>NC_084565.2:10282500-10392500 GCF_033978685.3 Nerophis lumbriciformis | reverse complement strand
AGAAATATATTGGCGGCAAACTCCGTAGCTTGCTAGCTTGTTTGCGCTGGCTTTCGGAGACTCTTGTTTTGAAAACGCAGGCGCGATTGAGCGGCACTTTTATTGTGAAGACAGGAACTGTGCAGTCAGTCTTTAGGCTTTTGACGGGATGTACGTTTGAAATAAAAAAGTATCTTTTTTCCTTCACACTTTTGATTGATTGATTGATTGAAACTTTTATTAGTAGATTGCACAGTACAGTACACATTCCGTACAATTGACCACTAAATGGTAACACCCCAATAAGTTTTTCAACTTGTTTAAGTCGGGGTCCACATGTGACCACCTGGCTCTGTTTGATTGGTCCAATGTCACCAGTGACTGCATCTGATTGGTGGAACGGAGTGAAACGTCACCAGTAAGGCAGGCACTTTGAAGGTCTGTCTGACAGACCAAAACAAACAAAGCGTGCATTAACAGATCGATAAAAATTAGTAGCGAGTAGCGAGCTGAATGTAGATAAAAGTAGCGGAGTAAAAGTAGCGTTCCTTCTCTATAAATATACTTAAGTAAAAGTAAAAGTATGTTGCATTAAAACTACTCTTAGAAGTACAATTTATCCCAAAAGTTACTCAAGTAGATGTAACGGAGTAAATGTAGCGCGTTACTACCCACTTCTGTATATATATATATATATATATATATATATATATATAAATACTAGGGATGTCCGATAATGGCTTTTTGTCGATATCCGATATTCCGTTACTGTCCAACTCTTTAATTACCGATACCAATATCAACCGATACCTATATATACAGTCGTGGAATTAACACATTATTATGCCTAATTTGGACAACCAGGTATGGTGAAGATAAGGTCCTTTTTTAAATATTAAAAAAATAAAATAAGATAAATAAATTAAAAACATTTTCTTGAATAAAAAAGAAAGTAAAACAATATAAAAACAGTTACATAGAAACTAGTAATTAATGAAAATGAGTCAAATGAAGTGTTAAAGGTTAGTACTATTAGTGGACCAGCATCAAGGACTGTATCCCTTGCAGACTGTATTCATATATATTGATATATAATGTAGGAACCACAATATTAATAACAGAAATAAACAACCCTTTTGTGTGAATGAGTGTGAATGGGGGAGGGAGGTTTTTGGGGTTGGTGCACTAATTGTAAGTGTATCTTGTGTTTTTTATCTTGAT
The DNA here is from genome assembly GCF_033978685.3 of Nerophis lumbriciformis. Taxonomy (NCBI): domain Eukaryota; kingdom Metazoa; phylum Chordata; class Actinopteri; order Syngnathiformes; family Syngnathidae; genus Nerophis; species Nerophis lumbriciformis. Next base: position 10,391,300 of record NC_084565.2, on the reverse strand, counting down.
TTAATAAAAAATAAAATAAAATAAATAAAAACGATACCGATAACTTCCAACATAACATTTTAAAGCATTTATCGGCCAATATTATCGGACATCTCTAATAAATACACTATATTGCCAAAAGTATTTGGCCAGCCATCATACTTGCCAACCTTGAGACCTCCAATTTCGGGAGGTGGGGGGTGGGTGCGGGGGGCGTGGTTGGGGCGGGGGCGTGGTTAAGAGGGGAGGAGTATATTTACAGCTAGAATTCACCAAGTCAAGTATTTAATTCATATATATATATATATATATATATATATCCCTGCGACCCCGAAGGGTATATAAGAAATAATTGACTTTCAGTGAATTCTAGCTATATATATATATTATATAATATATATATATATATATATATATATATATATATATATATATATATATATATATATATATATATATATATATATATATATATATACATATATATATATATATATATATATGTATATATATATATATATATATATATATATATATATATATATATATATATATATATATATATATATATATATATTTATATATATATATATATATATATATATTTATATAATAAGCGGTAGAAAATGGATGGATGGATGGATATATAAAATAAATACTTGAATTTCAGTGTTCATTTATTTACACATATACACACACATAACACTCATCTACTCACTGTTGAGTTAAGGGTTGAATTGTCCATCCTTGTTCTATTCTCTGTCACTATCTTTCTAACCATGCTGAACACCCTCTCTGATGATGCATTGCTGTGTGGCACGCACAAAAGTGCTTTCATCAAATGCACTAGATGGCAGTATTGTCCTGTTTAAGAGTGTCACAACATCGCTGTTTACGGCAGACGGACTGCTTTACTGTAGACGTTCTTTATATTGTGGGGGCGTGGCCTCCAGCTCCGCCTGAATTTCGGGAGATTTTCGGGAGAAAATTTGTCCCGGGAGGTTTTCGGGAGAGGCGCTGAATTTCGGGAGTCTCCTGGAAAATCCGGGAGGGTTGGCAAGTATGCCAGCCATCCAAATGATGAGAATCAGGTGTCCTAATCACTTGGCCCGGTGTATCAAATCAAGCACTTATGCATGGAGACTGTTTCTACAAACATTAGTGAAAGAATGGGCCGCTCTCAGTGATTTCCAGCGTGGAACTGTCATAGTATGCCACCTGTGCAACAAATCCAGTCCTGAAATTTCCTCGCTCCTAAATATTCCAAAGTCAACTTTATTCTAAGAAAAGTGAAGAGTTTGGGAACAACAGCAACTCAGCCACCAAGTGGTAGGCCACGTAAACTGACAGAGAGGTCAGCATAGTGCAAAGACTTTCTGCACAGTCACTTGCTACAGAGCTCCACACTTCATGTGACCTTCCAATTAGCCCACGTACAGTATGCAGAGAGCTTCGTGGAACGGGTTTCCATGGCCGATCAGCCGCATCTAAGCCATACGTCACCAAGTCCAATGCAAAGTGTGGGATGCAGTGGTGTAAAGGACATCACCACTGGACTTTAGAGCAGTGGACACACCTTCTCTGGACTGATGAATCACACTTTTCCATCTGGCAATCTGATGGACCAGTCTGGGTTTGGAGGTTGCCAGGAGAACGCTACATTTCGGACTGCATTGTGCCGAGTGTGAGATTTAGTGGAGGAGGAATTATGGTGCGGGGTTGGATTTTCAGGAGTTGGGCTTGCCCCCTTAGTTCCAGTGAAAGGAACTTTCAATGCTCCAGGATACCAAAACATTTTGGACAATTCCATGCTCCCAACCTTGTGGGAACAGATTCCTCTTCCAACATGACTGTGCACCAGTGCACAAGGCAAGGTCCATAAAGACATGGATGACAGAGTCTGCTGTGGATGAACTTGACTGGCCTGCACAGAGTCCTGACCTGAACCCGATAGAACACCTTTGAGATGAATTAGAACGGAAACTGAGTGCCAGGCCTTCTCCACCAACATCAGTGTGTGACCTCACCAATGCGCTTTTGGAAGAATGGTGGAAAATTCCTATAAACACACTCGGCAACCTTGTGGACAGCCTTCCCAGAAGAGTTGAAGCTGTAATAGCTGCAAAAGGTCATATTGAACCCTATGGGTTAGGAATGGGATGGCACTTCAAGTTCTAACGTGAGTCAAGGCAGGTGGCCAAATACTTTAGGCAATATAGTGTGTGTATATATATATATATATATATATATATATACATATATATATACATATATTGTTGCGTTTGGACCAGTTGTTCCTCCCAGGGAATTCAAGTTTCTGGTCGTCGGTCCCAAGCTCTTTACGACACTTAAAGCTGAGTAAAAGAACTACCAGAGACAGAATAGGTATTTTGTAATATATTTGCAAAGCTTTGTAAATATACTGAGACCAGTCCAGCATAGAACATTCAATCGCGCAGCTAAGATGGTCTGATCTAAAAAATGGAAACCTTCTATTCTATAAAGTCTCTCTCCCTCCCACCCTCGCTGTCTTGTCTTTCCAGCCCAAACACATGCCCACTGTCCCCCGCACCTGGACACAAGAAGACATAAAAGAAGGAGTATCTCTCTTTCTTACATTCCATATTCAAGGTTAGCACACAGTATTTGCAGACAACCAAAAGACCACAATTGGAAGAAAAACACTAGCTGTTTTGTAATATGATTATGAAATTAAAGAAGTAACACTTAAATACGGATAAATGTAAATATCTGCCTCCGACAATATATATATATATATATATATATATATATATATATATATATATATATATATATATATATATATATATATATATATATATATTGTATATATATATATATATATATATATATATATATATATATATATATATATATATATATATATATATATAGTATATATATATATATATATATATATATATATATATATATATATATATATATATATATATATATATATTTATATGTATATATTACAAGTTACCTAACATGCAGGAAACTTTGGGCCCCTGGCCAAAATTTTTTCGCCCGGGTCAAAAAGTTGGGACATCCCTGTTCTAGAATGTCATCAGCGGGACCTGCCTGGACCACAACAGATTGATGGCTCCATGATTTCCCTTTTCATTAGATTATTTTTAACGTAGGGATGTTGTCCCGAGGGCTCAGGAGAGAGAGCGAGAGAGAGAGAATAAATCTCTCCGGTGGCTCAGATGTAGAAAGTCAGAATGCATAAAAAAGGAATAATCTGTTTGATGCAGAAGCCACACAATCCTCCTTTCCCTCTCCCATCTGCACGGCTTCTGCCCAGCCAGCGTCACGTCAGAGGTGGAGATTAACACTCCTCCCACCCGCCTACCATGCTGCATTCACTGGCTGCTAAAGTCGCTACCATGCTACATTCACTGGCTGCTAAAGTCGCTAACATGCTACATTCACTGGCTGCTAAAGTTGCTACCATGCTACATTCACTGGCTGCTAAAGTCGCTACCATGCTGCATTCACTGGCTGCTAAAGTCGCTACCATGCTACATTCACTGGCTGCTAAAGTCGCTACCATGCTACATTCACTGGCTGCTAAAGTCGCTACCATGCTACATTCACTGGCTGCTAAAGTCGCTACCATGCTACATTCACTGGCTGCTAAAGTCGCTACCATGCTAAGTTCACTGGCTGGTAAAGTCGCTACCATGCTACATTCACTGGCTGCTAAAGTCGCTACCATGCTACATTCACTGGCTGCTAAAGTCGCTACCATGCTACATTCACTGGCTGCTAAAGTCGCTACCATGCTACATTCACTGGCTGCTAAAGTCGCTACCATGCTACATTCACTGGCTGCTAAAGTCGCTACCATGCTACATTCACTGGCTGCTAAAGTCGCTACCATGCTACATTCACTGGCTGCTAAAGTCGCTACCATGCTACATTCACTGGCTGCTAAAGTCACTACCATGCTACATTCACTGGCTGCTAAAGTCGCTACCATGCTACATTCACTGGCTGCTTAAGTTGCTACCAAGCTACATTCACTGGCTGCTTAAGTCGCTACCATGCTGCATTCACTGGCTGCTAAAGTCGCTACCATGCTACATTCACTGGCTGCTAAAGTCGCTACCATGCTACATTTACTGGCTGCTAAAGTCGCTACCATGCTACATTCACTGGCTGCTAAAGTCGCTACATTCACTTGCTGCTAAAGTCGCTACCATGCTACAGTCACTGGCTGCTAAAGTCGCTACCATGCTACATTCACTGGCTGCTATAGTCGCTACCATGCTACATTCACTGGCTGCTAAGTCGCTACCATGCTACATTCACTGGCTGCTAAAGTCGCTACCATGCTACATTCACTGGCTGCTAAAGTCGCTACCACGCTACATTCACTGGCTGCTAAAGTTGCTACCATGCTACATTCACTGGCTGCTTAAGTTGCTACCAAGCTACATTCACTGGCTGCTTAAGTCGCTACCATGCTACATTCACTGGCTGCTAAAGTCGCTACCATGCTACATTCACTGGCTGCTAAAGTCGCTACCATGCTACATTTACTGGCTGCTAAAGTCGCTACCATGCTACATTCACTGGCTGCTAAAGTCGCTACCATGATACATTCACTGGCTGCTAAAGTCACTACCATGCTACATTCACTGGCTGCTAAAGTCGCTACCATGCTACATTCACTGGCTGCTAAAGTCGCTACCATGCTGCATTCACTGTCTGCTAAAGTCGCTACCATGCTACATTCACTGGCTGCTAAAGTCACTACCATGCTACATTCACTGCCTGCTAAAGTCGCTACCATGCTACATTCACTGGCTGCTAAAGTCGCTACCATGCTACTTTCACTGGCTGCTAAAGTCGCTACCATGCTACATTCACTGGCTGCTAAAGTCGCTACCATGCTACATTCACTGGCTGCTAAAGTCGCTACCACGATACATTCACTGGCTGCTAAAGTCGCTACCATGCTGCATTCACTGGATGCTAAAGTCGCTACCATGCTGCATTCACTTGCTGCTAAAGTCGCTACGATGCTGCATTCACTGGCTGCTAAAGTCGCTACCATGCTGCATTCACTGGCTGCTAAAGTCGCTACCATGCTGCATTCACTGGCTGCTAAAATCGCTACCATGCTACATTCACTGGCTGCTAAAGTTGCTACCACGCTACATTCACTGGCTGCTAAAGTCACTACCATGCTACATTCACTGGCTGTTAAAGTCACTACCATGCTACATTCAATGGCTGCTAAAGTCGCTACCATGCTACATTCACTGGCTGTTAAAGTCGCTACCATGCTATATTCACTGGCTGCTAAAGTGGCTACCATGCTGCATTCACTGGCTGCTAAAGTCGCTACCATGCTACATTCACTGGCTGCTAAAGTCGCTACCATGCTACATTCACTGGCTGCTAAAGTCGCTACCACGCTACAGTCACTGGCTGCTAAAGTCGCTACCACGCTACAGTCACTGGCTGCTAAAGTCGCTACCATGCTACATTCACTGGCTGCTAAAGTCGCTACCATGCTACATTCACTGGCTGCTAAAGTCGCTACCATGCTGCATTCACTGGCTGCTGGCTGCTTTAAATGGAGCGGGGGATATAAAAAAGCCACACACAAAAAGAAAAGTCGCGTCGCTCAGGATATTTAGACACACACTCTATAAGTAGGGATTCCCCAGAGGTGACAGTTTCATTTCTCAAAGGGCAACACTATCAAAAGTAAACGTGATCACTTTGTACCCTAAAGGTCTCCATTAGTGCCAAGCACTGCTCAGGACTGATAGGTCCAACACGACTTGACTAGTACTCCCATTGAACATCTTTTTTTTCCAAGATGGCACCACTATAGTGGATGCTGGTGGCAGGAGCTCTGTGCTCTTGTCTCATCCTTTTGTGTTCCTGATGTTTCCTTCTTGTTTTCATGTGGGGTTTTTGCCTTTTTAGTTGGGGACCTTTTGGGACTGTGTGACAAGGGGTGGCACCTTTGTGACTTCTGCGGTGCTTTTTTGTGGACTTCTGGATCTGCCTTCCGGGAGCCTTTTGGCCATGGAGACCAGCTGCTGGGTCAGAGTCAGTTTGGAGAGACTGGAGGAGATACGGATGAAGAGACAGGACTGCGGAGTGTGGAGAGACTGGAGGAGATGCGGATGAAGAGACAGGACTGCGGAGTTTGGAGAGACTGGAGGAGATGCGGATGAAGAGACAGGACTGCGGAGTTTGGAGAGACTGGAGGAGATGCGGATGAAGAGACAGGACTGCAGAGTTTGGAGAGACTGGAGGAGATGTGGATGAAGAGACAGGACTGCGGAGTTTGGAGAGACTGGAGGAGATGCGGATGAAGAGACAGGACTGCGGAGTTTGGAGAGACTGGAGGAGATGTGGATGAAGAGACAGGACTGCAGAGTTTGGAGAGACTGGAGGAGATGCGGATGAAGAGACAGGGCTGCGGAGTTTGGAGAGACTGGAGGAGATGTGGATGAAGTGACAGGTCTGCGGAGTGTGGAGAGACTGGAGGAGATGCGGATGAAGAGACCGGACTGTGGAGTTTGGAGAGACTGGAGGAGATGTGGATGAAGAGACAGGACTGCAGAGTTTGGAGAGACTGGAGGAGATGTGGATGAAGAGACAGGACTGTAGAGTTTGGAGAGACTGGAGGAGATGTGGATGAAGAGACGGGACTGCGAAGTTTGGAGAGACTGGAGGCGATGCGGATGAAGAGACAGGACTGCGGAGTTTGGAGAGACTGGAGGAGATGCGGATGAAGAGACAGGACTGCGGAGTTTGGAAAGACTGGAGGAGATGCGGATGAAGAGACAGGACTGCGGAGTTTGGAGAGACTGGAGGAGATGCGGATGAAGAGACAGAGCCGGGACGGACAAGCTTCACGGTGTCTTGGCTGAATGAGCCGGTATCTGACACCTCGGTCTCCTTGGACGCATCCTCGCTCATCCATGCGGACTGGACACTGGCCGAGAGTTGGTGGGCGGCCGAGGGGGGAGTCGGCTCTCTTGGTTGCTTTGTTGGGTCTGCTTCTGTCTCTGGCCATGCTCCCCCCCACTCCAGCAGACCATGGTTCGGAACACTGCAGAGGCAACCACAGTGTATATGTTTTTGTTTTGTTTGTTGTTGTTTTACTTTTGTAGCTTCGTGTAGAAATGTCTGGTTGCATCAGCTCTGCTCTTTTAATGTCTTTAATGTCCTTTGTGTTCTTTGATGTTTCCCTCTTACACACATGTTTATGTGTGCTATGGCTATAAGTTTGTTTTTTTACTTGGCCTCAGTCTGGAACCCTTCTCCAGGGGCCCAGGCGTATTAGACTGAATATTTGTTTTCCTCATCCCCCCCCAGCGTTTACCTGTTTCTCACCTTCTTTGTAAGGGGCTCCGGAAGTTGGCAGAGCCGTCAGCCATCCTGTTCTATCTCCCTGTAATGTTTGTCTGCTCTTGCATGGGATTGTGCTGAAAATCTTACGTTCCCTTCGGGGATTAATAAAGTATTTCTGATTCTGATTCTGATTTGCTCCGTGGGAGACCCAAAGAATGCAGTTGATATGTCCCAAGTCTGAGGGTCTTTGTGGACATAATGATGGATATAATGGTGCAACTGAAGATCATAAGCCGCTTTCTGTCGGTTCCAACTCTCATGAGACCATATTCCTGTTCAGTGGCTGCAAACCAGCAGCGACTGAAGGAATCAGAGTTGCTTCAAACTCCCACACAAGCCAAACACGTCAAGGCGGAAGCCTCACATCTGTGACTGAAGGACTTCGGGGAGTGGAGAAAATGGTGGAATTTCGTTCTCTGTTTGAACTCCTTTGCCAAAGTCGTCTCTGCTCATCACAAGATTCTTCATTTGATCAGTCTCAGGGAAAAAAAGGGTTTGGAAGCAAAGATGATGCCTCTCGTTTACGTTGAGGAGTGAGGGGAGGACAGATTTGTCAAGTTGGTTGCACATTCTGTGGCATTGTTTGTATGGTGGCAGACGTCTAGGAGGCCCCGCTGTGGGCCCGCCTTGAGGCGCCAACGCCAATACTTTGTTAGAACAAGCGAGCACGGCTGGGAACATCTTAATTGTTTCTCGGTGACTAGCTGAGTGCAAACATCTCACTTTAGCGCGTGGAAATGTCAACAAGATGATTGGGTTTCGCACGTTTGGCTGAAAGGCAGATAACAGAGCATTAGCATAACCTGGCAGCTATCTTTTCCCGTCTAGCTTATCACAGACGTCATGCTGTTCCTCATTACCCTTGTCTTTGAAGACATTCCATTCCTTTTAGTGCGTGTACCTACAGTCCTGGTCAAAAGTGTACATAGACTTGTAAAGAACATCATGTCATGGCTGTCTTGACTTTACAATCATTTCTACAACTCTTATTTTTTTGTGATGTAGTGATTGGAGCACATACTTGTTGCTCACAAAAAACATTCATGAAGTTTGCTTCTTTTATGAATTTATTATGGCTCTACTGAAAATGTGAGGGTCAAAAGTATACATACAGCAATGTTAATATTTGCTTACATGTCCCTTGGCAAGTTTACCTGCAATAAGGCGCTTTTGGTAGCCATCCACAAGCTTCTGCTTGAATTTTTCACCACAAAATTGGTGCAGTTCAGCTAAATGTGTTGCTTTTCTGACATGGACTTGTTTCTTCAGCATTGTCCAGACGTTAAAGTTTCAAGTTTCAAGTTTTATTTTCACAATACCATAGAATCAAATCAAATCAAATCAACTTCATTTATAAAGCACATTTAAAATTTACCACAGGGGTAGCCAAAGTGCTGTACAATGGACAGGTTAAAAGATAAAACGAGTACCGAGCAAACACAACACAACACAAACAGAACACGATAAAAAATAAATAAATAAAATAGACACTCAGTGTTAAAAGCCATGGAATAAAAGTATGTTTTTAAGAGAGATTTAAAAACTGGAAGAGAGGGGGCTTGTCTAACACTCAGGGGTAGGTCGTTCCAGAGCTTGGGAGCAGCAACGGCGAAAGCTCTGTCACCTCTAAGCTTCAGCCTTGTGTCAGGGACCGTCAACAGCAGCTGATCGGCTGATCTTAAGGAACGGGTGGGGCAGTAAGGCTGAAGGAGGTCTGAGAGATAGGTTGGCGCGAGGTTGTTTAGACATTTAAAAACAAATAAAAGGAGTTTAAAATCAAGATCATGTCCTGATAGAAGCGGTTTCACTTTCGCTATTTGGCGTAATTGATAAAAGCTTTTTTGTACGACGCTGCTGATTTGTTTTTCGAATTTAAAATCTGAGTCGAACTTTACCCCCAGGTTTGTGACACAGTCGCTGAGATACGGGGTCAGAGTGCCGTGGTCAACGTTGGGGGAGGGAGAGCGACTTGGACCGAAAAACATAACTTCTGTTTTATCTTCATTTAGGCTCAGGAAGTTAACTGAAAGCCAGACTTTGATGTCGTGCAGGCAGTCAATAAGACGTTGAACCGTGTTATTTTGTGCCATGGGAAAATAAATCTGGCAATCATCGGCGTAAAAATGAAATGCAATACTGTACTTCCTAAAAATAGAACCAAGAGGGAGAAGGTAAAGCTCAAATAAAATTGGGGCAAGGATTGAGCCCTGAGGGACCCCAGAATAATTACAATAGTAGTGAATATCATTTAAGGATGGTGGTAAGTGAAAGGGTCTCCCAAATAAGCTAGAAGAAGCTTTTGGCAGGGGGTCCAGAGGACAGTATATACATGGAATGCTGAAACATGGTGGTAAGCACAAAAAATGCTATATGATAAACACAAAATAAGAGTACTAAAGCAAGCATACACATACATACACATATTCATTCAACCATGCAAAACCCAACAGTAGTCTACCCCACATGAGGCATTAGAGATAGGTGGTTAGTAGGTAAGATTTCAGTTTCTTTTTGAAGTTGAAGAATGAATACAGCATCTTGAGGCCGGTCCCAAATCTTTGGTCCCCTGCATACAACACTCCGAGCGGTACAAGTCAGTAGACGATGTTTACCTACTATCAGATCTAAATTACGGGTGTTGTGGGCATGCTGGGGATGATAGATAAGAACCAAGCTACAAAGCCTAAGATTCAGCCTAAATCAGCTTAAGTCAGGACTTTGGGAAGGCCATTCCAAAACCTTCATTCTAGCCTGATTTAGCCATTCCTTTACCACTTTTGGGGTCATTGTCCTGTTGGAACACCCAACTGCGCCCAAGACCCAACCTCCGGGCTGATGATTTTAGCTTGTCCTGAGGAATTTGGAGCTAATCCTCCGTTTTCATTGTCCCATTTAAAACAGCAGTTCCATTGGCAGCAAAACAGGCCCAGAGCATAATACTACCACCACCATGCTTGACGGTCGGCATGGTGTTCCTGGGATTAAAGGCCTCACCTTTTCTCCTCCAAACATATCGCTGGGTATTGTGGCCAAACAGCTCCATTTTTGTTTCATGACAACGGCATGATAACTTCAACATAAAGACAACTTCAGATTGTTTTCTTTGTTTAAAAAATAGAACAAGCACATTCTGAAAATGTACAAATCATAATCAGCAGCTTGTATTCTTAGGTTATTTCAATTAAGAGGAGAAAACTATAAATTACGGGGGATATTGATTTTTGAAGTAGGTAAAGCAAGAACTAATATTAAATACAAATGTATTTCAGTTTTAGGAGTTAAATGGTGGAACAAGCTCAGTGATGAGCTGAAGACATGTACTTCTTTGTTAAGGTTTAAGAAAACATTGAAAGGTGAAATAATTGAAAATTATAAAATATAGTAACAATTACTTTCATTCCATTGATTTAGATTTTTTTTTTTTTTAACGTTGATGTTCCAGGTAATCTTATTTTCAGTGAAGGTTTAGGATAGGCAAATATAAGCTTTGGCTTCAGCCTATTCCTTTTACGGTCATGCTTTTTTCTTTTCTTTTCTTTTCCTTTTGTGTGTAAATGTTTATGATTGTTAAATATGTATAGTCTGTACTCTTAAACTGGTCACACAAAATGGTTAATGGTTGATGGTTGATTATATGACCAAAATAAACTTATTTCATTCATAATGTTGTTGGGTTATTTTACACTTACATGTTGCGGTTAATAGTAGTCTACCTTTATTTGTCGTTATTTATATTTTCTGAATAAATGATGTGATAATGTTGGTGTTCATTTTCAATCTATCAAGATAAAAAAATATATCAATATCAAATTACAGGATGTTATTTATGTAGTTGGATCATTATTCTCGACTGACATATGTAGCATCTTCTACAAAGATACAAAGAATTGCTATTGCGACATCCAGTGGACACATTTAGAACAGCAGTTTCTTCTATTCAAAAATTTCAGGTACATTTTTATACTTAGCAAACTCATCCCGCGGGCCGGATAAAACCGGTTTGCTGGCCTGATCCGGCCCTCGGGCCATACGTTTAACACCCCTGATCTCGTGGTACGCCAAATAATCACTTAATTGATCAATCAATCAATCAATCAATCAATCAATTAGTCAATATCCTTCCTGTATGCAGGTAAAAACTCATTGAGATTACAATCTATTTTCCAAGAGTGAAAAACAAAGTTACAGAAATACATTTAAGTACAACAAAAACAGCAATAGTCACGCAACACAATTAAAAATAAATGATGTGTATATTAACATCAAAACAATGTATAAAATGCTTCAGTAAAAACAAGTTAAAAACAAGCAAAATGCCCAATAGACACAGTTTCCTGATCTTTTAAAATAGCCGGAAATTCCCCCAAAGTGATCATCTCAGGTAAGCTCAGAACCTTCTGGAAGTTATTCCAAGACCATGGAGCAGCAAATATGTCAAGATTTGGCTCTAGGAACAAACGTGCTAAATATATCCTGTGACCTTAAGCCGTAGCGACTGGAGTCTCTACACATACAAGAACACAAATAAGGGGAAACCAGACCAAGAAGTCATTTATACAGAAAACACAACCAACGAGAAAATCTGCGTACTGATAAAGATGGACGTTTTGCTGTTGCATATAAAGTGCAATGGTGGACAAAGTTGCCACAACCAGTAATAAAACATAAGAGTCGGGTGTATTCATAAAAGGTAAGCCTCCATAATCTACTAAGGCACACACGTAGTCAGAATCAAGCATTCTAACTTGAAAAAGTTAGGTAGGCAGATAGGTATTTATTGTCATTGCAACAACGAAACTATGTTTTCAGCACAAACCCGTTCAAGATTAGACAAACAAACAGTGTACAGGGTTACAGAACAAAGAAAAATCCCGATTTAACTTTTAAGTTTAAGTGATTATTTACTCACATATGAACTTGAAGTGCCATCCCATGGAATTGTCCAAAATGTTTTGTTATCCTGGAGCATTGAAAGTTCCTTTCACTGGAACTAAGGGGCCAAGCCCAACTCCTGAAAAAACAACCCCACACCATAATTCCTCCTCCACCAAATTTCACACTCGGCAAATGTAGCACTCTCCTGGCAACCTCCAAACCCAGACTGGTCCATCAGATTGCCAGATGGAAAAGTGTGATTCATCAGTCCAGAGAAGGCATCTCCACTGCTCTAGAGTCCAGTGGTGATGTCCTTTACACCACTGCATCCCACGCTTTGCATTGTATGGCTTGGATGCAGCTGATCGGCCATTGAAACCCATTCCATGAAGCTCTCTGCGTACTGTACGTGGGCTAATTGGAAAGTCATATGAAGTTTGGAGCTCTGTAGCAACTGACTGTGCAGAAAGTCTTTGCACTATGCTGACCTCTCTGTCAGTTTACGTGGCCTACCACTTGGTGGCTGAGTTGCTGTTGTTCCCAAACTCTTCACTTTTCTTAGAATAAAGTTGACTTTGGAATATTTAGGAGCGAGGAAGTTTCAGGACTGGATTTGTTGCACAGGTGGCATACTATGACCCATTCTTTCACAAATGTTTGTAGGAACAGTCTCCATGCCTAAGTGCGATTTGATACACCTGTGATTAGGAAACCTGATTCTCATCATTTGGATGGGTGGCCAAATGTCAGAAAAATTGTAAGTAAATTATCAAAAAACTTTCCGTTCTCTGAGTTTCCAGTGAACAGATGAGAGCTGTCTTTGTAGCACCAAGCAAAGGCTTGGAAAATTCCATTGTGTACGATGGGAGGAGACGGGAGGGGGGTTATCTATTGTCATCAAAGACCTGTCCAGGCTGAAGCCAGAACCAGCCCAAGCCCGAGGCATCTTGTTCTTTTCTGTTAATGTGACCGAAAACAATGACTGTTTACATACTCCCCATTCCTTTAGAAACAGATGTTGTTATGTAAACAGGGAAAGTCCAAATACTATAGATACTGTACAAGGGTACAGTGTGTCCACGCGTTTCTCCTCAATTGAGTCCAAATTGAATTCTGTCTCTGTTTAATTCTTTGCCTCTTGTCTTGTTTAAGATGTCATCAGTGTTTGAACCTGACACCAAATACTTTTGGCAATATAGTGTATTTAGCATAATCTACAGAGATACAAATAATTGCTATTGCGACATCTAGTGGACACATTTAGAACAGCAGTTTCTTTCATTAAAAAAAATCAGGTTAATTGTTTTACTTAGCAAACTCATTTGGACGTTCGACAGCCTTGAATTAGAGGAAACAGACCCGACTGAACTTGTACGTCAAGGCACAAATATACTTAATCTGTCATGACTTGGTCCTGGGGTTTAGTTTTTCTCGAAGGCAACGGAAAGTTGGCTCGGGTGAGACGGGAATGCAGGTACATTTTTATTTAAACACTATAAATACAAAACAAGGAAGTAAACAAAAGGCGCGCACAATGGCGGAGAACACACTATGAAACCAAACACTTGCACAAAGGCAAAAACTATGAACAACAAAAAACACTAACTGTGGCAATAATAAACAAAACTTACTTGGCATGGACAAAAAGGAGCAGCGTGAACGATGGACATGAAAAAAGAGTCAGAAATGTGCAGAGCATAAATGTGGGGATGTCACCAGTAAGACAAACTGAAAACAATGAACTTAAATACTACAGACATGATTAACGAAAACAGGTGCGTGACTCAAAACGTGAAACAGGTGCGTGACGTGACAGGTGAAAACTAATGGGTTGCTATGGTGATAAACAAGAGTGCACAATGAGTCCAAACGTGGAACAGGTGAAACTAATGGGTAATCATGGAAACAAGACAAGGGAGTGAAAAGCCAGAAAATAAAGAGTCCAATAACTAAACAAAACATGACTAAGACAAAACATGATTACACAGACATGACATAATCAACACGGGATGAAAAGTTAAAGGGGAACATTATCACAATTTCAAAAGGGTTAAAACCATTAAAAATCAGTTCCCAGTGGCTTATTTTATTTTTCGAAGTTTTTTTCAAAATTTTACCCATCACGCAATATCCCTAAAAAAAGCTTCAAAGTGCCTGATTTTAACCACCCGTCCATTTTCCTGTGACGTCACATAGTGATGCCAACACAAACAAACATGGCGGAAAGAACAGCAAGCTATAGCGACATTAGCTCGGATTCAGACTCGGATTTCAGCGGCTTAAGCGATTCAACAGATTACGCATGTATTGAAACGGATGGTTGTAGTGTGGAGGCAGGTAGCGAAAACCAAATTGAAGAAGAAACTGAAGCTATTGAGCCATGTTGGTTTGAACCGTATGCAAGCGAAACCGAGGAAAACGACACGACAGCCAGCGACACGGGAGAAAACGAGGACGAATTCGGCGATCGCCTTCTAACCAACGATTGGTATGTGTTTGTTTGGCATTAAAGGAAACTAACAACTATGAACTAGGTTTACAGCATATGAAATACATTTGGCAACAACATGCACTTTGAGAGTGCAGACAGCCCAATTTTCATCAATTAATATATTCTGTAGACATACTCTCATGTCAGCAGGCCAGGGAAGCTAGCGTCGATGTTCTTCTCTTGATCATCTTCGGGACGGTGTGAGCCAAGACATCCAGGGGGTTTAGCTCGCTCGTCTGCGGGAACAAACTGCCGCCATTGCTTGCCGTGCTACCGAGGTCCTTTGTCCCTGAATTGCTCACACACTCCGGCAGATTCAATGGGGGTCTGGCGGCAGATTTCTTTGACTTTATGGTTGGAAATGCATCTGCTTTGAGTGTCGCAGGATATCCACACATTCTTGCCATCTCTGTCGTAGCATAGCTTTCGTCGGTAAAGTGTGCGGAACAAACGTCCAATTTCTTGCCACTTTGGCATCTTTGGGCCACTGGTGCAACTTGAATCCGTCCCTGTTGGTGTTGTTACACCCTCCGACAACACACCGACGAGGCATGATGTCCCCAAGGTACGGAAAACACTCGAAAAAAACGGAAAATAACAGAGCTGATTTGACTCGGTGTTTGAGAAAATGGCGGATTGCTTCCCGATGTGACGCCACGTTGTGACGTCATCGCTCCGAGAGCGAATATTAGAAAGGTGTTTAATTCGCCAAAATTCACCCATTTAGAGTTTGTAAATCGGTTGAAAAAATATATGGTCTTTTTTCTGCAACATCAAGGTATATATTGACGCTTACATAGGTCTGGTGATAATGTTCCCCTTTAAAGCATAACCAAGCATGCATCACTATAGCTCTTGTCTCAAAGTAGGTGTACTGTCACCAACTGTCACATCACACCCTGACTTATTAATTGGACTTTTTTGCTGTTTTCCTGTGTGTAGTGTTTTACTTCTTGTCTTGCGCTCCTATTTTGGTGGCATTTTCTCTTTTTTTGGTATTTTCCTGTAGCAGTTTCATGTCTTCCTTTGATCGATATTTCCCGCATCTACTTTGTTTTAGCAATCAAGAGTATTACAGTTGTTTATATCCTTCTTTGTGGGGACATTGTTGATGATTGTCTTTGCTCCACAGTAAGTCTTTGCTGTCGTCCAGCATTCTGTTTTTGTTTACTTTGTAGCCATCAGTTTTCTGCATAGCCTTCAATGCCTTTTCTTAGGGGCACTCACCTTTTGTTTATTTTTGGTTTGAACATTAGATACCTTTTTACTTGTACGCTGCCTTCTGCTGTTTCCGACATCTACAAAGCAATTAGCTACCGGCTGCCACCTACTGATATGGAAGAGTATTACAGGGTTACTCTGCCAAGCTCCAGACAGCACCGACACTCAACAACAACACATCATTTGCAGACTATAATTACTGGTTTGCAAAACATATTTTAACCCAAATATGTGAAATTAAATAATCTCCCATGGCACACCAGACTGAAAAACACTGTACTAAAGGTTTGTGTGTATTAAAACATGTGCAAACATGATAGCGCACGCAAAGTTGACCTACTAAGGCCGTGTTGTATTGGAAATTTTCAAATCAAGTAGTCAAACAAAATTGTCTTTTTCTCACGCCTTACGCCCGAATGCAGCTGAGCAAGGCTCCAGCACTCCCCGCGACCCCGAGAGGGACAAACGGTAGAAAATGGATGAATAGATTTGTTTGATAAGCTCGAGCATTTCAAAGGGCACAGAGCTGATTTGACTCGGTGTTTGAGAAAATGGCGGATTGCTTCCCGATGCGACGCCACGTTGTGACGTCATCGCTCCGAGAGCGAATATTAGAAAGGCGTTTAATTCGCCAAAATTCACCCATTTAGAGTTCGGAAATCGGTTAAAAAAAATATGGTATTTTTTCTGCAACATCAAGGTAAATCATACTTGCCAACCCTCCCGGATTTTCCGGGAGACTCCCGAAATTCAGCGCCTCTCCCGAAAACCTCCCGGGACAAATTTTCTCCCGAAATTCAGGCGGACCTGAGTGACGTGTTGACAACACACAACAACAGTGTCTACCGTAAAGCAGTTTGTCTGCCGTAAACAGCAATGTTGTGACACTTTTAAACAGGACAATACTGCCATCTACTGTACATGCATATGTGACCCACCCATAATGTGTCACATTTTTGTGTTGATTTGTTTATTTTATTTTGTGGTTTGAATTCGTTTTTTGGAGCTGTCATTATACATTTATCAGTATTCACATTGGTCAGTAGGGGGCAGTAGGGCGTTTCTTCCCAATTGAATGCTATCACCTGCAGACCGGAAGTGTCTTGTCATTCTGATGAGCGCGACCAGTCTGTGAACAATTGAAACGTCCTGTGTGCTTTTTCCTCCTGTATAACAGGTTAGTTTTGGTGAATCAACTCACTGAATAATATCCATGTGATCTTTATAAGTTTAAGTACACATTCTGATGGTGGAGCCTAACTCTAAAGAGTTTGTGAGTTGTAGTTTGTAAATGAACACTGAAATTCAAGTATTTATTTTATTTATATATATATATATATATATATATATATATATATATATATATATATATATATATATATATATATATAGCTAGAATTCACTGAAAGTCAAGTATTTCTTATATATATATATATATATATATATCTTAGCCACGCCCCCAACGACGCCCCCGCCCCACCCCCGACCACGCCTCCACCCCCACCCCCAACCCCCCACCTCCCGAAATCGGAGGTCTCAAGGTTGGCAAGTATGAGGTATATATTGACGCTTACATAGGTCTGGTGATAATGTTCCCCTTTGATGATTTTGGTAGTTTTTACAAGTGAATGTGAACCAAACGGAACATATTTGTTCAAATTAGCCCCAATACTCGCCTTGTTGCCATGGCGACTAGTTTGCTCCCCACACTATGCAAAAAGCCGGTGGTGCCAGCGAGATGCTTAGATTACAAACGCTGGAGTGGAAGCCCGCAGTCCTTCAAGAATCACTTTTCCTTCTCTGCACCCCACTTAAGAGCGATCCAATCCAACCTGCGGGATTTTCCGCAAATCCCTCCCTCGCTCAAACGGCGCCCCCGCGCTCGCAATTCCGACACATGGAGGACAGAGTTGAGCTTTACTTTTAAGTAGCTACCACAAAGCCTCTGTAATAATACAAAAAAAAACGGTGGCGTCCTGCATGACTGCCTTGGGAGGCCATTGGGACCTTTAACTACAATCCATTAGCCCGCTGCTGCCTTCCAACACAAGCGGTCACTTCTGGGTCAGCAACCTGTTTCAACTTTTCATACGGCGCTTTCATCACATTAAGTGGACGTTTGAGCCGCAAAAGAATTGGACTAAAAAAAGGTGAGCCTACGCTTAAATCGCCCCTTCATTGGCGTGCATCACTGCAGGGCAGACAGAAAAGACCTAAAGCTCCTTTGTGGGGTCTTCTTAGGTACACCACTTGGTGGTTTTGTGGCGTCGCACTTCTTTAAATTCCCATTAAAGCACAGCTGGTCCATTACAGGGTTAAATATCTCACAGAGCGCGCAGGCAGAGTTTCACATGGACTGTCGCATTAGAGCTATCAGTAGAATACATAATAGAGTCAAGGACTAATAGGGTTTGCATAGCTGCACAGGATAACACACACACACACACACACACACACACACATGCACATTCTTGTATTCGTTACCTTCTTGAGACCTGTGAAAAATGCCTACCTCCTTAGGACCACCCTTGCTAGATATATAAAGAAGTATATTTACAACATTAATAATAAAATATAAAAAATGCTTGTTGTGAAAAATGAGTTAGAATTTTATGAGAAAACTTTGAATTTTGGCAGTATTATAGTCGTAATTGTACTCAACGCAAGTCAAAATTTTACAAAAAAAACTGAACATGTGTGCAATGTTATGATAAAATTTGGAATTTTACTCAACAACAGTCCCAATTTTACAAGAAAAGCTTAAGATCTAGGCAAATTTGTGAAAAGAGTCGTGATTTTACTCAACAAAAGTCACCATTTATAAGAAAACGTTAAAATTTTGGCAATATCATGATAATCATTGGAATTTTTCTTGGCAAAATTATAACAAAAGTCATCGTTCTACTCAAAAAAAATGTCACGGTTATACAAGAACAAAAAAAAAAAATTGGCAATATTGTGATAAAAGTAATAATTGTGTACGGAAAATGTCACCATTTTGCATCAAAAACGAATAATTGCACATAAAAAAGTAATAACTTTACATAAAAAAAGGAATAATTTTACAGAAAAAAGTAATAATTTTACGAGAATATTACAGAATATGAGAAACGGTTTCCAATTTTATAAGAAAAAACTCGACACATTGTGGGAAAAAGACTGCTTTTAGTTAATTTGTATTTTTTGTATTTTTTGTAATTGTTTTTTAATCTTCATTATTTACTTCAAGTTATTACAGTATGTCTCTATATACATATGTATTTATTTTTTGTAAATTTTGGCCAAAGGGGGCGCATTTCAATTTCTTACACACACTTGTTATTTCATATGTTGACCAAAAAAAATGTCTCCTTTTTGGGACCACCCTCATTTAGATAGATGTCACCAGCAGGGGTGCAAATGAGACATTCTCTATTAGATGCAATGTTATTGGGACCATGATTTATGTCATCACTTGTTCACACCTCCTCATATGGAAGATACTTTTCCTCCTTCATGTCTCAAGAAGGACAGAAATACAAGAACACACACACGCACACACACACACACAGACATTCTTGTATTTGTTACCTTCTTGAGACCTGTGAAAAATGCCTACCTCTTTAGGACCACCCTTTCTAGATATATAAAGAAGTGTATTTACAACATTAATAATATATACATACTATGCAAATATAAAAAAGGCTTGCTGTGAAAAATGAGTTGGAATTTAATGAGAAAACTTTGAATTTTGGCAGTATTATAGTCGTAATTTCACTCAACGCAAGTCAAAATTTTACAAAAAAAACTGAACATGTGTGCAATATTATGATAAAATTTGGAATTTTACTCAACAACAGTCCCAATTTTACAAGAAAAGCTTAACATTTTGGCAAATTTGTGAAAAGAGTCGTAATTTTACTCAACAAAAGTCACCATTTATAAGAAAACGTTCAAATTTTGGCAATATCATGATAATCATTGGAATTTTACTTGGCAAAATTATAACAAAAGTCATCGTTTTACTCAAAAAAAAATGTCACGGTTTTACAAGAACAAAAAAAAAAAATTGGCAATATTGTGATAGTTAAAATAAATAATAATAAAGTAATAATTTTGCACGAAAAATGTCACCATTTTGCATCAAAAACGAATAATTGCACATAAAAAAGTAATAACTTTACATAAAAAAAGTAATAATTTTACAGAAAAAAGTAATAATTTTACGAGAATATTACAGAACATGAGAAACGGTTTCCAATTTTATAAGAAAAAACTCGACACATTGTGAGAAAAAGACTGCTTTTAGTTAATTTGTATTTTTTTTATTTTTTGGAATTGTTTTTTAATCTTCATTATTTACTTCAAGTTATTACAGTATGTCTCTATATACATATTTATTCATTTTTTTGTAAAAATTTGGCCAAAGGGGGCGCATTTCAATTTCTTACACACACTTGTTATTTCATATGTTGACCAAAAAAATGCCTCCTTTTTGGGACCACCCTCATTTATATAGATGTCACCAGCAGGGGTGAAAATGAGACATTCTCTATTAGATGTAATGTTATTGGGACCATGATTTATGTCATCACTTGTTCACACCTCCTCATATGGAAGATACTTTTCCTCCTTCATGTCTCAAGAAGCACAGAAATACAAGAACACACACACACACACAGACATTCTTGTATTTGTCACCTTTTTGAGACCTGAGACAAATGCCTACCTCTTTAGGACCAGCCTTTCTAGATATATAAAGAAGTGTATTTACAACATTAATAATATATACATATTATGCAAATATAAAAAAAAGCTTGTTGTGAAAAATGAGTTGGAATTTCACAAGAAAAAAGGTCACAATTTCACAGGAACATTTTAGAATGTTGGCAGTATTATAATAAAAGTCCTCATTTTACTCAACGCAAGCGAAAATTTAACAAGACAAACTGAACATTTGTGCAATATTATGATAAAAGTTGGAATTTTACTCAACAGTCGCAATTTTACAAGAAAATATTTGGCAATTTTATGAAAAGAGTCGTAATTTTACTAGAAAAAAAGTCAAAATTCTTATAAGAAAACATTACAATTTTGTCAATGTTATAAAAATAATAGGAATTTTACTCAAAGAAGTTCACTATTTTACAAGAACAGCAAAAAAAATGGGCAATATTGTGATAAAAGTCAGAATTTTGTATGGCAAATGTCACCATTTTGCATTAAAAAGTTATATTTTTTACATTAAAGAGTAATAATTTTACGATAAAATATTGCAGTATTACAGAAACAGAAATAATTTGAGAAATTGTTCCCAATTTTGTACGAAAGAAGTCGACACATTGTGAGAAAAAGACTACTTTTAGTTATTTATGTTTTTTATTTTTTTTATTTGTTGTTTGTGATTGTTTTTGAATCTTCATTGTTTACTTCAAGCTATTACAGTATGTCTCTATATACATATTTATTCTTTTTTTTTTTTTTATTTTGGCCAAAGGGGGCGCATTTCAATTTCTTACACACACTTGTTATTTCATATGTTGACCAGAGGGGGAAGCACTTAAATTTCTTACATGCACTTGTTATTTCATATGTTGACCAGAGGGGAAACACTTCAATTTCTGAACACACACTTGTTATTTCATATGTTGACCAGAGGGGAAGCACTTATTCACACCTCCTCAGATGGAAGATCATTTTCCTCCTTCATGTCTCAAGAAGGCTAGAAATACAAGAACACACACACACACACACACACACACACACACACACACACACACACACACACACACACACACACACACAGCCATTGTGCTGTGTGACTCAAAAAGAACCTGCAGTGCTCTGGTAATTAGTCATTACTTTTAGCCAACTGTGGAAATGAAGTGGTTGTGTTGGTCACTGATAAAGCTTCAAAACAGAAACTTTGATGTAAGGTTAAATTTGAGTATTGCTAGGATTTTACAGACTTGACGCCTGGCTGGCGTCCGGGCAGTTAAATATGCCTGGTGGTCAAGGCAGTGTTTGTTCTCAATGAGTACTAGGCGCCATTTAGGCTTTCTCGGAAAAAAAAAAAAGCCCAATGCTTGTGTTGTTTTCAGCAATACGAACAGTTTCAAACGCAGTGTTGGGTTAGTTACTGAAAACCAGTAACTAGTTACAATTACTAGTTACTTTATTTCAAAAGTAACTCAGTTACTAACTCAGTTACTTACACCAAAAAGTAATGCGTTACTGTGAAAAGTAACTATTTAGTTACTTCTTTTTTTCTTCTTTTTTTTTTAAAGCTCCCATTAATGCCCTTTTTGCCTTCATTTCAGTACTGTTATTGCACTGGAGAATAATACAATCTGTTGAACAACTTGACATGCATTTTTATTTCCCTTTTAACATAATTAATGAAAAACAGTGCAACATAAAAAGGCATTCCTCCTTTCTTTAAACTTGGACCAATGACCATTAATAAAAAACAAGTTTAAGTGCAACATAAGAAGAAACATCATCTTCCTTGAAACATAAAGCCTGACATCTGGAGTGATGCTGCTGTCTTCCACACTTGGAGCCATGGATTGTAGAATCCTTGTTTTCAGTGGCAGGATCATTGATACAGATGGTGAAGTTTCAGTGCTCAGTAGAGATGTAACACTTTTGAGGGGTTTAAGCACCTGGAGGACCTCACCTGCCACTCTCACATCATCATCAGACAGGGTGACATTTGTCTTCAGGGTGTTGTGGGTCAATGCAGAGTATATAGCTGCCTGCTGCTCCAACATATCATAAGTGGAGTTCCACCTCGTTGGGACATCATGTATGAGCAGGCAGCTTTAGCATTTCTTGCTTTGTCTTAAGCACATGAGCAGCTGTTGTGCTTGGGTGGAAGTAAGAAACCTTCCTGATCCTCCCAAGGAGGCGCTCCATCCTATTGACTGAGATTCCCTTCTGTGATGCCAAATTCACTACATGTGCAAAGCACCTATCTGTGGTCCCAGTCCTGCCTCATTCACTGTAATTATTTGATTTTTGGCATTATCACGTGTGACTGGGATATCTTTATCTTCCATTCCTCCACTGCTTGTGTCAGTACCTGCTAGAGATGCGCGGTTTGCGGACACAACCGCGGAGTCCGCGGATTATCCGCGGATCGGGCGGATGAAATTTAAAAAAATAAGATTTTATCCGCTCGCGGGTCGGGTCGGGCGGATTAATTAGATATTTTTTTTTTTTTTTTTTTTTTTTTTTTTGCGGGTGGCAGTTAAACCAATTGGGAAATATATATACATAGTTAAATGTTGTTACCCACATACGAAAAACGAGCAGGCACCTGCAGCATATGCCACAACAGAAGAAAAAAAAAAAAAGAGATGGACACTTTTACGGAGCGGAGGGACGCCTCGCCGGGGTCCGGGACCGAGGCTCCTTCCCCCGAGAGGGACCCACCGGGAGCCGTAGCTGAGGCGATCCGCGAGAAGGGCCCGACGCACGTCCAGGGTCACTACCGCGCCCACCGCACCGACACCCCGCCTCGTCCGCTTTCGCCGCGGCCGGCGTCACGCGCAGCAGGTAAGCAGCTTACCTGCCCGCCACCCCCGTGGCCGGGGGCTCGTAACATGGGTCACTCCGCGCGCTCCGCCCGCGCAGCTTACCTGCTTGCTCGCAAAATGATTGATTGCATTCAGACAGGTTAAAATGTTGCTAAAACCATCACTTTTCTATCAGTCACAGTGACTTTTCAAAACAAAAATATTACAGCAAAAATCATATGGGTTGATTGACATGTTTATTCTGTAAGCTAACTTCAATAGTTTGAAATTATTTTGACAGTTAATGCCAGTTATCCTGTCAACCTTTCACAAGACTTCAATTTGTTAATTGAAAGTATAAATAGTATAAACACTTTTAACAGTATGTCGTGCTGTGAAATACAGCCGACAGGATGGCGCACCAAACACAAAGCAAGGCCATGCTGCAGGAGAACAAAGGACTTCTTTCATTTAAGGTTTGTGATAAACCATCAAACTCATTCGTTAAAAGGACTCTATAGTAATATAAAGCGAATTTTTCTGGACATTATCATGCAAGAAAAGTTTATTTTTGGGATCGCGATCACCGCGTAATGATTTTTAAAGGTTGCATTACATTATTAACTGTCCCATGTGATCAGCCAGTGCGATTGGAAGTCCATGCTCAATTATTGCCTCCGTAAATAAAACTTCGGCATTTATCACATCCAAAGAATCTGTTTGGGCGACGAAAAACGTTGAAAGTTTTCCACTTGTATCGCTAGCAACGGCATTAGACTTGTGTTTTTTTGTCCCAACGTGGTCTTTTACATCGCTAATTCCTCCGTGTCCGATCGAAAAATCTTGTCTGCACAAGGTGCAATTCGCGTAGTTTTCACCCTTTTTTTTTTTTTTTAATTAATATTAGATATATAACAACGGGCGGATGGCGGGCGGATGCAGTTCTGATCAAACGTTACATCGGGTGGATGGCGGATGGTTGACGACTTTCTGCCGCGGTTGCGGATGAAATAAATTGCCTATCCGCGCATCTCTAGTACCTGCGCAAGGTGACTCTCGTAGAGGGGGCGTGTCTTCTCATCTCCCAGTCTGCTGTGATGAAGTGAGCGCTTATAGTTCCGCTGGACGTCCACCCGTCTGTCATGAGCGCAACAGATGATGCTCGGGATAGTTCATCCACAACTTTTTTCTTCTCCTGCTCATAAAGATCTGGCACAATCTTATCGCTGAAGTGGGTGCGCGACGGGATGTCGTAACGTGGTTCAAGCACGTTCAGCATGTGTTTAAAACCCTCGTTTTGCACAACCGAGTCTGCACTTATAAACACACCGATTCAATGGCGGGGGCGTTCAAGCTCCTCCGTTATTGCGCTCGCCATGACCACGCTGTGTGTGGACTGAACGTGCCAACAACTTTTTTTTGTTTGTTTCATATATCAAACCGCGGATCAAACCTCCCTCCCCGCCCCCCCGCCCCCCACCCCTCCACACACACATAGACCGCGCCTCTTTTCTTCTCTCCGGCTTGTGACAGAGGAAGATTCAGAAGAACGACACCGCAGCGCTTCTGTTTCTAGCCGATACTACATAAAAAGTAACGTAAAATAACGCAGTAACGCATCATGTAGTAACGGTAACTAAATTACTATATAAAAAAAATAACGCGTTAGATTACTAGTTACCGCCGAAATTAACGGCGTTACAGTAACGCGTTACTTTGTAACGCGTTAGTCCCAACACTGTTCAAACGTGAAAAGCATAAACGTTTCTTCAGAGTTCCTCGAGAGGTAATCAAAAAGGGCAAAAGACTGCAAGATTTTATGAAAGACTACGAGAAAAGTAGCTGACACTCCAGTCCAAGGGAGCAGAGTGGAAGAATGCATGAGTTTGAAGTGATCACTTTGTTAAAGGTTTGTTTGATATACTTTTAACATTTATTATTTCCCATTTAAGTCGTATCTTGATATTATTTGTATTTTTTATACACAGGTTTGCTACGAGTGTTTCGAAAAGCACCAACTTGGTGAGTCTCAATACAAGAAATCTGAAAGAGTTGAGTTTTTACCAAAGACAACAATCATAAATGAATCTTTCAGCACGTACACAATGTTGACATCTATAGTTATATTTTGATAAACAATCATAAATGAATCTTTCAGCACATACACAATGTTGACATCAATATTTATATTTTGATAAACAATCATAAATTCATCTTCAAGCACATACACAATGTTGACATCTATAATTATATTTTGATAAACAATCATAAATGAATCTTTTAGCACATACACAATGTTGACATCTATAATTATATTTTGATAAACAATCATAAATGAATCTTTCAGCACATACACAATGTTGACATCTATAGTTATATTTTGATAAACAATCATAAATGAATCTTTCAGCACATACACAATGTTGACATCTATAGTTATATTTGGATAAACAATCATAAATGAATCTTTCAGCACATACACAATGTTGACATCTATAGTTATATTTTGATAAACAATCATAAATGAATCTTTCAGCACGTACACAATGTTGACATCTATAGTTATATTTTGATAAACAATCATAAGTGAATCTTTCAGCACGTACACAATGTTGACATCTATAGTTATATTTTGATAAACAATCATAAATGAATCTTTCAGCACGTACACAATGTTGACATCTATAGTTATATTTTGATAAACAATCATAAGTGAATCTTTCAGCACATACACAATGTTGACATCTATAGTTATATTTTGATAAACAATCATAAATGACTCTTTCAGCACATACACAATGTTGACATCTACAGTTGTATTTTGATAAACAATCATAAATTCATCTTCAAGCACATACACAATGTTGACATCTATAGTTATATTTTGATAAACAATCATAAATGAATCTTTCAGCACGTACACAATGTTGACATCTATAGTTATATTTTGATAAACAATCATAAATGAATCTTTCAGCACGTACACAATGTTGACATCTATAGTTATATTTTGATAAAAAATCATAAATGAATCTTTCAGCACATACACAATGTTGACATCTATAGTTATATCTTGATAAACAATCATAAATTAATCTTTCAGCACGTACACAATGTTGACATCTATAGTTATATTTTGATAAACAATCATAAATGAATCTTTCATCACATACACAATGTTCACATCTATAGTTATATTTTGATAAACAATCATAAATGAATCTTTCAGCACGTACACAATGTTGACATCTATAGTTATATTTTGATAAACAATCATAAATTAATCCTTCTTCACATACGCAATGTTGACATCAATATTCATATTTTGATAAACAATCATAAATTCATCTTCAAGCACATACACAATCTTGACATCTATAGTTATATTTTGATAAACAATCATAAATGAATCTTTCAGCACGTACACAATGTTGACATCTATAGTTATATTTTGATAAACAATCATAAATGAATCTTCAGCACGTACACAATGTTGACATCTATAATTATATTTTGATAAACAATCATAAATTAATCGTTCTTCACATACGCAATGTTGACATCAATATTCATATTTTGATAAACAATCATAAATTCATCTTCAAGCACATACACAATCTTGACATCTATAGTTATATTTTGATAAACAATCATAAATGAATCTTTCAGAACGTACACAATGTTGACAGCTATAGTTATATTTTGATAAACAATCATAAATGAATCTTTCAGCACATACACAATGTTGACATCTATAGTTATATTTTGATAAACAATCATAAATGAATCTTTCAGCACGTACACAATGTTGACATCTATAGTTTTATTTTGATAAACAATCATAAATTAATCATTCAGCACATACACAATGTTGACATCTATAGTTATATTTGGATAAACAATCATAAATGAATCTTTCAGCACGTACACAATGTTGACAACTATAGTTATATTTGGATAAACAATCATAAATGAATCTTTCAGCACGTACACAATGTTGACATCTATAGTTTTATTTTGATAAACAATCATAAATTAATCATTCAGCACATACACAATGTTGACATCTATAGTTATATTTGGATAAACAATCATAAATGAATCTTTCAGCACGTACACAATGTTGACAACTATAGTTATATTTGGATAAACAATCATAAATGAATCTTTCAGCACATACACAATGTTGACATCAATATTTATATTTTGATAAACAATCATAAATTCATCTTCAAGCACATACACAATGTTGACATCTATAATTATATTTTGATAAACAATCATAAATGAATTTTTCAGCACATACACAATGTTGACATGTATAATTATATTTTGATAAACAATCATAAATGAATCTTTCAGCACATACACAATGTTGACATCTATAGTTATATCTTGATAAACAATCATAAATGAATCTTTCAGCACGTACACAATGTTGACATCTATAGTTATATTTTGATAAACAATCATAAATGAATCTTTCAGCACATACACAATGTTGACATCAATATTTATATTTTGATAAACAATCATAAATTCATCTTCAAGCACATACACAATGTTGACATCTATAATTATATTTTGATAAACAATCATAAATGAATCTTTCAGCACATACACAATGTTGACATCTATAATTATATTTTGATAAACAATCATAAATGAATCTTTCAGCACATACACAATGTTGACATCTATAGTTATATTTTGATAAACAATCATAAATGAATCTTTCAGCACATACACAATGTTGACATCTATAGTTATATTTGGATAAACAATCATAAATGAATCTTTCAGCACATACACAATGTTGACATCTATAGTTATATTTTGATAAACAATCATAAATGAATCTTTCAGCACGTACACAATGTTGACATCTATAGTTATATTTTGATAAACAATCATAAGTGAATCTTTCAGCACGTACACAATGTTGACATCTATAGTTATATTTTGATAAACAATCATAAATGACTCTTTCAGCACATACACAATGTTGACATCTATAGTTGTATTTTGATAAACAATCACAAATTCATCTTCAAGCACATACACAATGTTGACATCTATAGTTATATTTTGATAAACAATCATAAATGAATCTTTCAGCACGTACACAATGTTGACATCTATAGTTATATTTTGATAAACAATCATAAATGAATCTTTCAGCACGTACACAATGTTGACATCTATAGTTATATTTTGATAAACAATCATAAATGAATCTTTCAGCACATACACAATGTTGACATCTATAGTTATATCTTGATAAACAATCATAAATTAATCTTTCAGCACGTACACAATGTTGACATCTATAGTTATATTTTGATAAACAATCATAAATGAATCTTTCATGACATACACAATGTTCACATCTATAGTTATATTTTGATAAACAATCATAAATGAATCTTTCAGCACATACGCAATGTTGACATCAATATTCATATTTTGATAAACAATCATAAATTCATCTTCAAGCACATACACAATCTTGACATCTATAGTTATATTTTGATAAACAACCATAAATGAATCTTTCAGCACGTACACAATGTTGACATCTATAGTTATATTTTGATAAACAATCATAAATGAATCTTCAGCACGTACACAATGTTGACATCTATAATTATATTTTGATAAACAATCATTAATTAATCTTTCAGCACGTACACAATGTTGACATCTATAGTTATATTTGGATAAACAATCATAAATGAATCATTCAGCACATACACAATGTTGACATCTATAGTTATATTTGGATAAACAATCATAAATGAATCTTTCAGCACATACACAATGTTGACATCTATAGTTATATCTTGATAAACAATCATAAATGAATCTTTCAGCACGTACACAATGTTGACATCTATAGTTATATTTTGATAAACAATCATAAATTAATCGTTCTTCACATACGCAATGTTGACATCAATATTCATATTTTGATAAACAATCATAAATTCATCTTCAAGCACATACACAATCTTGACATCTATAGTTATATTTTGATAAACAATCATAAATGAATCTTTCAGCACGTACACAATGTTGACAGCTATAGTTATATTTTGATAAACAATCATAAATGAATCTTTCAGCACATACACAATGTTGACATCTATAGTTATATTTTGATAAACAATCATAAATGAATCTTTCAGCACGTACACAATGTTGACATCTATAGTTTTATTTTGATAAACAATCATAAATTAATCATTCAGCACATACACAATGTTGACATCTATAGTTATATTTGGATAAACAATCATAAATGAATCTTTCAGCACGTACACAATGTTGACAACTATAGTTATATTTGGATAAACAATCATAAATGAATCTTTCAGCACGTACACAATGTTGACATCTATAGTTATATTTTGATAAACAATCATAAATGAATCTTTCAGCACATACACAATGTTGACATCAATATTTATATTTTGATAAACAATCATAAATTCATCTTCAAGCACATACACAATGTTGACATCTATAATTATATTTTGATAAACAATCATAAATGAATCTTTCAGCACATACACAATGTTGACATCTATAATTATATTTTGATAAACAATCATAAATGAATCTTTCAGCACATACACAATGTTGACATCTATAGTTATATTTTGATAAACAATCATAAATGAATCTTTCAGCACATACACAATGTTGACATCTATAGTTATATTTGGATAAACAATCATAAATGAATCTTTCAGCACATACACAATGTTGACATCTATAGTTATATTTTGATAAACAATCATAAATGAATCTTTCAGCACGTACACAATGTTGACATCTATAGTTATATTTTGATAAACAATCATAAGTGAACCTTTCAGCACGTACACAATGTTGACATCTATAGTTATATTTTGATAAACAATCATAAGTGAACCTTTCAGCACGTACACAATGTTGACATCTATAGTTATATTTTGATAAACAATCATAAATGACTCTTTCAGCACATACACAATGTTGACATCTATAGTTGTATTTTGATAAACAATCATAAATTCATCTTCAAGCACATACACAATGTTGACATCTATAGTTATATTTTGATAAACAATCATAAATGAATCTTTCAGCACGTACACAATGTTGACATCTATAGTTATATTTTGATAAACAATCATAAATGAAACTTTCAGCACGTACACAATGTTGACATCTAAAGTTATATTTTGATAAACAATCATAAATGAATCTTTCAGCACATACACAATGTTGATATCTATAGTTATATCTTGATAAACAATCATAAATTAATCTTTCAGCACATACACAATGTTGACATCTATAGTTATATTTTGATAAACAATCATAAATTAATCTTTCATCACATACACAATGTTCACATCTATAGTTATATTTTGATAAACATTCATAAATGAATCTTTCAGCACGTACACAATGTTGACATCTATAGTTATATTTTGATAAACAATCATAAATTAATCGTTCTTCACATACGCAATGTTGACATCAATATTCATATTTTGATAAACAATCATAAATTCATCTTCAAGCACATACACAATCTTGACATCTATAGTTATATTTTGATAAACAATCATAAATGAATCTTTCAGCACGTACACAATGTTGACATCTATAGTTATATTTTGATAAACAATCATAAATGAATCTTCAGCACGTACACAATGTTGACATCTATAATTATATTTTGATAAACAATCATTAATTAATCTTTCAGCACGTACACAATGTTGACATCTATAGTTATATTTGGATAAACAATCATAAATGAATCATTCAGCACATACACAATGTTGACATCTATAGTTATATTTGGATAAACAATTATAAATGAGTCTTTCAGCACATACACAATGTTGACATCTATAGTTATATCTTGATAAACAATCATAAATGAATCTTTCAGCACGTACACAATGTTGACATCTATAGTTATATTTTGATAAACAATCATAAATTAATCGTTCTTCTCATACGCAATGTTGACATCAATATTCATATTTTGATAAACAATCATAAATTCATCTTCAAGCACATACACAATCTTGACATCTATAGTTATATTTTGATAAACAATCATAAATGAATCTTTCAGCACGTACACAATGTTGACATCTATAGTTATATTTTGATAAACAATCATAAATGAATCTTTCAGCACATACACAATGTTGACATCTATAGTTATATTTGGATAAACAATCATAAATGAATCTTTCAGCACATACACAATGTTGACATCTATAGTTATATCTTGATAAACAATCATAAATGAATCTTTCAGCACGTACACAACGTTGACATCTATAGTTATATTTTGATAAACAATCATAAATTAATCATTCTTCACATACGCAATGTTGACATCAATATTCATATTTTGATAAACAATCATAAATTCATCTTCAAGCACGTACACAATGTTGACATCTATAGTTATATTTTGATAAACAATCATAAATGAATCTTTCAGCACATACACAATGTTGACATCTATAGTTATATTTTGAAAAACAATCATAAATGAATCTTTCAGCACATACACAATGTTGACATCTATAGTTTTATTTTGATAAACAATCATAAATTAATCGTTCAGCACATACACAATGTTGACATCTATAGTTATATTTGGATAAACAATCATAAATGAATCTTTCAGCACGTACACAATGTTGACATCTATAGTTATATTTTGATAAACAATCATAAATGAATCTTCAGCACGTACACAATGTTGACATCTATAATTATATTTTGATAAACAATCATTAATTAATCTTTCAGCACGTACACAATGTTGACATCTATAGTTATATATTTGGATAAACAATCATAAATGAATCATTCAGCACATACACAATGTTGACATCTATAGTTATATTTGGATAAACAATCATAAATGAATCTTTCAGCACATACACAATGTTGACATCTATAGTTATATCTTGATAAACAATCATAAATTAATCTTTCAGCACATACACAATGTTGACATCTATAGTTATATTTTGATAAACAATCATAAATGAATCTTTCAGCACGTACACAATGTTGACATCTATAGTTATATTTTGATAAACAATCATAAATGAATCTTTCAGCACGTACACAATGTTGACATCTATAGTTATATTTTGATAAACAATCATAAATTAATCTTTCAGCACGTACACAATGTTGACATCTATAGTTATATTTTGATAAACAATCATAAATGAATCTTTCA
Organism: Nerophis lumbriciformis; assembly: GCF_033978685.3. Lineage (NCBI taxonomy): Eukaryota > Metazoa > Chordata > Actinopteri > Syngnathiformes > Syngnathidae > Nerophis > Nerophis lumbriciformis. Next base: position 10,358,548 of record NC_084565.2, on the reverse strand, counting down.
GCACATACACAATGTTGACATCTATAGTTATATTTTGATAAACAATCATGAATGAATCTTTCAGCACGTACACAATGTTGACATCTATAGTTATATTTTGATAAAGACAGGAAACACAAGCAACTTGTAAACGATGTGTGCAGCAAGAACAACAACAACAACAAACATGGCTGTAGACGCAAAGTTAAATCATAAAATACAATCTTACCCTTACAAAAACGATACATATTTACCCAGGAGAGTGTTGATACCAACGTCCTTGACCCAGACACACACAAAGAAGTTGTAGACCTCCATGCTTTTACAAGTTTCATCTGTTTTATCCTATAGAATGATGTCTGGAGCACAATAGTTCACATCTCTGGGAACTCGCCCAACAAATAATCCTTGATATCACTCCGTAAAACTTTTTTTTTTTGGATAAATTATAGATCTATTCCATTGCATAGTTGGACTTTTTGCTTGTATCTGCTTTTTGCAGGAAGATTGAGGCCTCTTGCGTACTCAGATATTGGCTTGTTGTTGACCACCACTGCTTTTCACTTCCGGGAAGAAGTTTTCTTTGCTTTATATATGACATGTAATCAAAACTAAGGTCAACCTAGAGCAGACCAAGTTTTATTGGCCCACAGCATATTGTCGGGAATAAATCTGAACATAATGAGAAAAAGCTGACATTTTCAAACTAATAAATATAATAACATGCTTAGTCACCTATAACACAAACTAATACATATAATAACATGTTTAGTCACCTATAACACAAACTAATACATATAATAACATGCTTAGTCACCTACAACACAAACTAATAATTATAATAACATGCTTAGTCACCTACAACACAAACTAATACATATAATAACATGCTTAGTCACCTATAACACACACTAATAAATATAATAACATGCTTAGTCACCTATAACACAAACTAATACATATAATAACATGCTTAGTCACCTATAACACAAACTAATACATATAATAACATGCTTAGTCACCTATAACACAAACTAATACATATAATAACATGCTTAGTCACCTATAACACAAACTAATACATCTAATAACATGCTTAGTCACCTATAACACAAACTAACGATTATAATAACATGCTTAGTCACCTACAACACAAACTAATAAATATAATAACATGCTTAGTCACCTATAACACAAACTAATACATATAATAACATGCTTAGTCACCTATAACACACACTAATAAATATAATAACATGCTTAGTCACCTATAACACAAACTAATACATATAACAACATGCTTAGTCACCTATAACACAAACTAATACATATAATAACATGCTTAGTCACCTATAACACAAACTAATACATATAATAACATGCTTAGTCACCTATAACACAAACTAATAAATATAATAACATGCTTAGTCACCTATAACACAAACTAATACATATAATAACATGCTTAGTCACCTATAACACACACTAATAAATATAATAACATGCTTAGTCACCTATAACACAAACTAATACATATAACAACATGCTTAGTCACCTATAACACAAACTAATGATTATAATAGCATGCTTAGTCACCTATAACACAAACTAATAATTATAATAACATGCTTAGTCACCTATAACACAAACTAATAATTATAATAACATGCTTAGTCACCTATAACACAAACTAATAATTATAATAACATGATTAGTTACCTATAACACAAACTAATAAATATAATAACATGCTTAGTCACCTATAACACAAACTAATAATTATAATAACATGCTTAGTCACCTATAACACAAACTAGTACATATAATAACATGCTTAGTCACCTATAACACAAACTAATACATATAATAACATGCTTAGTCACCTATAACACAAACTAATACATATAACAACATGCTTAGTCACCTATAACACAAAGCCCACAAAAATTGTTGTCTTTAAATATGTATAATTTTTTAGCATTTTTATAAAATAAATATCAAAATATATTTTGACTTTTTAGTATGCTCACTTAATCACTTAATTAACTATTTGATTCATTATTTAAGTAAATGTTGGTAATTAGGCTGGTACTTAATGAATACTTAGGTCTACTACGCTACTGTATTTAATGTTGTCATTATGGTGGTACTTAATGAATACTTAGGTCTACTACACTACTGTATTTAATGTTGTCATTATGGTGGTAATTAATGAATACTTAGGTCTACTACACTACTGTATTTAATGTTATGGTGGTAATTAATGAATACTTAAGTCTACTAAACTACTGTATTTAATGTCATTATGGTGGTACTTAATGAATGCTTAGGTCTACTACACTATTGTATTTAATGTTGTCATTATGGTGGTACTTAATGAATACTTAGGCCTACTACACTACTGTATTTAATGTTGTCATTATGGTGGTACTTAATGAATACTTAGGTCTACTACACTAATGTATTTAATGTTGTCCTTATGGTGGTACTTAATGAATACTTAGGTCTACTACACTACTGTATTTAATGTTGTCATTATGGTGGTACTTAATGAATACTTAGGCCTACTACACTACTGTATTTAATGTTGTCATTATGGTGGTACTTAATGAATACTTAGGTCTACTACACTACTGTATTTAATGTTGTCATTATGGTTGTACTTAATGAATACTTAGGTCTACTACACTACTGTATTTAATGTTGTCATTATGGTACTTAATGAATAATTAGGTCTACTACACTACTGTATTTAATGTTGTCATTATGGTGGTACTTAATGAATATTTAGGTCTACTACACTGCTGTATTTAATGTTGTCATTATGGTACTTAATGAATAATTAGGTCTACTACACTACTGTATTTAATGTTGTCATTATGGTGGTACTTAATGAATACTTAGGTCTACTACACTACTGTATTTATTGTTGTCCTTATGGTGGTACTTAATGAATACTTAGGTCTACTACACTACTGTATTTTAATGTTGTCATTATGATGGTACTTAATGAATACTTAGGTCTACTACACTACTGTATTTAATGTTGTCATTATGGTGGTACTTAATGAATACTTAGGTCTACTACACTACTGTATTTAATGTTGTCATTAATGTGGTACTTAATGAATACTTAGGTCTACTACACTACTGTATTTAATGTTGTCATAATGGTTGTACTTAATGAATACTTAGGTCTACTACACTACTGTATTTAATGTTGTCATTATGGTACTTAATGAATAATTAGGTCTACTACACTACTGTATTTAATGTTGTCATTATGGTGGTACTTAATGAATACTTAGGTCTACTACACTACTGTATTTAATGTTGTCATTATGGTGGTTCTTAATGAATACTTAGGTCTACTACACTACTGTATTTAATGTTGTCATTATGGTGGTACTTAATGAGTACTTAGGTCTACTACACTACTGCTGGTACTTGTTTTCTGAGAGATGAGGTGCTTGGTGAAAAAGTTTGAGCGCCACTGATATTAGTAGTACTTTCCTTCTTTAGATACTTTCAGGAACGTTGTTCAAGAAGCCGCTACTATCTGATCAGTTTATCACGGTGCAACGAGAACCTTCAGACCCCGAAAGAGATCCAGCAGCCGGAAAATCTGCTGGTTCTGCTGGCGTCTCCATCAAAGCGTCACTCTTTATCCATCAGCTTGGAGCAACATGGCTTGATAAAGTATCTGAACACGTGAAATGTTGCGGTTATGAACTAAATCACGTGAGCCTTACAACAAGTTTGTTTTGCTGCCTGACCAAATAAAATAAAAAAATCAAGCAGACTTTGTGAGCGCCAACAATGATTACTTTGGGGAAAAAATTATAAACCAGAACCTTATATTTTTGAGCCTGAATACAAAGAGGATGAGCAAACATACAAACTGTCAAGACGTGGACTATGGTGTGTTTGTTTTCCCGAGATGCGAGTAAAGCTGGACTGGTCATGGCGTGAAGGTAAATACATATTTATTTATAACACTCAAAGGAACAAAAAGCGCGCTCAAGGCGGAAGTACAAACTTGACTAACGAAACAAAAAGACAAAAAACTGTGAACAATTAAACAAAAACACTAACTGTGGCATTAATAGAAAAAACTTACCTGGACATGGCATGAAGTGCGCAGAGGTAGACAGAGTGTGACAGGGGTATGAATGCGGGATGTCGTCAGAACGACAAACTGAAAACAATGAACTTAAATACTACAGACATGATTAGTGAAAGCAGGTGTGTGACTCAAAACGTGAAACAGGTGCGTGACGTGACAGGTGAAAACTAATGGTTGCTATGGTGACAAAACAAAACAAAAGTGCACACAAAAAGTCCAAAAACAAAACCAAACATGACTAAAACCATACTTGCCAACCTTGAGACCTCCGATTTCGGGAGGTGGGGGGTGGGGGGCGGGGGGCGTGGTCGGGGTGGGGCGGGGGCGTGGTTGGGGGCGTGGTTAAGATATATATATATATATATATATATATATATATATATATATATATATATATATATGTATATATATATATATATATATATATATATATATATAAGAAATACTTGACTTTCAGTGAATTCTAGCTATATATATATATATATATATATATATATATATATACATATATATACATATATATTTTATAATATATATCTATATATATATATATATATATATATATATATATATATATATATATATATATATATATATATATATATATATATAAATAAATAAAATAAATACTTGAATTTCAGTGTTCATTTATTTACACATATACACACACATAACACTCCTCTACCCATTGTTGAGTTAAGGGTTGAATTGTCCATCCTTGTTCTATTCTCTGTCACTATTTCAGAACACACACATTATACAAATATACATCATAAAATCAATAAGAAAACGGGAGCTCTAATTTGGGAGTCTGAATTAGGATCAGAAGTTCCTATATAAACATTGCGTACTCACGTCGCCTTTTTGTATTGATTACTGCAGCTGTGCACTGGATTCATTCACAAATACAAACTACAACTCACAAAAACTTTAGAGTTAGGCTCCACCATCAGAATGTGTACTTAAACTTATAAAGATCACATGGATATTATTCAGTGAGTTGATTCACCAAAACTAACCTGTTATACAGGAGGAAAAAGCACACAGGATGTTTCAATTGTTCACAGACTGGTCGCGCTCATCAGAATGACAAGACACTTCCGGTCTGCAGGTGATAGTATTCAATTGGGAAGAAACGCCCTACTGCCCCCTACTGACCAATGTGAATACTGATAAATGTGGAACGACAGCTCCAAAAACCTATTCAAACCACAAAAGAAACTAAATAAATCAACACGAAAATGTGACACATTATGGGTGGGTCACATGTGCATGTACAACAGGCTGTCAACACGTCACTCAGGTCCGCATGGAGCTGGAGGGGGCGTGGCCTCCAGCTCCGCCTGAATTTCGGGAGATTTTCGGGAGAAAATTTATCCCGGGAGGTTTTCGGGAGAGGCGCTGAATTTTGGGAGTCTCCCGGAAAATCCGGGAGGGTTGGCAAGTATGCTAAAACAAAACATGATCACACAGACATGACACAAACTAACTATAAGAAACCAAAATAAAACAAACACTGTAATATTTGCACTCTCGCTGGGATGGCGACTGACGGGGCGCTCACATAATTCCGTTTAGATGAAGATTCAATCACAATAATCATGTAGGGTTAAAAAAAAAAGTTGCCGCAACTAGCGTCTTTTTTGCCACCTCGGAGATGTGAAAGTGGCAACATTTATCTACTAGCAGCTGAGAGATGCATGAATTATAATCTAGACCATGTCCGGGCAATTATTTTGACTCGGGGGCCACATTTAGACAACAAAATGTGTCTGGCGGCCGGTATATCTATTTTTAGGAACACTAATGTTGTGTTTGTTGTCTTCTCCCTGCCTTCTCTAGTGGTTTGTCAGTTTCTTTCCCCAGTCTTTTGTCCCCAACGAGGCACACCTGCTGCTAATCACTTCCCGGTAGCATTTAAGCGCGTCTCTACCAGCTGGTCCCTGCCGGTTATTGTTCCTGAACTCCGCTCTGACATGTGCTACCTTGATTCTGCTTCCCTGGTATGTTGCCTTCGCATATTCCTGTAATATTGACCTCGTTGTGTTTTTGTTTTCCTAGCCACCTTGTTTTGAGAGGACTAGTTTTGCCACGCTGTGTGCGTCCTGGCCTTTGCTCCGCCAACCTCTGAAAGAGACTACTTTTGTTATATTTCCCATGGTGTGCACTTTTGCCCCATCACTCTTAGTTACCATTTTGGACTTATTAAATATTTTCATTTTTTATCGCATACCTTGCCTCATTTCTCTGCATCCCGGGGTCCACCCTTGAACTCAATCCTAACAACTAATACAAAACCTCACAATAATGTCTGATTGAATGCTAAAAATGTTATGACAGACTGCCTTAAAAAACGTAATGGAATGTTACATTTTTCTATGAAGAAAAACACTGAATATTGACAAAATCTGAACGTCACACCCTTTTTCGATCGACACATTTTACAATTGTCATGTCTGTGTGATCATGTTTTGTTTTAGTCATGTTCGGATTTGTTTTTGGACTTTTTGTGCACTTTTGTTTTGTTTTGTCACCATAGCAACCATTAGTTTTCACGTCACGCACCTGTTTCACGTTTTGAGTCACGCACCTGCTTTCACTAATCATGTCTATAGTATTTAAGTTCATTGTTTTCAGTTTGTCGTGCTGGCGACATCTCACATTTATGCTCTGTACATTCCTGACACTTGTTTCCATGTCCATCCTTCATGCTGCTATTTTTGTAAAAGCCAAGTAAGTTTTTGTTTATTAATGCTATAGTCTTTTGGTTTCATAGTTTGTTCTCCGCCACTGTTCGCGCTTTTCGGGTTTTTTTTGATAAAATTAAATAAATCATGTACTTACATTCCCGTCTCGCCCGAGCCAACTTTCCGTTGCATCCCGGAAAAGCAAACACCCAGGATCAAGTCATAACAATCAACTGAAACACAACAAAAATGCAACAAAATAAACCCACCTACAATCTGATATATCTGATGTATCACTAAGCTTTAGAACTTTATTGTGAAAATCTCCTTCCGCGTCTGTGGAAAAGCTTCCCACCCACACTGCTTGGTGCCTCGTCTGAGCTGCTGTGACGTAGATTACCATAGTAACTAAGTAGATTACCATAGTAACTAATTAGATTACCATAGTAACTAATGCAATTACCATAGTAACTAATGAAATTACCATAGTAACTAATTAGATGACCATAGTAACTAATTAGATTACCATAGTAAGTAATGAAATTACCATAGTAACTAATGAAATTACCATAGTAACTAATTAAATTACCATAGTAACTAATTAGATTACCATAGTAACTAGTATATCATCCATAAGTGCAGATATCAAGCGTTAAAATACTTAGTATAGTTGAAGACTTACGATCATTAGACAACATGAGTGCACATCATAATGGCAGCTACACTTTACATCTTAAACATCTAAAAAAATTATTTGGAAATGTCCGGCGGGCCAGATTGCAAAGCTTCATTTGCCCAGGTCTGATCTAGAATTTACCCTCCACCTGTTGTCTCAATTGTTAGATATTTATTTATCGTTAAAGTAGCAATGATTGTCACACACACACTAGGTGTGGCGGAATTATATATATATATATATATATATATATATATATATATATATATATATATATATATATATATATATATATATATATATATCTACATCCTGAGAATATGCAAACAAAACTGTGTTTAGATAATTGATACTTCAAACTTGCATAAATAAATATTAAGGAATATAACATAACTTGGCTTCTGAGAGTTTCAAAATGTAATGAATAAAATGCTAAAGTTGTTGATAAACAAGCAATTATTTTAATAAATAAATATGGTCATTTTAAATGAATTATTATGATAATTTAAAATCAATTATTTCAAATATGTTTATTTTAATGTATAATTCTATGGCTGGATGTAATAAGGAGTCAGGAAAAATACAAATAAAAATACAATTAATTTTGATGTTTTAGCAAAATATAGTAAAAATGTATTTTTTTTTTTGTTTTGTTTTTTTTAAATTAATAAATATATTTTTTTTTAGGTAAGATAAACATAATAATACAATGTATCTCTAGTCTGGATGATTTAATTCTTGTCACCCTGTTGTCCTCCCGTCATGAAAAAAAGGCTGTCCTCACTCAGGTCTGCATGGAGCTGGAGGGGGCGTGGCCTCCAGCTACGGCTGAAAATCGGGAGATTTTCGGGAGATTATTTGTCCCGGGAGGTTTTCGGGAGAGGCGCTGAATTTCGGGAGTCTCCCGGAAAATTCGGGAGGGTTGGCAAGTATGATCTAAGTAGTTATTATGGTAATCAAATTAGTTACTATGGTCATCTAATTAGTTACTATGGTCATCTAGCTAGTTACTATGGTCATCTAATTAGTTACTATGGTCATCTAATTAGTTACTATGGTAATCTACATCACAGCAGCTCAGACGAGGCACCAAGCAGTGTGGGTGGGAAGCGTTACCACAGACGCGGAAGGAGCTTTTCACAACAAAGTTCTAAAGCTTAGTGATGCATCAGATATATCAGATTGTAGGTGGGTTTATTTTGTACCCTTCGCGTTCATATTTCACTGTTTGTTGCGTTTTTGTTGCGTTTCACTTGATTGTAAAATATGTTGATCTAAAGGGGGTGTGATGTTCATATTTTGTCAATATTCAGTGTTTTATCCTTCATAGAAAAATGTAAAATTCCATTAGGTTTTTTAAGGCGGTCTGTCATAAGGTTTTTAGCATTCAATCAGACATTATTGTGAGGTTTTGTATTAGTGTATAGATAGATATACTGGCCCCCAGACACTTTTTTTTTTCTCTAAATGTGGCCCCCGAGTCAAAATAATTACCCAGGTTTGCTCTAACCACCAGGCCACTGAGCAGGTTACGATTTTGGATGCATACAAAAAGCCGAGCATGTGTGTTTGTGTCTTACATAAGGATTGTGAATGATAAACAGCACATCTCTTTAAAACGGTTGCACATTTCCAGTATGACTGCTCTAATAATATGGTCAGAGTGCACAAGCGTTACAACAGGAACTGCCGAACTTTGAACTTTTGATATTCTGTGATGTTTAGACGGTATTTTCACATACTTTGCAGATTGTAAATACATTTGGGTCTGGTTTAATGGATACATTGAAACACAAATAAAAGCAGCTCACCCGAACACACTTACCGCCAGTGGAAAATAAGAAACTGCTCCATCTACGTTTCTGCAGAAACACGACTTGATTTGAACAGCGCAAGCTCTGAGGTGCATCTGGAGCGGCTCATGCTTCATCGAGCTGACCTTACCGGCGAGGTAAGAGGAGGCGGTCTGGCTGTTTATGTCAGCCGACCCTGTGACGGTTCACACACACACACACACACACACAGGTGTCAGCACTTTGACCCCATGGCTGACAGGCGCCGCGGCGTTTATACCAGCCGGATATGTACCACCAAGCGCTAACGAGGGACAGCCATGGCGGTCCTGTGTGACGTCATCAGCGAGGCGGCAGATGTGGCATCCAGATGCATTTTTCACAGTAGCAGGAGATCTTTAACCCTTGGGTGGTGTTCGGGTCTGTGGGACCCGTTTTCATTTTTTGTTCAAAGAAAAATGATGCGATTAATTAATTTTTCAAACTGAGACTCACTGACTTTGGCTCATTTTCTGTGAAGAATATATATCAGAATACATATTTAATGACCACACACACCCCGCTACACATTTATATTACAAAGAAGATGTCCGGGCAATTTTTAACATTTTAGCAATTTTATGAAAAGAGTCGTAATTTTACTCGACAAAAGTCCACAATTTTTTATAAGAAAACATTTCAATTTTGGCAATGTTATAATAATAATCTGAATTTTACTCGGCAAATTCATCGTTTTACTCAAAAAATGTCTCTGTTTTACAAGAACAGCAAAAAAATATTGTGATAAAAGTCTGAATTGTATATGACAAATGTCACCATTTTGCATTAAAAAGTAATATTTTTCACATTAAAGAGTAATAATTTTACGAGAAAATATTGCAGTATTACAAAAACAGAAAGAATATGAGAAATTGTTCCCAATTTTAGAAGAAAGAAGTCGACACATTGTGAGAAAAAGACTACTTTCAGTTATTTTTTATTGTTTGCTTTTTTATTTGTTGTTTGTGATTGTTTTTGAATCTTCATTATTTACTTCAAGCTCTATATACATATTTATTTATTTTTTTAAATTAATTTTGGCCAAAGGGGGCGCATTTCAATTTCTTACACACACTTGTTATTTCATATGTTGACCACAGGGGAAGCACTTCAATTTCTTACAAACACTTGTTATTTCATATGTTGACAAGAGGGGAAACACTTCAATTTCTTACACACACTTGTTATTTCACATGTTGACCAGAGGGGGAGCACTTCAAATTTTTACACACACTTGTTATTTCATATGTGGACCCGGGGCTAATAGAAGTGTGGAAATTGATGTTCTGTATACCACACGCAAAACACACACACACACACACACACACACACACACACACACACACACACACACACACACACACACACACACACACACACACACACACACACACACGCACACACACACACACACACACTGCAGGCCTAGACAGGAGGAGGACAAAGTGTAGGTACACAGAACATCAGAGGGTCAAATGTGCGAGAAAATGAGAGCAGACAGTGTTGACAAACAATGTTGCAACCTTGTGTGGGAACCGCAGGTGCAGAAACACAAAAGAAGAATCCCTGTGGGATGCAGAAACTGGCAGAGAAATGTTCCGTGCAAAGTTCATATTGTTGTTACTCAGCCAGCGGTTGTGGGTCTGATGGACCCGTTGCATTTTGTGGCTTTTAATGCCTCACAATCAAACACTTTTATGTTAAAATACTGAACAGATGTTTATTGGGATAAGGTAAACATCTGTGAACGTTACACAAGGGTTTTAATCAGGCAAGGCCCAAGTCTGTTCTGCCCAAATTCCATCAGCATGTGGATGTACCAACCAGGAAAAAATAACCCCCTAGACCTGGTCTATTGTAATGTCAAAGATGCATATAAGACAGATCCCGGTTTAGGCCAGTAATCAGTAAGATGACAATATTGCCACAGGACTGCTTTGACACAACACAACGGGACATGTTGAGACAGGCTAATGCGTGACCACGTGACATGGACTCTGTCATCAGTTATGTTACCACCTTTGTAGAAAATGTGATGGTGGTGAAAAGCATCCCCAGGCGCTGAGGGCACGTGATGCCGCGTTCACATCCAGAGACCACGCAGCCCGGGGAATAGCTGGAAGTATTCGCAGAGCTTCACTTTTTCCACATCTTGTTATGCTACAGCCTTATTCCAAAATGGAATACATTCAAATTCTACACACAATACCCCATATTGACAGTGTAAAAAAAGTGTTTTTAGACATTTTTAGCCATTTATTAAAATAAAAACAAAATAACAAATAACATGTCCATAAGTATTCACAGCCTTTGCTCAATACAGCCTCAAGACTTTTTGAATACGATGCCACACGCTTGGCACACCTATCTTTGGGCAGTCATTTTTTAGATCCAGAGATGTTTATTTAGATTCAAGTCTGGGCTCTGTCCTGGGCCACTCAAGCAAATTCACAGAGTCGTGCTGAAGCCATTTCTTGAGGGTCCTGCTGAAAGATGAACTGTCACCTCAGTCTGGAGCAGGTTTTCATCCAGGATGTCTCTGTACATTGCCATCCATCCATCCATCTTCTTCCGCTTATCCGAGGCCGGGTCGCGGGGGCAGCAGCCTAAGCAGGGAAGCCCAGACTTCCCTCTCCCCAGCCACTTCGTCCAGCTCCTCCCGGGGGATCCCGAGGCGTTCCCAGGCCAGCCGGGAGACATAGTCTTCCCAACGTGTCCTGGGTCTTCCCCGTGGCCTCCTACCGGTCGGACGTGCCCTAAACACCTCCCGAGGGAGGCGATCGGGTGGCATCCTGACCAGATGCCCGAACCACCTCATCTGGCTCCTCTCCATGTGGAGGAGCAGCGGCTTTACTTTGAGCTCCTCCCGGATGACAGAGCTTCTCACCCTATCTCTAAGAGAGAGCCCCGCCACCCGGCGGAGGAAACTCATTTCGGCCGCTTGTACCCGTGATCTTGTTCTTTCGGTCATAACCCAAAGCTCATGACCATAGGTGAGGATGGGAAACGTAGATCGACCGGTAAATTGAGAGCTTTGCCTTCCGGCTCAGCTCCTTCTTCACCACAACGGATCGATACAGCGTCCGCATTACTGAAGGTGCCGCACCGATCCGCCTGTCGATCTCACCATCCACTCTTCCCTCACTCGTGAACAAGACTCCGAGGTACTTGAACTCCTCCACTTGGGGCAGGGTCTCCTCCCCAACCCGAAGATGGCATTCCACCCTTTTCCGGGCGAGAACAATGGACTCGGACTTGGAGGTGCTGATTCTCATCCCAGTCGCTTCACACTCGGCTGCGAACCGATCCAGCGAGAGCTGAAGATCCTGGCCAGATGAAGCCAACAGGACCACATCATCTGCAAAAAGCAGAGACCTAATCCTGCAGCAACCAAACAGGATCCCCTCAACGCCTTGACTGCGCCTAGAAATTCTGTCCATAAAAGTTATGAACAGAATCGGTGACAAAGGGCAGCTTTGGCGGAGTCCAACCCTCACTGGAAACGTGTCCGACTTACTGCCGGCACATTGCTGCATTCATATTTCCCTCTATCCTGACTAGTCTCCCAGTTCCTGCCGCTGAAAACCATCCCCACGTCATGATGCTGCCACCCCCATGCTTCACTGTTGGGATGGTAATGGCCTGGTGATGAGCCAAACATGATGCCTGGTATTCACGCCAAAGACTTCAATCTTCATCAGACCAGAGAATTTTGTTTCTCATTGTCCGAGAGTCGTTCAGGTGCATTTTGGCAAACTTTTACAAAGGAATGGCTTCTGTCTGGCCACTCTACCATACAGGCCTGATTGGTGGATTGTCTTTTTATGCTTCCCCAGATTTGTGCCTCGAGACAATTCTGAATCAGAGGTCTCCAGACATATTATTCTTGGTTTGTGCTCTGCCATGCGCTGTCAAGTGTGGGACCTAATTAATAGACCAGTGTCCAATCAATTGAATATACCACAGGTGGACTCCAAGTAACGTGTAGGAACATATCAAGGATGATCAATTGAAACAGGATCTCAGTTTTGAGCTTCATGGCAAAGGCTGTGAATATTTACGTACATGTATTTTTTTTGTTTTATTTACATTTGCAAACATTTCGAAAAATAAACTTTTTCACATTGTCATTACAAGGTATTGTGTGTCGAATTTTGAGGACAAAAATGAATTAATTCCGTTTTGGAAAGTGGAAAAAGTGAAGCTCTGTGAATACTGTAATGCACTGCAATCATGTACAAGGACACCAGGAGACTGTGGCGGGGATTTCATTCGAGTGTGTGCTATAAACCATCCTCTTTGTGGTTGTGTCATTCTGACCCTTTGCTTTCAGACAAGCTCAATACACTCTTTGCCCGCTTTGGACCTGAAAACACTCCTCAGGCTCAGATGACCATGTTCTACAACAGACAAAAGCTCAAGTGCGGAGGACCTTTGCCCGAGCAAAGCTGCAGGGCCGGCGAGACTGTGACTGTTAGCTGGCAGATGTCTTCAAAGACATCTTTAACATTTCACTTCAACAGGCATCTGCCTCAAGAGCCCTACCATTATACCAAAATAGCCAAACCCAGTCAACTCATCTGTCGCCCTGTATCTCTTACACCGATAGCGGCAAATTGTTTTTGAACGCCTGGTACATCAAGAAGTGCCTCCCTCCAGACCTGGATCCACTACCGCTCCATAGAGGATGCAGTCTCGACAATGCTTAAGCTCACACTGTCCCACCTTGATCAGAAAAACACCTACACCAGGCTTCTGTCCCTGGACTTCAGCAGTGGATTGAACACAACCGTTCCTGAGCAGCTGGTGAGAAAACTGCAGCTGCAATACATCTTCAACCGGGTTTTCAACTTCCTGACACAACGCAAGCAGTCAGCTAGGGTGGGCAGCCAATCCCAGTGAGCACGGGATTCCTCCGGGACTGTGTTCTCAGCCCAACCAGTTACAGGGAGAGGTGTGGTAGATGGTCTGTGTTTACATAGCGCAGGGGTCGGCAACCCGCGGCTCCGGAGCCGCATGCGGCTCTTTGATCACTCTGATGCGGCTCAGCAGCTTACTTGCCGAACCCCCCGATATTTCCGCGAGACTTCCAGATTTCAGTGCTTCTCGCAGAAAACTCCCGGGATTAATATTCACTGATTTTCACCCTTACTGTTATAATAAGGGCGTGCCATGATGGTACAGCATTTGGCGCCCTCTACAATCTGTATTAACAGCGTGCCAGCCCAACCACTTGTTATACAGTATGCATTTTCTGCTTGCACACGTACGTGACAGCAACGCATACTTGCTCAACAGCCACACAGGTTACACTGACGGTGACCATATAAAACAACTTTAACACTCTTACTAATAATGCACCACACTTTGAACCAAAACCAAACAAGAATGACAAACACATTTCGGGAGAACATCTGCACCTTTACACAACATAAACACAACAGAACAAACACCCAGAATCCCATGCAGCCCTGACTCTTCCGGGCTATATTATACACCCCTGCTACCACCAAACCCCACCCCCCACCCCAACCCTGCTCCCTCACACATCAACCCCCCCCCCTCTCTGTGCGTCGGTTGAGGTGGGCGGGGTTTGGTAGCGGGGGTGTATAATGTATCCCGGAAGAGTCAGGGCTGCATGGGATTCTGGGTATTTGTCCTGTTGTGTTTATGTTGTGTTACGGTGCAGATGTTCTCCCGAAATGTGTTTGTGTGGCGCATTATTAGTAAGAGTGTTAAAGTTTTTTTTATACCGCCACCGTCAGTGTAACCTGTGTGGTTGTTGAACAAGTATGCCTTACTGTCTTCTACGTGAGCAAGCGGAAGCCCCATTTAACATGTGGCTGATCTGGCACGCTGGTTGTAGTGGGCGCTATATGCTGTACCATCACAGCACGCATGACGCTGACACGCGCTATTCATTTAAAACCTGCGTGCCGCACCAGCTTAAAAATTCCATATAAAGGTGTGGACAGCGTGTCTGAGACCCCTGGTGTATACATAGCACAAAGCAAAAAAAAACTTTGTATGCAGTGTTATTTCATTTAAAATTTCAAAAATGTTTGCGGCTCCCATTGTTTTCTATAATTTGTGAAACTGGTCAAAATGGCTCTTTGACTGGTAAAGGTTGCCGACCCCTGACATAGCGCTTTGCTATACCAGGAATGAAACCCAAAGCGCATTACATTACACGTCACATTCACACATTTACACACACGTTCACACGCTCATGGCGGAAGCTGCAAGGCGCTAACCACAGCCCACCAGGAGCAGTTTGCGGTTCCCTGTCTTGCTTTGAGACACCTCGGCATGAGATCTCGAGGCCAGGATTTAACCGCTAACCAAGACGGCCACTCGGACAGGAGAAGTAGTAGCAAAAAGGAGGTAAACAGGAAATGGAAACACAAATAAGAGTGCGAGACAGGAATTAAAGAAAATACCAGAAATGACAGATCATGAGACCACGGGTGTTGGTTATTCCCCAAATGACGACGCGTGGATAAATTGGGGTCCGAAGCAGAATTTTACTTTGAGCCCCATTACAATAAATTTCACACATTGAAATTATTTTTTATACAGGTCAAATCAAACATAAATCTAATTTGATGCATGTTTTGTACTTAAAGCAGCACTAAGAATGAATTGATTAACATGGACCCCGACTTAAACAAGTTGAAAAACTTATTGGGGTGTTACCATTTAGTGGTCAATTGTAGGAAATATACTGTGCAATCTACTAATAAAAGTTTCAATCAATCAATCAAAAAAAAGTAACTTTTCAACCCTAATAAAATATTTTCATAACCTTTGGGATGATACATGGGCCGGATTCGCATACACCAGTTCTCGGGACGCGGTTCTAAGAACTAGCACACTCGAGTTTAGTTATAGGAACTACCCTTTTCCTTTTCACGTTGGCACATGGCTGGGGATGCCGGGGACCTTGGTGAGAAGCATGTGTGACGCATATCCGCCTGGGACCCGTGATGCAGTACTTTAGCGCCTCACCCACCACTGTGAAACAATAAACAACCCGCCCGAGAAAAGTGGTCAAAGAAACAACACAAGCAAAAATTGAGACCTCGGAGGCGACTGTGTTCATGATGGTCTGCTTGCAAGGAATAATAACAATGGGTGGTGAAATTCGGCATCTAATAACGGTAATGTAAGAGCACACCGAGGGAGTAGGGGGACGAGGAATCCAGCGACAGCCGATATTTCTTCCTGTCATGAAAGACGAAAGGATAGCAAGGCGCCGCAGACGAAGAAGGCGACAAGTAAGTCACTTGTTATTGTCAATAACCGTATGTGCCGATTGTACAGGCCTACGTATCCTAGAAGTAAACATTCCAGGCAGTATTTGACTGTTAGTATTAGGAACTAAAATGGTTATAGGATCTGAGTTCCCGTATGTCGAAACACGACGGAAAACGGCCCGGGGACTAAAATCGTGATAGGAACTCCAAAAAGTCCCTACAGTCGGAAAGCGACTATGGACTTACAACTAGTTAAATTACACCTCTGTCATTGCCCAAGGGGGTCTGTATCGCTTCTACCGGCACATTGAGGAGGGTGGCAGGCGCCCTGCCGAACGAAGGACTACAAATGTGCTGACTGGTTTCACGGCCCTTTCCCCATTCGTCCATAAGACAGAAGTCGATGCGAACGCCTACGTGCAATCAGTGCTATCATGGTCGAACCGCCGAAACAACCAAAGAAACGAAAAATTTTGTCTGAGGAGAGCTGACTCGGACAAAAGGACAGTCAGGATCAACATTGCCCCTGCTTTTCACTCACTGTACTCTCTGTACAGCCTTGCACCACGCTCTGCCAAAAGATTGCATTCCTCCTTCTTTATTTGACTTTCTCCCCCCACCTGACCACAGCTGCTTCCAGAGGGAAGTGGGTCGTAAACAGTGTTGCCTTTGGTTACCAAACAGTTCAAAAGAAGAGGTCGTAAAATAGTTCAAAAAGGGTTCGTAAAATACTTCAAAAAGAGTTTGTCTGGAAATTGGGCAGATCCTGCCACCTGTCCGCTTTGAAGACCTCGTGCCAGAGCAACATCCGTCTGTTGATTATCATACATGAAAGAACACCGGAACACCATCTTGCTTCCCCCTTACACAGTGGAGTTTTACGAGCCTTCTCCTTGGTAGGTTTGAAAGACAACCTTTTGTCTTCTCACCTGACAGAACTCAATGTAACACAAAGTTTTTTGTGATAACTTACAAACAATTATTCTAACAACTTCCTTCAAAAAAAACCTTTGCTCCGGACCTGAATCCGCCCCGATGCATTCCCTGTAGTAGCGTCATGTTTGTAGAACAATCCAAGATCATTTATTGACAGTGTTTGCTATTTAACATCAGCATAGCCATTAGAGACCTAATATTTATGACAATATTACGGCGGACATCATGACGCTATATGCGCTAGTCCTCATGGGAAATTTGGTCTTCTTCTGGCAAAACACTACCGCTTTGGTCCACTGGTGCCACCAAAACCAACCAAAACTGAAAGTTCTGAAGTGGGGCTTTAAGACAGATAGATAGATAGGTCTTTATTGTCATTGCTCAAGTACAACAAAACTTTGTTTTCAGCACAAACCCGTTCAAGATTAGACAAACAAACAGTGTACAGGGTTACAGAACAGGAACGCTGATGGGTAGCCACAAGGCGCCCCGTAAAAGATGGGAAAAAAGGTAAAACGCTGGGGAAGGATGAGTAAAAAAATACAATCTAGACTGGGCTCCTAAGGGGGCTCAGTCTGGAGTGGGAAAAAACCTCCATAGCAAAGCACATATACATATTACAACATACATCTCCAGATATCTAGCAACAGAGGGAAGGGAGTGCGGGGTTATGGTGGTAGGCCGCAGCTCTCGGGGGGGGTTTTGGGGGGGGGGGTGTATATTTTTGTGGATGCATGTTTGTGTGTAAGCCTGCAGTGTGTCTCTGTTCCGCGGCCTTGATGTTCGTGCAGTCGCTAGTCCAAAGTCAACAACAACAGGTGTGTGTCCATGAGAGACAAGAAGGGAGTTTGTTGTGTCTTCACTGCACTGTCCTTCAGGAGAGTCTCCAAGCCAGGGAAACAATCCAAGTTAGAATGTTTTGTATGCGAGTGAAAATAAAATTTGCTTTTCACTCTAGATTGTCTATGACTGGTCCACAAAAATCCTGCGAAAATCATCCTTTAAACAATTTCATTTATTTTTTGGTGCAAAATAACTAAATGACCACATTGAAATTCAAAATTTGCCGAATCTTCCTGACTAATCCCAGTACGATTGTTTACAAGCCCGGGGGACAATGTGAAAACTGGGAGAAATGTGCAAGAGGCTTGGAACATGTTTCAGTAAAATTATATATGAAGAGCCTTTAATTGACGTTTTACATGCACTTAAAATGGCCACACAAGAAATGCCAAAAAACCCACCATTGCTAAGTAAGTTAATGGCTGAAAGACATACGAATAATTATCGGATAATTTTAAGAACGGTAATAATCACGGCGGAACCTTGAATTTTGTATGCCTCGGTCTTCGTAAAGTTTGGTTTGCGCAGAAAATTATTGCCAAAAATAAGTTTTCGTATGGGTTATCTTGCCCGGAACAAAGTCGTCCTTGTGCCTGTGTAACATACTTGCCAACCCTCCCGGATTTTCCGGGAGACTCCCGAAATTCAGCGCCTCTCCCGAAAACCTCCCGGGACAAATTTTCTCCCGAAAATCTCCCGAAATTCAGGCAGAGCTGGAGGCCACGCTCCCTCCAGCTCCATGCGGACCTGAGTGACGTGTTGACAGCCTGTTCTCACGTCCGCTTTCCCATAATATATACAGCTAATGATCGAGGGCGAGTTCTTGGTTTCTTGTGTGGGTTTATTGTTAGGCAGTTTCATTAACATCCTCCCAGCGCGGTAACAACACACAACAACAGCGTAAAGCAGTTTGTCTGCCGTCAACAGCAATGTTGTGACACTTTTAAACAGGACAATACTGTCATCTACTGTACATGCATATGTGACCCACCCATAATGTGTCACATTTTTGTGTTGATTTATTTATTTTATTTTGTGGTTTGAATTTGTTTTTGGAGCTGTCATTACAGATTTATCAGTATTCACATTGGTCAGTAGGGGGCAGTAGGGCGTTTCTTCCCAATTGAATGCTATCACCTGCAGACCGGAAGTGTCTTGTCATTCTGATGAGCGCGACCAGTCTGTGAACAATTGAAACGTCCTGTGTGCTTTTTCCTCCTGTATAACAGGTTAGTTTTGGTGGATCAACTCACTGAATAATATCCATGTGATCTTTATAAGTTTAAGTACACATTCTGATGGTGGAGCCTAACTCTAAAGTGTTTGTGAGTTGTAGTTTGTATTTGTGAATGAATCCAGTGCACAGCTGCAGTAATCAATACAAAAAGGCGACGTGAGTGCGCAATGTTTATATAGGAACTTCTGATCCTAATTCAGACTCCCAAATTAGAGCTCCCGTTTTCTTATTGATTTTATAATGTATATTTGTATAATGTGTGTGTTCTGAAATAGTGACAAAGAATAGAACAAGGATGGACAATTCAACCCTTAACTCAACAATGACTAGATGAGTGTTATGTATGTGTATATGTGTAAATAAATGAACACTGAAATTCAAGTATTTCTTTTATTTATTTATATATATATATATATATATATATATATATATATATATATATATATATATATATATATATATATATATATATATATATGTAATAATAATATATATATATATATATATAGCTAGAATTCACTGAAAGTCAAGTATTTCTTATATATATATATCTGAACTACGCCCCCAACCACGCCCCCAGCCCCCACCCCCCCACCTCCCAAAACCGGAGGTCTCAAGGTTGGCAAGTATGCTGTGTAAACTGTATTTCCATGGCGAAACAAAGCATCCACGTGTTGGCGACTCAGTCTTGGAGGTCTTTTTAAGTTGAGACTAGACCACAGGTGTCAAACTCAAGGCCCGGGGGCCACATTTGGCCCACCACATCATTGTACCGCGTGAGGCGCGCAAAAACCTGGAAATGTGGGTCACAACATGGGGGGGCCAAATGGGACAAAAATCAATAAATACATCTTTAAATAATTACCTAAATGTATCATGAAATAACCTGCTCAGTGGCCTTGTGGCTAGAATGTCCGCCCTGAGATGGGTAGGTTGTGAGTTCAAACCCCGGCCGAGTCATACCAAAGACTATAAAAATGGGAGCCATTACTTCCCTGCTTGGCACTCAGCATCAAGGCTTGGAATTGGCGGTTAAATCACCAAAAATTATTCCCGGGCGCGGCCACCGCTGCTGCTCACTGCTCCCCTGTGGGGATGGGTCAAATGCAGAGGATAATTTCACCGCACCTAGTGTGTGTGTGTGACTATCATTGCTACTTTACTTTAACTTTAATTGGATCATTAAAAAAATCATGACATCCATCCATCCATCCATTTTCTACCGCTTATTCCCTTCGGGGTCGCGGGGGGCGCTGGAGCGTATCTCAGCTACAATCAGGCGGAAGGCGGTGTACACCCTGGACAAGTCGCCACCTCATCGCAGGGCCAACACAGATAGACAGACAACATTCACACTCACATTCACACACTAGGGCCAATTTAGTGTTGCCAATCAACCTATCCCCAGGTGCATGTCTTTGGAGGTGGGAGGAAGCCCGAGTAGAACCCACACAGTCACGGGGAGAACATGCAAACTCCACACAGAAAGATCCCAAGCCCGGGATTGAACCCAAGACTACTCAGGACCTTCGTATTGTGAGGCAGACGCACTAACCCCTCTTCCACCGTGCAATTTTGATTGTGGAAAAATGTCCTGGGAAAGCGGGAAGGAATTCTGGGAAATCTGGAAATTTTTGTAATTTGTCAAGGGAAAGCCCGCCATTTCCCGGGTGAGAAATCTTTAAGGTAGAGCGCGACAAAATCTGGAGAATAATAATAATAATTAAAGCTGCAAGCAGCGATGGACGGGACCAATTTTGAGGGCTCATAAAATCCAAACCGGAGCAGTAATTAAAACTATTTCAACATCTTTTAATCAGAAGGGTTCAATCTCTCTCCTGTGCCAATTTGAAGCCGACACAACAAACGCACTCAGAGGAGATAATGTTTGAAAAAAGGTGATTGTTTTTACACAACTTTTGTTTTGAAGGGGGAATTGCAAACTTCCTGTTGATTTTTGCTGGGGGTTGTCAGTGTATGAAATGTAGGTCTAAATGAGACCTACATAGAGGTTTTTGTTTCATGTCTCTACGACATTCCTACTGGTGTTTTCTTCCTCGGGGGCGCTAGAGCGCAGTTTTGGGGTTTGGTTTTTTGATTATATCGCAATTTTTGCCAGTCCTGATGTGTGTGTCCAATTTGGTGAGTTTTGAAGCATGTTAAGGCATAATAAACTAAAATGTTATGTTAAATGATTAACATCTATAATTCAAATTATAATTAATGACACATTTAGGTATTTATTTAGAGACATATGTATTCATCACATTTGGCTCTCCATATAAATAAGGTATTTCGGAATTTTTGCTCAAGGTGTTTCAATTATGACAGACATTTTTCTTCCAGCATACAAGTGCACTTCTTCTTATATCAGTATTTTTAATACAAAAAGCTATCCCAAGGATTATTATTATTTTTTTGTGATTGAAACCTTTTTTGAAATTAATTCTACAATAGCGGAACTTTAATATCTGCTTGTCACCTTGACTTCTGATTTGCGGAGCAATTATTGCATTATTATGTTGGCATACGATATGATTATAAATCCAATAAAAGACACATTTGTGTGATCATATTATTTTGGGGATTCCACATTTACATAATTTCGCAGTTAAAAGTGGCCCCTAACTGCGATGTGGCCCGTGATAAAAATAAGTTTGACCAATTTTGGCCATGGGATCCAAAATCATCTTTATTACGGGTGTGGTGGTTAAATGATGTGTTCATAGAATGCACACGGAACGCTGAACAACTACAAATCCTTCCTTCCTCC
Organism: Nerophis lumbriciformis; assembly: GCF_033978685.3. Taxonomy (NCBI): domain Eukaryota; kingdom Metazoa; phylum Chordata; class Actinopteri; order Syngnathiformes; family Syngnathidae; genus Nerophis; species Nerophis lumbriciformis. The sequence continues at coordinate 10,336,203 of NC_084565.2, read as the reverse complement.
TGCAGTGAGGCGTTCAGGAACACTCTGTATTTCTGGGCGTCCAGCAGGCTTTCGAACAATCTGTTCTTTTTTTGTTTTTTTACTGTGCACAGCAGCGAAAGAAAGTGTCCAAAGAAAGTTGCAAGTGACAGAACATTGAATGTTGAATTCAAGAAAGAATTTGGGGCAAAATACAAAGTTATAGCGTCAAAAGGATTTTAGTTACTAGTTAGACTTAGACTTAGACTTAGACAAACTTTATTGATCCACACATGAAATTATTCCACACAGTAGCTCAGTTACAAAGGATGGAAAGGATAATGCACACAAAGGCACAAAAAGAGGGTAAAAACAAAAGGTATAAAGTAGACTTGAAATGTACCATAGTAGCAATATAAAATATAACATATATGTAATTTCATTCGTCTACTAGCAGGTGAGAGATGCATTAATTATAATCTAGAATTTACTTTTAGCAAGTTTGAGACCAAGCAGAAGCAGCCGCCACATTATAATGTGTCAACAATAGCGGCGTAAGCTAGCATTAGCTCACTGCTAGCAACACGCCGCTAAAATAGTCTGTCTGCGTTAGCGCTTATAATAACAATATCACTCATATTTGGTTCATTTCCAGGTCAGGACATGTAAATGGAGTATTGTTGACACTTTCTGGATGTTTTTAGAGAGTATAATGAGAAGACCCTCCACCTGTTGACTCAATTTTTAAATATTTATTTATCATTTAGAATGCATTAAAAAAGCCAAACATATGTTCTAGTCTTACATAAGGATTGTGCACATCTCTTTCCGATTTTTGTGTATTTCCAGTATGACTGATCTAATAATATGGTCAGAAGTGCAGAAGAATCTACGAAAATGACCGAAGCGTAACATTAAAAATGGCGTTTTGTGACACTTTAGACGGTATTTTCACATACATTGCAGATTGTAAATACAATTGCATTTGAAGCTTTATTGTGACACTATAGCATCAGCAGCATTGCTAGGTGCTAAACATACAAACTAACCATAATAAACCAAAATAAAACCAACACTTACTGTAATATTTCCACTCTTGCCAGGATGTCAACCGACAAGATGCTTTACATAATTCCGTTTAGATGAAGAATCAAAAGGGTTACAAAAGTTGCTGTATGCCAGCCTGTGGGTCCATGGCCACATGTGTCTACTAGCAGGTGAGAGATGCATGAATTATAATCTAGAATTTACTTTTAGCAAGTTTGAGACCAAGCAGGATCAGACACCACATTATAATGTGTCAACAACAGCAGCGTAAGCTAGCATTAGCTCACTGCTAGCAAAGCGCCGCTAAGTTAAAATAGTCCGTCTGCATTAGCGCTTATAATAACAACATCACTCATATTTGTGTAATTTTCAGGTCACAACATGGCGCTTTCTGGATGTTTTTGGAGAGTATAACGAGACGACCCTCCACCTGTTGACTCAATTTTTAGATATGTATTTACGATGTTCAATGCATAAAAAAGACAAGAATATGTGTTCTTGTCTTACATAAGGTGTCAAGGCGTGGACTATGATGACGCAGTTTACGGCGAGAAATATTTTCCCGTGGTGCAAACGGACTATAGCAGACTTCGGAAGAAGGTAGGAACATGATTTAATTTTATACAAAAGTACAAACAATATGTGCGCACAAGGCGGAGATACAAACTTAACGCAGGGAACAAAACTAACACTAAGACAGAAACTATGAACATGAAACCAAAAAAACACTGAACTATGGTATCAAGGGTAAACAAGAGTAATGTCGCCAGGCTGACTACCTGGCAACTATCGGCTTAAATAGTCTCTTCATGATTAAAAACAGGTGCGTGAGTCCAACACATGACAGGTGAAACAAATGAGTCATGGACCCCGACTTAAACAAGTTGAAAAACTTATTGGGGTGTTACCATTTAGTGGTCAATTGTACGGAATATGTACTGTACTGTGCAATCTACTAATAAAAGTTTCAATCAATCAATCAAAAGTCGTCATGGACACCAAACAATGGCGCGTAAACAGGAACTAAAAGAGTCTTAAACCAACAGAACATAACTAAACAAAACATGACTGTCATGACTTGGTCCTGGGGTTTAGTTTTTCTCGAAGGCAACGGAAAGTTGGCTCGGGCGAGACGGAAATGAAGGTACATTTTTATTTAAACACTATAAATACAAACCAAGGAAGTAAACAAAAGGCGCGCACAATGGCGGAGAACAAACTATGAAACCAAACACTTGCACAAAGGCAAAAACTATGAACAACAAAAAACACTAACTGTGGCAATAATAAACAAAACTTACTTGGCATGGACAAAAAGGAGCAGCTTGAACGATGGACATGAAAAAAGAGTCAGAAATGTGCAGAGTATAAATGTGGGGATGTCACCAGAAAGACAAACTGAAAAACAATGAACTTAAATACTACAGACATGATTAACGAAAACAGGTGCGTGACTCAAAACGTGAAACAGGTGCGTGACGTGACAGGTGAACACTAATGGGTTGCTATGGTGACAAACAAGAGTGCACAATGAGTCCAAACGTGAAACAGGTGAAACTAATGGGTAATCATGGAAACAAGACAAGGGAGTGAAAAGCCAGAAACTAAAGAGTCCAATAACTAAACAAAACATGACTAAGACAAAACATGATTACACAGACATGACAATGACCACAGAACATGACATAAGGATTGTGAATGATAAACCGCACATCTCTTTACAATGTTTGCATATTTCCAGTATGACTGACCTAATAATATGGTCAGAGTGCAAAAGCGAAAATCGCCAAAGGTAGTGCAATATTCAACGGCTGACTGAATTTGGGGCATTTTGTGACGTTCAGGCGGTGTTTTCCCATACTTTGCGGACTGTGAATACAATAAAGTCCCCCTTCCATTGACACTTTAAGCGAGACACGTGACAGAAAGCGATGCTTACCTGCCCGCCGGCGCGTGAAACTTCTCGCCGTTGATTGAAACAACAGCAATGTGCAGTTCAGCAGGTGCGTTCCCCTTTTATTGGCCATTTTAATTGAAAACGTGCGCTCTGAAGTCCTCGCAAGTCCGCCGGGAAATTGGGCCAGGTCATTAAACATTTCAAAAAAAGTCTGGTCATTTGTGATTGCCTGCGCTGCCTGTCAACAGATTGTATTTCTATTAATGAGCGTTTGACCTGCCGCCAGAGAAGCCGGATCAATCGTCATCATGACCGCGGCGACACAGAAGCCAATCAGACAACAGGTGCGCTGCAGGCTGCAAGCAAATTGGGTCAAAAGGCTATTTATAGCTTTGCTTTACGTCGCATGTTTTCTCTACTTTGCACAACAAGTGCAGGATGCATTTTTCCATTGAAACGTTTCAAATAGAAGCCAGTGGATGGGAAAGTGACACGTAGAGAAAACCCACACGGTGCACACCTGTGTGTGTGTGTTTGCTGTCATTTTAAGGGCCCGCTGTTTGATCCTGCAACAGCACCACGACACGGACATTCAAAGTCAACCTGTCGCACTGTCACATGACATCCGAGGAGGCGGCACCAGCTCGGGGGAGGAAGAGCAAAAGTGAAAGGCCTGTCTGTTGCATCTCACATGCATAAAACATAGAAAGCCAACAGCAGAGCCTTTTACTACCTCCAAGCCACTGCAAAAAGTCAGTGTTCAAAAACAAGAAAAAATAAATAAAAATTAGGGGTATTTTATTTGAACTAAGCAAAATTATCTGCCAATAGAACAAGAACATTTTGCTTCTCAAGACTTTCCAAAACAAGTAATATTAAAGCTGCAAGCAGCGTTGGTCGGGCCCGCATATTTGGCAGGTGCCAGTCCTAAGTGTCCCAATACTTTTGTCCAGTTCTTGTCCTAAGTGTCCCAATATTTTTGTCAAGTTGTAGTCCTAAGTGTCCCAATACTTTTGTCCAGTGTAGGTGTCCCAATACTTTTGTCCAGTGGTAGTCCTAAGTGTCCCAATACTTTTGGCTACTTTTAGTCCAAAGTGTCCCAATGCTTTTGTCTAGTGTACCTACCTTGTCTGCATTGTGTGGGCACGCTGGTGCTTCCTGCTTTTAAGCGGCCATCTTGAGAAAACAGCAGCGCAGCAGCATCAGCGCAGCGGTTCTTTGAAGGGTCGTAAAATCAAAACCAGAGCAGTAATCAAAACTCTGTTCCATTCTTTTAATCAGAATGGTTCGATCTCTCTCCTGTGTTAGTTTGAAGCCGAAACAACAAACGTGCTCAGAGGAGATAATGTTTGAAGACAGGTGACCGGTTTTTTACAAAAATTTTGTTTTGAAGGGGGAATTGCAAACTTCCTGTAGATGTCAATGAATGAAATGTAGGTCGAAGTGAGACCTACATAGAGGTTTTGTTTCATGTCTCTCCGACCTTCCCAAGTGGGAGTTACAGGCAGTTTTGTCATTTTTTTCTTCCGAGGAGCAGTTTTTTCTGCGTTTTATTCCAAAATTGCGCTAGAGCGTAATTTTGAGATTTGGGGTTAGGTTTTTGTATTAGATCGCAATTTTTGCCAGTCCTGATGTGTGTGTTCAGTTTGGTGAGTTTTGAAGCATGTTAAGGGGGTCAAATTACAGATCAAAGAGGCAAAAGTGACTGTTTTTAGTACATTTTTGTCTTGAAGGGGGAATTGCCAACTTCCTGTTGATTTTTGCCTGAGAAAATTAATTCATGAAAAGTAGGTCTAAGTGAGACCTACATAGAGGTTTTTGTTTCATGTCTCTACAACAGTTGTAGTGGGAGTTAGAGGCAGTTTTGTCATTTTTTTCTTCCGAGGAGCAGTTTTTTCTGCGTTTTATTCCAAAATTGCGCTAGAGCGTAATTTTGAGATTTGGGGTTAGGTTTTTGTATTAGATCGCAATTTTTGCCAGTCCTGATGTGTGTGTTCAGTTTGGTGAGTTTTGAAGCATGTTAAGGGGGTCAAATTACAGATCAAAGAGGCAAAAGTGACTGTTTTTAGTACATTTTTGTCTTGAAGGGGGAATTGCCAACTTCCTGTTGATTTTTGCCTGAGGAAATTAATTCATGAAAAGTAGGTCTAAGTGAGACCTACATAGAGGTTTTTGTTTCATGTCTCTACAACAGTTGTAGTGGGAGTTAGAGGCAGTTTTGTCATTTTTTTCTTCCGAGGAGCAGTTTTTTCTGCGTTTTATTCCAAAATTGCGCTAGAGCGTAATTTTGAGATTTGGGGTTAGGTTTTTGTATTAGATCGCAATTTTTGCCAGTCCTGATGTGTGTGTTCAGTTTGGTGAGTTTTGAAGCATGTTAAGGGGGTCAAATTACAGATCAAAGAGGCAAAAGTGACTGTTTTTAGTACATTTTTGTCTTGAAGGGGGAATTGCCAACTTCCTGTTGATTTTTGCCTGAGGAAATTAATTCATGAAAAGTAGGTCTAAGTGAGACCTACATAGAGGTTTTTGTTTCATGTCTCTACAACAGTTGTAGTGGGAGTTAGAGGCAGTTTTGTCATTTTTTTCTTCCGAGGTGCAGTTTTTTCTGCGTTTTATTCCAAAATTGCGCTAGAGCGTAATTTTGAGATTTGGGGTTAGGTTTTTGTATTAGATCGCAATTTTTGCCAGTCCTGATGTGTGTGTTCAGTTTGGTGAGTTTTGAAGCATGTTAAGGGGGTCAAATTACAGCTCAAAGAGGCAAAAGTGACTGTTTTTAGTACATTTTTGTCTTGAAGGGGGAATTGCCAACTTCCTGTTGATTTTTGCCCGAGGAAATTAATTAATGAAAAGTAGGTCTAAGTGAGACCTACATGGAGGTTTTTGTTTCATGTCTCTACAACAGTTGTAGTGGGAGTTAGAGGCAGTTTTGTCATTTTTTTCTTCCGAGGAGCAGTTTTTTCTGCGTTTTATTCCAAAATTGCGCTAGAGCGTAATTTTGAGATTTGGGGTTAGGTTTTTGTATTAGATCGCAATTTTTGCCAGTCCTGATGTGTGTGTTCAGTTTGGTGAGTTTTGAAGCATGTTAAGGGGGTCAAATTACAGATCAAAGAGGCAAAAGTGACTGTTTTTAGTACATTTTTGTCTTGAAGGGGGAATTGCCAACTTCCTGTTGATTTTTGCCTGAGGAAATTAATTCATGAAAAGTAGGTCTAAGTGAGACCTACATAGAGGTTTTTGTTTCATGTCTCTACAACAGTTGTAGTGGGAGTTAGAGGCAGTTTTGTCATTTTTTTCTTCCGAGGTGCAGTTTTTTCTGCGTTTTATTCCAAAATTGCGCTAGAGCGTAATTTTGAGATTTGGGGTTAGGTTTTTGTATTAGATCGCAATTTTTGCCAGTCCTGATGTGTGTGTTCAGTTTGGTGAGTTTTGAAGCATGTTAAGGGGGTCAAATTACAGCTCAAAGAGGCAAAAGTGACTGTTTTTAGTACATTTTTGTCTTGAAGGGGGAATTGCCAACTTCCTGTTGATTTTTGCCCGAGGAAATTAATAAATGAAAAGTAGGTCTAAGTGAGACCTACATGGAGGTTTTTTGTTTCATGTCTCTACAACAGTTGTAGTGGGAGTTAGAGGCAGTTTTTTTCTAGGGGACGCTAGAGCGCAATTTTGAGTTTTGGGGTTTGGTTTTTTTACTAAAGAGTTTTGTTCGCGTTTATTGATGTGTGCGTCAAATTTGGTGAGTTTTGAAGCATGTTAAGGGGTCAAATTACAGCGCAAAAATTGCGGAAGAATAATAAGAAGAAACGCTACAATAACAATAGGTCCTTCTGTCCCATTGGAGCAGAAGGACTCCCGCAGTGGGCCAGGGCGGGCCCTAATTAGCTAACTTCAATGAACCCAAGAATACCTTTTAAAATAAGTACAGTCTCACTAATAACAAGTGCACTTTTCTTGGTAGGGGGAAAAAAAAAAAAAAAAAGAGACCTTTTTGCTCAATATGTTGAAAAATATTCTTAAATGAAGTAAATGCTAGTTCCATTATCTTGACATAATGATATGCGCTCTTTCTTGAAACCAGCAAACTTATACTAAAAACGAATTAATTGTTCTTAATGGAAAGGCAACAAGGCAAGCGCTTGTTACTCTCAAGGTCTCTTAGCGGCTCAAATGCATTTTTCCATCAATAACATGACATCATCACGCCAAATGCGTGCTCTTTCAGTCAATTAGTGCGCGAGGATCATATATATATACAACAGTGACGTGCGGTGAGGTTGATGGCTGGTGAGGCACTGACTTCATCACAGTCAGATTTACAAACATATGAACCCTAAAGAGTATCTTATTCACCATTTGATTGGCAGCAGTTAACGGGTTATGTTTAAAAGCTCATACCAACATTCTTCCCTGCTTGGCACTCAGCATCAAGGCTTGGAATTGGGGGTTAAATCACCAAAAATTATTCCCGGGCGTGGCGCCACTGCTGCCCACTGCTCCCCTCACCTCCCAGGGGGTGATCAAGGGGATGGGTCAAATGCAGAGGACAAATGTCACCACACCTAGTGTGTGTGTGACAATCATTGCTACTTTTACTTAACTTTTTTTTTTTTTTTTTTTTTTTGTGTCCTGTCCAGCTTCTCAGGCAAATCATATAGTTGTAGATGCCCATGTCGGCTGTTCAGATTTACTTTACAAAAGAGAAGTGTAGGATACTTCTCTTGTTGCCTTATTTGTATTTGACTTTATTAAATGTATTTATATTATCATTTAGTGCAGCCGAGCCGGAGCAGGAGGGGATAGAAAGAGAAAAAAAAAGAAGACAGAGGGGGAAATTGTGGGGACAAGAGGGGGATTAGACAGAGAGACAAAAACAACAGCAGCAAACAACAACAACAACAATAGAGCAACATCAGCAAATACGACATGTACAAATATGATGGTAAAAGTAATAGCAAATAAGCAGTTAGCGAAAAATAAAAAATAATACAGAAATGACAATGAGCATTATTACACTACAAATGGATCAATACAAATACCAATAGAAATAGCGCTATTGATAATGAACAATACCAATAATTTACCTTTATTATCAACAATACAGTTGTTTAAATGCAACAATACATATACGTAATGATAACTTGAGATACGAAAGAATGCAGAAAAATGGAGGGGGAGAAAGAGAAGCAACCTACATTAACCTTGTAGATTGTTATAGTCACAATAGGTTAAGCTTTGTCAGTGTGCCATGTGTTACACCCAGTTTACCCTAGGGCAACAACGTTAATATATGTTTGATGAAACGTGATTATGTGCATGAGTGTAAGTATGCATATGTACTTGTATATGTACAGAATGTGTATATGTGTTTGTACAATGAATGTATATGTACAGAATGTGTATATGTGTTTGTACAGTGAATGTATATGTACAGAATGTGTATATGTGTTTGTACAGTGAATGTATATGTACAGTATGTGTATGTGTATGTTTGTATATTGAATGTGCGTGTGGATGTACAAACATTAGGTAGGTAAATATGTACTGTATTTGTGTATGTATGTGGGAGCGTAGGTACCTATGTACGTATGTGAGCATATGTGAATTTGCATGTACAATACATTCGACTCCCAGAGTGCGTGGGAGCCAGAACACGGCCCCATCACCCCCGAGAGCCCAACCCACAAACAGGAGGCGTGGTGCCCAGGGAACCAGGGACCACCGCCCCCACGCAGCCAAGCCGGCCAGCGACAGGAACCCCAGAGCCCGACCCACCGTACCGCCCACAAGGGCCAGCAGCAGGCCGCAGACAGACGCACCCGGCAGAGGACAGGGCACGAGAAAAGCAGGGGACAGCCAGACCCCAAGCCAGCGAGAGACCACACCCCACACGGGCAGAAAGGCGAGACGCCCCGCCCGAGGGACCCAGAGACTCCCCGCAACCGGACGGGAAGACCGCCCCCGCCCCACCGGCAACCGGGCCCCCACGAGCCCACCCCCCACCCCCGGAGAGCGCGGCGAGGCCAGCCCCCGGCCACCCCACCCAAACCGGCCGCCGCAGGACCACCCAGGCACAGGGCCACGGGAACCACCCACCCCACCCGCAGGGACCCCAACGATGGAGATGGAACAACCAGCAACCGCCCCGCCGAGCCCCCCCCCCTGAGGGAGGGGAAAAATTAAAAAATAATATTAATAAAATATATTAAAAAATAAATAAATAAATAAATAAATAACTTTTACTTAACTTTAACTTTACACATACAAACTGTAGCACACAAAAAAGCACATTTAATTAAAAAAACGTTATTATGGTCTTACCTTTACTTATAAGTGCGGGAACAGTGGTGTTGGTGTTGGAGGAGTTGTGAATGAATGAAATATGAAATCCGTGCTGCAGTCTGCAGGTGTACCTAATGTTGTGTCCCTGCAGTTGTTGTTGTTTTTGCACTTTTTGGCTTCTTGTTAAGTGACTTTTTTTGGGTGGATTCAGTCTTGCACGTGGAGGGTTTGGGTGTGGGCTTTGGTTGGTGTGGCGCTCCCGTCGGGGGGTGCATTCTGCGGCGGGGGTGCATTAACCGGCACCAGGAGGCGGGGTTACGCGAGCCTCACACAGTGCGTCTTCGCAGCCGTTTTATGATCGCTCAGCACAAGAAATACGTTACACACATACAGTTGTTGACAAAATACACTGTACATTATATACCTCAGCTAACTAAACTATGGAAATGTATAATATAATTCATATAGCAATACGGTCTCACTGCACAGCAGGCCAGCAGTTAGCCGAGTCATTGCGCAATCCATGTTGAGGCACTGAGTGACGTGCCTCAACTGGCTGCTGTTCACCGCACCGTCTCTTCTCAGTATTTGAACAGCAAATGTGAAAATTCTGCGATTTTGAATACAAATAATCTAAAACTGGTGAAGTTAAATGGAAAATAACTTTATAGTATAATCACTGAATACATATAACAATTTAATATATTGTTTTTCTTTTTACATTTTTTTTCTTTCCATGATAGCAGGTGAGGCCCCACCTCACCTGCCATCTGATATATATATATATATATATATATATATATATATATATATATATATATATATATATATATATATATATATATATATATATATATATATATATATATATATATATATATATATATATATGTATATATATATATATATATATATATATATATATATATATATATATATATATATATATATATATATATATATATATACCTGAATGTGCATGAACTATTTCTGTTCAAAATAGTTAGAAATGTCACATGTTAAATGTTTAAATATTAACTGTCAGTTTACTGTACTGTGCCAACTGTACTACTATATGAGTACCTATTTGCTATTGTTTCATTGAAAATAAAACAGCATTTGACTGTCATCTGTTTTAATTATGAGACGCAATTGTGTCAAAGTCCTGATTTTTTTGTTCATGCTTGAAATAATAAATGATGACTTTAAAAAAGTAGTTTTCTACTTGTGAGTGTTGATGACACAGCTTTGCAACACTTGATATTCTAGTTTCAAGCACGTTTTACTCAATATAGGTCATAACATCTCAGCTGCAAGTTGTAATATCGTATTGAGATCATTTAGGAACAAAACACTTAAAACAAGTAAAAGACTCTAACATAAAATCTGCTTAGTGAGAAGAATGATCTTATCAGACAGAAAATAAGCAAATATCACCCTTATTTGACATATTTCATCTTATTTAGATGTCAGTTTTTGCAGTAAGGCTGCAAAATCTTCCATTCTCCCTCCACTTGTATGAAACATGCATCATGCGGTGACGTCACCCAAACACCTGCGACGTCAGGAAAGCTCAATTTGGATTTTCACACTGAAAAGAAAAGGGCTCGGTGTAATTGTCCTGATCAAAGTTCAGCGGCTCAGCGTCAGAAAGTGAAAGGAAAAGCAAGGTCACGTCTGCATTACAACACTGTTTGTCTTCACCTCTTGCAGGCGGCGTTGTAAATCTTCTATTTTCAGCCTTGCTGATCTGAGACTTCATTGTTGGGCCACAATGCTAATAAAACATTGATTTCAAAGGCTGCAGGCCTTGCTGACAACACTACGCTCCAAAGGGGGAGTTGCTCTTCATCAGCACAATCAATGCGACTATCTCTCTCTATTTTTTTATTTGTTTTTGCACACTTACTGCTTCACCAACTTAAAAAAGTACAATTAAAATTGGGTATGTCCGATAATATCGGACTGCCGATATCATCGGCCGATAAATGCTTTAAAATGTAATATCGGAAATTATCGGTATCGGTTTCAAAACATAAAAATGTATGAGTTTTTAAAACGCCGCTGTGTACACGGACGTAGGGAGAAGTACAGAGCGACAATAAACCTTAAAGGCACTGCCTTTGCATGCAGGCCCAGTCACATAATATCTACGGCTTTTCACACACACAAGCCAACAGTTGGTCAACAGCCATACAGGTCACCCTGAGGGTGGCCGTAGAAACAACTTTAACACTGTTACAAATATGCGCCACACTGTGAACCCACACCAAACAAGAATGACAAAACACATTTCGGGAGAACATCCGCACCGTAACACAACATAAACACAACAGAACAAATACCCAGAATCCCTTGCAGCACAAACTCTTCCAGGACGCTATAATATACACCCACCGCCCACCTCAACCTCCTCATGCTCTCTCAGGGAGAGCATGTCCCAAATTCCAAGCTGTTGTTTTGAGGCATGTTAAAAAAAAATACTGCATTTTTGTGACTTCAATAATAAGTTGAGTTGATTTATTTTGGAAAACCTTGTTACATTGTTTAATGCATCCAGCGGGGCATCACAACAAAATTAGGCATAATAATGTGTTCATTCCACGACTGTATATATCGGTATCGGTTGATATCGGAATCGGTAATTAAGAGTTGGACAATATCGGAATATCGGATATCGGCAAAAAAGCCATTATCGGACATCTCTGATTTAAATCATCAAACTCATTTTAGCGAGGGCCACATTGCAGTTATGTAACAGTAAATACATATATATGAATATTAATGTATAATAGCCTCGTTACACAATTTGCACGGGCAACTGTTTGATAATTATATTTTTTTAACCAACAGATTGAGGGATAAATTGTAATTCCAGGTGACAAGAAGATATTTGTACGTATTTATTTTTGATAACCAAAAACAATGCTGGCAATATTTTGGTACACACACAGCTTGTAATAAAGTTTAAATTCAAATTCAAATCGCAAGTTTTATTTATTTCGATTCTAAATCGATTCTTTTTTTTTTTTAAATATATGTATATTTTAATTTGGCCAAATATTTATTTAAAAAAAATACAATTTGGATTAAGTATTATTATTATAATTATTATTATTATTATTATTATTATTATTATCATTATTATTATTATTATTATTATTATTAGTATTATAAATATAGATATTGTTGCTTTTATAAATGTTTTGTAATCCTTGTACTTAAGTATTGTATTTATTTGTACATTTTTATCCAGAGTCATTGAAAGCGGAAAATTGGGTTGGAGTTGGGGTTGCTTTGAATTTTTTAATTTAGATCATATTCTATGATTTGTGTAATTAAAATGTAAAAAAAGAATAAATACACTATAGCAAGTATAAGTCCTTTGCCAACAGCCAAGAGCTTTTGTAACCTGTAACCTGTTTTGAAAAGGTTTTATTAAATAATATATTAAGAAAAACCTGTTGAATCTAGATTTAATTCCGAATTGAATCGTCATCCCAAGAATTGGAATTTAATATTTGGGTGTTTAAAGAGTCCCACCTCTAATATGCGGTATTTTTTTCTGTCAAAATCAAAATAACAAATCCATTTAGCCAGAAATTATTATATTGACGCACATTATTTCCAGCCTTTGGCGGGCCACTTAAATTAAGTGACGGGCAACATCTGGTCCCCGGACCTTGAGTTTGACACCTGGGATCTCAATCAGTTTTTCTTAACCGGGGCCCATTGTTGGACAGCCAAAAAAAATGTTTCTTGGGCCGCAGCAGTACTCGGTTGTAATACACTAGTCTACCACTTGTGGCAGTAATGACAACATCAAACAAACAGAAGAAGTTTGGAGCTAAAGTCATAGAGAAGTTTCTTCGGCGCTAAAACTATGACTAAAGTGGTGAAGCTGCACCTAACACATGTATTAATAATTTAATTAGAATGTATTTATTTTAGCATGGCATATTTCCTGTTTGTATGAGTCCTTTCTTTTGCAGTTAATTTGATTATTTTACATTTTTGTAATCAGCCTGACCTAAGCCTTGATTATAACATTTGTGAGGAAAACATGCTTTCATACCATTTGACAAGGTGGTGAACTGTACTGTAGGCTAGATATAATTATTGAATATGATTAAAATGCGGTCATCAAAAGATAGGTATAATGAGAGGACCCTCCACCTGTTGACTCAAGTTTTGTATGACTGCTCTAATAATGGCAGCACGGTGGAAGAGGGGTTAGTGCAACTGCCTCATAATACAAAGGTCCTGAGTAGTCCTGAGTTCAATCCCGGGCTCGGGATCTTTCTGTGTGGAGTTTGCATGTTCTTCCCGTGACTGCGTGGGTTCCCTCCGGGTACTCCGGCTTCCTCTCACCCCTAAAGACATGCACCTGGGGATAGGTTGATTGGCAAAACTAAATGGTCCCTAGTGTGTGAATGTGAGTGTGAATGTTGTCTGTCTATCTGTGTTGGCCCTGCGATGAGGTGGCGACTTGTTCAGGGTGTACACCGCCTTCCGCCCGATTGTAGCTGAGATAGGCTACAGCGCCCCCCGCGACCCCGAAGGGAATAAGCGGTAGAAAATGGATGGAAGGAGGGATGCTCTAATAATATGGTCAGAGTGCAGAGCGTTACCCCAGTGATGTCAATGTCCGAAAAAGGTATTCTGTTGCATATTTCCAGTATGACTGCTCTAATAATATGGTCAGAGTGCAGAAGTGACGTAGAATCTACGGAAATGACGGAAGGTGTTCGGAGCGGATTATTCAAAATGGCGTTTTTGCGACATTTTAGACCGTGCTTTCATATACTTTGCAGATCGTAAACACAACTGGACATGGTTGAGTGGATACAATGAAACACAAACAAGCGTATAAAGTCAGAGTCGTTCCACTCTACTGCTACTTTAAAGGGTTCACGCTATGTTTATTTCTACATTTTCTACATTTCTTTTGTCGAGCCCAACGTTTTGAGACACGGAACGGTTCCGATTGGATGAAAACCGTGGGCGGTGGCTTCTGGCAAACTTTTGTGGCTGAATAATAAGAAATAAATAGGTGATTTGTTGGCGTGGAATCGCATTTTGGTGTGAATGTATGTGACGTGTTGGAGTGGACACGATGCAGCATCGTGTCATCCGTCACGTGAGGGAGCGGGTAAAGCCCCACACCAGCGCTGCTCTTTGGTGCCTACATCTGTTGCAACAAATCAGTGCAAGTACGTTCATCTTCGGCGTGGGTTTATTTTTTTAATTGTTTCTTTTAGCGCCGTGCCCCTGTTGCACAGGCGGGAGGGGAGCGGGTGAGGTCGGGAAAGTTGACCAGCACACCAGCCAGCCCCGTCCTGGCGACACATTCCCATGCACGCACAGTTCGGCTCCGGCTCCAAGATGACCAAATGCAAATAAAAAGCACGGCGGAGGAGGAGTCACTTACCCAGGGATAAATGGAGGAGATCGGCGCACAGGAGCAAACACAGCCAGAAGATGCTCATCGTTCCCCCTTTGTGGCAGTAAAATCCCAAACGTTTACATGCTCCCCGGGATGCGGCTGTGCAGTCCCCACCATTCCTGAGGCACTCGGCTGCAAGGTGCCCCCGAACCGGTCGTCATGGTGCGAGTCCAAGTGCAGGCGGGAGCGCAAGTTGAGCGCGGTTGCGGCATGCAGGATGTCGCTCGCCTGCAGCGAGGGGAGGAGGAGGAGGAGGAGGAGGATGCTGGGACTGCTTGGTGCTCCGCTCCGCTCCAAACTGACCAACAATAGGCGAACTGAGCCGCGCGGCAGTGATGATACAACACAGCAGTGATGATACAACAGTGGAGATGTTAGGATGGAGGAGGTTCTCTCTTTCTCTCTCTCTCTCTCTTTCTCTCTCTCCTCCTCCTCCTCCTCCTCCCTCCACACAGTCATTTCTCATCCATCCTTCCCCCACCCATGTCACACAGTTTTTAATCCCATACAAATCTCGGACGCAAACCTCTCTAATGATGTCCATTAAGACAGCGTTTTTCAACCTTTTTTTTTTTTTGGAGCCAAGGCACATTTATTTCATTTGAAAAAATCCCAAGGCACACCAGCAGAAAACAAGAAAAAAATAAAACTCAGCAAACCGATATTGACAATAAAAAGTCGTTCTCGCAATTGTCGGATAGGAAATCAAACCGTAACCGACCATGCATCACTATAGCTCTTGTCTCAAAGAAGTCTCACCCCTAGGGTTGCAAAAGGGTGGAAACTTTCCGGTAAATTAAGCTTGGGAAGTTTGGAAATATTGACCATTTTTTGATTATTCAAAGTTGGACACCGTTCATGGGAATTAATGGGAATATGTGGGAATTAATGGGGAATTACAATAAGGATATATTATTCAAGTTAAAGTTAAAATACCAATGATGGATTTCTGCTCGTCCGACGTTGTCACGGTATTTATTTGTCGCGTTTTCCTTCTGCTCACTACTTTTGTTTTACCTCTCTTTTTGAAATGGAGCTGTTCTGTGTCATGTCTGTGTAATCATGTTTTGTTTTAAGTCATGTTTTGTTTAGTTATAGGACTCTTTAGTTTCTGTCTTTTCACTCCCTTGTCTTGTTTCCATGATTACCCCATTAGTTTCACCTGTTCCACGTTTGGACTCATTGTGCACTCTTGATTGTCACCATAGCAACCCATTAGTTTTCACCTGTCACGTCACGCACCTGTTTCACGTCTTGAGTCACGCACCTGTTTTCGTTAATCATGTCTGTAGTATTTAAGTTCAGTGTTTTTCAGTTAGTCTTTCTGACGACCTCACCACATTTATGCTCTGTCCATGCCTGATACTTCTTTCCATGTCCATTCTTCATGCAACTATTTTTGTCCAAGCCAAGTAAGTTTTTGTTCCATGTTTATAGTCTTTTTGGTTTCATAGTTTGTTCTCCGCCATAGTGCGTGTTTTTTGTTTGTACTTTTTTGCTATAGTCTTTTGGTTTCATAGTTTATTCTCTGCCACTGTGTGCGCTTTCCGTTTACTTTTTTTTGATATAATAAATAAATCATGTACCTTCATTCCCGTCTCGCCCGTGCCAACTTTCCGTTGCATCCCGGAAAAGCAAACACCCAAGACCAAGTCTTGACATTCTGTGCCCTTTAAAGTTAAAGTGCCAACGATTGTCTCACACACACACACGAGGTGTGGTGAAATCTGTCCTCTGCATTTGACCCATCCCATTGCTCACCCCCTGGGAGGTGAGGGGAGCAGTGAGCAGCAGCGGCAGCCGCGCCTGGGAATAATTTTTGGTGATTTTACCACCAATTCCAACCCTTGATGCTGAGTGCCAAGCAGGGAGGCAATGGGTCCCATTTTTTTAGTCTTTGGTATGACTCGGCCGGGGTTTGAACTCACAACCTACCAATCTCAGGGCGGACACTCTAACCACTAGGCCACTGAGTAGGTTATTGGGCACTTGTCTACATGGTGCTGCATCTTTGTGGCATTTTTGACGTAGCTCTTTGCACAGTATTTGCAAATGTACACCGCCTTTCCGCCTACATTGGTTGGGGTGAAATGTCTCCACACCATCCATCCATCCATTTTCTACCGCTTATTACCTTTGGGGTCGCGGGGGGCGCTGGAGCCTATCTCAGCTACAATCGGGCGGAAGGCGTGGTACACCAGATAAAATATATTTACCCCAGTAAGATCATCAAAACTTACCTGACTGGATGAAGTCCTTGGGCTCAAATACTAGTGTGGCCTCAATAAACCTGCTGTAGTGTGTAGCATGCTGGGAATTATCTGTGCATGTGATGGAGGAATGCACAGTGCAGGGTTGAAATTCTACTGAATTTGCATTAAATCATGTTGTTTTAGCTAATAATCATGCTGCAAGATCTAGCATGTTGCATTCAATGTTTATTCCCATTAATTCCCGTTAATTACCATATATTTCCGTTAATTCCCTTGGAAAGTTTCCAACTTTGAATATTCCCGGAATTTTGCAACCCTACTCACCCTCTGACTTATTTTCAGTTTTTTTGGTGTTTTCCTGTTTGTAGTGTTTTAGTTTTTGTGTTGCGCTCCTATTTTGTCGTTGATTGTCATGTCATGTACGGATGTACTTTGTGGACGCCGTCTGCCTCTCCACACGCCGTGGGGAGTGGGGGGCGTGGTCGGGGGTGGGGCGGGGGGCGTGGTTGGGGGCGTGGTTAAGATATATATATATATATAAGAAATACTTGACTTTCAGTGAATTCTAGCTATATATATATATATATATATATATATATATATATGTATAAATAAATAAAATAAATACTTGAATTTCAGTGTTCATATATTTACACACATAACACTCATCTACTCATTGTTGAGTTAA
The DNA here is from genome assembly GCF_033978685.3 of Nerophis lumbriciformis. Lineage (NCBI taxonomy): Eukaryota > Metazoa > Chordata > Actinopteri > Syngnathiformes > Syngnathidae > Nerophis > Nerophis lumbriciformis. Next base: position 10,318,678 of record NC_084565.2, on the reverse strand, counting down.
GGGTTGAATTATCCATCCTTGTTCTATTCTCTGTCACTATTTCAGAACACACACATTATACAAATATACATTATAAAATCAATAAGAAAACGGGAGCTCTAATTTGAGAGTCTGAATTAGGATCAGAAGTTCCTACATAAACATTGCGTACTCACGTCGCCTTTTTGTATTGATTACTGCAGCTGTGCACTGGATTCATTCACAAATACAAACTACAACTCACAAACACTTTAGAGTTAGGCTCCACCATCGGAATGTGTACTTAAACTTATAAAGATCACATGGATATTATTCAGTGAGTTGATTCACCAAAACTAACCTGTTATACAGGAGGAAAAAGCACACAGGACGTTTCAATTGTCCACAGACTGGTCGCGCTCATCAGAATGACAAGACACTTCCGGTCTGCAGGTGATAGCATTCAATTGGGAAGAAACGCCCTACTGCCCCCTACTGACCAATGTGAATACTGATAAATGTGGAACGACAGCTCCAAAAACCTATTCAAACCACAAAATAAAATAAATAAATCAACACAAAAATGTGACACATTATGGGTGGGTCACATATGCATGTACAGTAGATGGCAGTATTGTCCTGTTTAAAAGTGTCACAACATTGCTGTTTACGGCAGACAAACTGCTTTACGGCAGACGAAAACTTGACTGCTGTTGTTGTGTGTTGTTACCGCGCTGGGAGGACGTTAATGAAACTGCCTAACAATAAATCCACATAAGAAACCAAGAACTCGCACTCGATCATTAGCTGTTTATATTGTGGGAAAGCGGAGGTGTGAACAGGCTGTCAACACATCACTCAGGTCCGCATGGAGCTGGAGGGGGCGTGGCCTCCAGCTCCGCCTGAATTTCGGGAGATTTTCGGGAGAAAATTTGTCCCGGGAGGTTTTCGGGAGAGGCGCTGAATTTCGGGAGTCTCCCGGAAAATCCAGGAGGGTTGGCAAGTATGCTTTTTGTGTCTTTTCCGCCACCTCGGGGATGTGACAGAAAATATACATTAGAAACAAAGAGAGGTAGCTAACATAGAAGCGGTTAGTTATCATATGTTAAGGGGGAATTATTCAAAGTAGCAGTAGAGTGGAAAAACAAGTTGCCTCTACATTGAAGCTATTATCATATATATCTGATTTATGACACCCCCTTGGAATTGGGGGTTTAATCACCAAAAATGAATCCCGGACACAGCCACCGCTGCTGCTCACTGCTCCCCTCACCTCCCAGGGGGTGGAACCTAGGGGATGGGTCAAATGCAGAGAATAATTTCACCACAACTAGTGTTTGTGTGACTATCATTGGTACTTTAACTTAACTAAACCCTTAAACACCAATATTGTACTTTTGAGAGAACATTTGAAAAAAAATATTTACTGATAGGTACAGAAATGTCCTTGTCTTGTACAGAACCGCTATTTTTGACAGCGACTTTTCTAACGCACTGTTCAGAACAGACAATGAGGCAAGTGCCCCACAAACTGCGAAAGACAGAAATGATTCAATCAATCACGAGTGCCTCAAAGGGCTGCACAAGCCACAACCACATCCTCGGCTCAGATCCCACACCAGGGCAAGGAAAAACTCAACCCAATGGGACAATGAGAAACCTTGGAAAGGCAAATTCTTGCCATCGTCCTTTCTTCATCTCTAACGCTGAATGGTTTGGGAAAGAAAATGTTGACTCCGGTAGCACAAAATACTTGAAATTGCCACAAATGTGGACCGATTCCGTCCCCATTAGACGTCACATTATATTTGTAATGTGAAGTACTCCATAAAAGGATTGCATGTCAACCAAAAATCCAACGCAGCCTTAGTTCTCCCTGCGTGGGTCTGGTGCTGCAGTCAAAGTCCTGATAGACAGACAGAGATGTACTGTAGTTTCCCAAGAGAGGGGATTATGTCGTGCTTCAGAAAATCACGCAACATGATGGAATTAATTTCTCTCAATGAAGCGCAGCTCTCTAGACCGTGACGCTTCCGCCACCGTGCTTGGCTGTCGGCGAGACACAATCTTCTGTTGCCAGTTGCACTGATACTCGGGTTTTCCTACATGCATATATATATATATATATATATATATATATATATATATATGTATATATATATATATATATATATATATCATACTTGCCAACCTTGAGACCTCCAATTTCGGGAGGTGGGTGCGGGGGGCGTGGTTGGGGCGGGGGCGTTGTTGCGGGCGTGGTTAAGAGGGGAGGAGTATATTTACAGTTAGAATTCACCAAGTCAAGTATTTCATATATATATATATATATATATATATATATATATATATATATATATGCCCGCGACCCCGAAGGGAATAAGCGGTAGAAAATGGATGGATGGATATATATATAAGAAATAATTGACTTTCAGTGAATTCTAGCTATATATATATATATATATATATATATATATATATATATATATATATATATATATATATATATATATATAAAATAAATACTTGAATTTCAGTGTTCATTTATTTACACATATACACACACATAACACTCATCTACTCATTGTTGAGTTAAGGGTTGAATTGTCCATCCTTGTTCTATTCTCTGTCACTATCTTTCTAACCATGCTGAACACCCTCTCTGATGATGCATTGCTGTGTGGCACGCACAAAAGTGCTTTCATCAAATGCACTAGATGGCAGTATTGTCCTGTTTAAGAGTGTCACAACATTGCTGTTTACGGCAGACGGACTGCTTTACTGTAGACGTTCTTTATATTGTGGGAAAGCGGACTCAGGTCCGCATGGAGCTGGAGGGGGCGTGGCCTCCAGCTCCGCCTGAATTTCGGGAGATTTTCGGGAGAAAATTTGTCCCGGGAGGTTTTCGGGAGAGGCGCAGAATTTCGGGAGTCTCCCGGAAAATCCGGGAGGGTTGGCAAGTATGATATATATATATATATATATATATATATATATATATATAGATACAGTCTTCGCCAAAAGTTGAGTTTCCAATCATTTCTACAACTCTTATTTTTTTTGTGATGTAGTGATTGGAGCACATACTTGCTGGTCACAAAAAACATTCATGAAGTTTGCTTCTTTTATGAATTTATTATGGGTCTATTGAAAATGTGCTGGGTCAAAAGTATACATACAGCAATGTTAATATTTGCTTACATGTCCTTTGGCAAGTTTACCTGCAATAAGGCGCTTTTGGTAGCCATCCACAAGCTTCTGCTTGACCACTTGACCACAAAATTGCTGCAGTTTGTCATGTCTGTGTGATCATGTTTTTGTTTTGGTCATGTTCGGTTTTGTTTTTGGACTTTTTGTGCACTTTTGTTTTGTCACCATAGCAACCATTAGTTTTCACCTGTCACGTCATGCACCTGTTTCACGTTTTGAGTCACGCACCTGTTTTCGTTAATCATGTCTATAGTATTTAAGTTAATTGTTTTCAGTTTGTCGTTCTGACGACATCCCGCATTTATGCTTCTGCACACTCTCCACACACCCTTGCTGCTCTTTTTTCATGCCGGTTCCATGCCAAATAAGTTTTTGTTCATTAAGCCACAGTTAGTGTTTTTTTGTTGTTCATAGTTTCTGCCTTTGTGCAAGTATTTGTTTTCATAGCCAAGTCGTTTTTCCGCCACTGTGCGCGCTTTTCGTTCGTACTTTTTTTTGATAAAATTCAATAAATATGTTCTCACATTCCCATCTGGCCCGAGCCAACTTTCCGTTGCATCCCGGAAAAGCAAACACCCAGGACCAAGTCATGACACAGTTCAGCTAAATGTGTTGCTTTTCTGACATGGACTTGTTTCTTCAGCATTGTCCACACCTTTAAGTCAGGACTTTGGGAAGGCCATTCTAAAACCTTCATTCTAGCCTGATTTAGCCATTCCTTTACCACTTTTGAGGTGTGTTTGAGGTCATTGTCCTGTTGGAACACCCAACTGCGCCCAAGACCCAACCTCCGGGCTGATGATTTTAGCTTGTCCTGAACAATTTGAAGGAAATCCTCCTTTTTCATTGTCCCATTTACTCTCTGTAAAGCACCAGTTCCATTGGCAGCAAAATAGGCCCAGAGCATAATACTACCACCACCCATACTTGCCAACACTCGGACAACAATATTGGGGGCGTGCCTTAAAGGCACTGCCTTTAACGTCCTCTACAACCTGTCGTCACGTCTGCTTTTCCTCCATACAAACAGCGTGCCGGCCCAGTCACATAATATATGCAGCTTTTACACACACACAAGTGAATGCAAAGCATACTTGATCAACAGCCATACAGGTCACACTGAGGGTGGCCGTATAAACAACTTTAACACTGTTACAAATATGCGCCACACTGTGAACCCACACCAAACAAGAATGCCAAACACATTTCGGGAGAACATCCGCACTGTAACACAACATAAACACAACAGAACAAATACCCAGAACCCCTTGCAGCACTAACTCTTCCGGGACGCTACAATATACACCCCCGCTACCACCAAACCCGCCCCCTCAACCCCGCCGCACCCCCCTACCCTCCCTACCTCCCGAATTTGGAGGTCTCAAGGTTTCCACCACCATGTTTGATGGTAGGAATGGTGTTCCTGGGATTAATTGCCTCACTTTTTCTCCTCCGAACATATTTCTGGGTATTGTGGCCAAACAGCTCAATTTTGACTTTTGACCACGACTGTATATTCATAACTTACATATTTCGTAACGTACAACAAAATAACTAAACATGTTTTTTTTACTAAATTTTTAATACACTGGAAGATTTTATTTCACTGTCAAGATTGTTCCATTTACTAACACCATCCGTCCGTCCATCTTCTTCTGCTTTTCCAAAGTCGGGTTGCGGGGGTATCAGCCTAAGCAGAGAAGCCCAGACTTCCCTTTCCCCAACTCTTCCTGGGGGACCCTGAGGCGTTCCCAGGCAAGCTGGGAGACACAGTCTTCCCAACGTGTCCTGGGTCTTCCCCTAGTGCCATAAAAACTTCCCCAGAGAGGCGCTCGGCAAGCATTCTGACCAGATGCCTGAACTACCTCATCTGGCTCCTATCAATGTGGAGGAGCTCCTACTCTGAGCCCCTCCCCGAATGACAGAGCTTCTTACCTTATCTCTAAGGAAGAGCCCCACCACCCGACGGAGGGAACTCATTTCAACCGCTTGTACCCGTGATCTTGTCCTTTCGGTTATAACCCAAAGATAATGACCATAGGTGAGGATGGGAACGTAGATCGACCGGAAAATTGAGAGATTTGCCTTCCGGCTCAGCTCCTTCTTCACCACAACGGATCGATACAAGGTCCGCATCTCACGATCCACTCTTCCTTCACTTGTGAACAAGACCGCAGGGTACTTGGAACTCCTCCACATCTCTTTCCCAACCCGGAGATGGCACTCCACCCTTTTCTGGGCGAGAACCATGGACTCGGACTGCGAACCGATCCAGTGAGAGCTGCAGATGCTGGCCAGATGAAACCAGCAGGATCGCATCATTCACAAAAAACAGAGACCTAATCCTGCAGCCACCAAACTGGATCCCTGACTGCGGCTAGAAACTCTGTCCATAAAAGTTGTAAACATAATCAGCAACAAAGGCCAACCCTGGCAGAGTCCAACACTCATTGGAAAAAAACACCTTTAATTGAAATGCTTCTCTCCTTTATCCCTGTTCAAAATTTTGATTTAGTAAAGAGCTCAGTTCCTTTTAGATTATAATTACTTTCTCGCTCAGCAAATCTGTTTTGATTTCTGTATGTGCTTCGTACATGACTTTCACGATATTGTACTCATTCATTACATTTTAATACATGTAACTGTTTGAATATTGGGTTTGTGGGTTCCCCGTATGCATATCCACTTATGTTTCTTACGGATTTTGTGTGACACTTTAGAATTAAACCTGCCCATTTACAATGTTATCCTATGATAAATGGGTGTGCAAAGTAGGTGCCCGTGATTACCCCCACCCCTATGTTATTATCAATTTTAAAAAAGGTACGGGTTTGGGTCGAAGCTTACTGCGGGGTTGTTACCCAGGATGCAAACGGATGATTCCGTACAGGACTTGCAGGTAGGAGCATGGTTCATTCTTGAAAAGTCAAAGCGGAACCAAAAACAGAAAACTAGTCGAAGGAAAACACGTGCCAATCGCACTTGAAGTCAACACTTAGCATAGGCTCAAGACAAGGAGTACTCACGTAACAGGAGCATGAAGCAAACAAGACTTACGTGGCAAGGCGTGAAGCAAACAATGACGCCAGGCCGACTGACTGGCAAAGGCAGGCTTAAATAATGCCTCTGATTAGAAACAGGTGAGCGTCCCGAACACCAGAGACAGGTGAAAACAATAAGCAGCCATAACAACCAAACCAACACAAACAGTGTCACAAACAGGAACTCATGGAGTCTAAAACTAACAGAAAATACAAAAACATGATCCGGACCACGAATCAGCGTTTTTAAGCGTCTGGAATGGATCAATTAGATGTTTTTCTATGGTTTTCATTCTTTGGGATTTTTAGAGAAGATTAATAACGGGTTACAATTTTATTTACACAATAGTTTCCAGTGGATAGTAGTTCTATAACAACAACGTTAATAAATGTTTGCTGAAACGTGATTATATGCATGGATATTGACTCCTAACGTTCAGATGATGTTCTATACCAAGGGGTCGCAGTCAATGTCAATCCAGGTTGGAGTTGGAAAATATGCATTAAGGTATTGTCGGAGGCAGATATTTACATATATCCGAATTTAAGTGTTACTTCTTTTTATTTCATAATCATATTACAAAACAGCTAGTGTTTTTCTTCCAATTGTGGTCTTTTGGTTGTCTGCAAAACTGTGTGCTTAACCTTGAATGAGGAATGTTAGAGAGAGAGATAATGGACATTTGTTTTGGCTAGAGAGACATGACTGCCAGGGACTTAAGAGGGGAGAGGGTTTTTCGGGGGGCAGACCATCTTGGCGGCGCGATAGAATGTTTTACGCTGGACTGGTCTCAATGTATATATATGCAAAGCTTTGCAAATATATTACAAAATACCTATTCCGTCTCTGGTGGTTTTTCTACTCAGCTTTAAGTGTTGTAAAGAGCTTGGGAGCGACTTGTGACTTGAATTCCCTGGGAGGAACAACTGGTCCAAAACGCAACAAGGTATCAATATGGTACACACCCATCCATCCATGTTCTACCGCTTGTCCCTTTTGGAGACGCGGGGGGTGCTGGAGCCTATCTCAGCTGCATTCGGGCGGAAGGCGGGGTATACACTTGCCAAATAATTTAGTTTAACGTTTGCTGAAATATTAGAGCTGGAGTCACTTTTGTCAGATACTTGAGCTAAATAATTCACCCGCCATGTATTTAAATGGTGCAGGAAATGAACAGAAAGGCACGGATGTAACAATTTTGTCGGCTATTTGGAGCAACAGCTCCAGTAATGAAAGGCTGCTTTGCAAACTTCCTGCCAGTAATGTCACTCGTATCAGAACGTCTATTTGCAAATGTCACCTGTGCTGACATCATGGCCCAAAAGTATTCTTAAGAAAAAGCCATGACATTTGCAAAGATGTCCAATTAGCGTTCCCCAGGCATTTGTCGAAGACTGTTCCGGTATGCATTGTCAAACTGGTCATGTGACAGTTGCCTCAGGCTCTGTTTCCCTCAAGGCTCGTCCTCACACACCTATCAAGTATTTGGCGGAATGAAGTTCATCTGCAGCATAGCAAGTCAGTAATAGAGGACCCGGGACGCTAACCGACTAGTGAGATGCGATGCCTCCAACCCAGGCCAAATGGACAGGGGATTGACCTCACTGCAGTAACCAGCAGAGGGCGCATGCAGTTTTAAAAAGCCTGCCAGAGAAACTGAAACGGTACAGAGCGGGCAATATTCAAATCAAATGGGGTACAATTTGAGTGCAGTCATACTACGCCCATACTTGCCAACCCTCCCGGATTTTCCGGGAGACTCCCGAAATTCAGCGCCTCTCCCGAAAACCTCCCGGGACAAATTTTCTCCTGAAAATCTCCCGAAATTCAGGCGGAGCTGGAGGCCACGCCCCCTCCAGCTCCATACGGACCTGAGTGACGTGTTGACAGCCTGTTCACACGTCCGCTTTCCCACAATAGAAACAGTTAATGATGGAGGGCGAGTTCTTGGTTTCTTATGTGGGTTTATTGTTAGGCAGTTTCATTAACGTCCTCCCAGCGCGGTAACAACACACAACAACAGCAGTCAAGTTTCCGTCTACCATAAAGCAGTTCGTCTGCCGTAAACAGCAATGTTGTGACACTTTTAAACAGGACAATACTGCCATCTACTGTACATGCATATGTGACCCACCCATAATGTGTCACATTTTTGTGTTGATTTATTTATTTTATTTTGTGGTTTAAATTCGTTTTTGGAGCTGTCATTACACATTTATCAGTATTCACATTGGTCAGTAGGGGGCAGTAGGGCGTTTCTTCCCAATTGAATGCTATCACCTGCAGACCGGAAGTGTCTTGTCATTCTGATGAGCGCGACCAGTCTGTGAACAATTGCAACGTCCTTTGTGCTTTTTCCTCCTGTATAACAGGTTAGTTTTGGTGAATCAACTCACTGAATAATATCCATGTGATCTTTATAAGTTTAAGTACACATTCTGATGGTGGAGCCTAACTCTAAAGTGTTTGTGAGTTGTAGTTTGTATTTGTGAATGAATCCAGTGCACAGCTGCAGTAATCAATACAAAAAGGTGACGTGAGTGCGCAATGTTTATATAGGAACTTCTGATCCTAATTCAGACTCCCAAATTAGAGCTCCCGTTTTCTTATTGATTTTATAAAGTATATTTGTATAATGTGTGTGTTCTGAAATAGTGACAGAGAATAGAACAAGGATGGACAATTCAACCCTTAACTCAACAATGAGTAGATGAGTGTTATGTGTGTGTATATGTGTAAATAAATGAACACTGAAATTCAAGTATTTATTTTATTTACCACGCCCCCCACCTCCCGAAAATCGGAGGTCTCAAGGTTGGCAAGTATGACTACGCCTGAATTATCATCCTGTGTACAAACAGTATAACCTCCAAGAGTGAGTATACTGTATTTGAACCCCAGTCTTTAATCTCATTGTGCCTGATCTACTAGAGCAGTGTTTTTCAACCTTTTTTGAGCCAAAGCACATTTTTTGCGGCTAAAAAATGCAGAGGCACACCACCAGCAGAAATCGTTAAAAAACGAAACTCAGTCGACAGTAAAAAGTCGTTGTCGCAATTGTTGGATATGACTTTAAAGGGGAACATTATCACAATTTCAGAAGGGTTAAAATCATTAAAAATCAGTTCCCAGTGGCTTATTTTATTTTTCGAAGTTTTTTTCAAAATTTTACCCATCACGCAACATCCCTAAAAAAAGCTTCAAAGTGCCTGATTTTAACCATCGTTATATACACCCGTCCATTTTCCTGTGACGTCACATAGTGAAGCCAACACAAACAAGCATGGCGGAAAGAACAGCAAGCTATAGCGACATTAGCTCGGATTCAGACTCGGATTTCAGCGGCTTAAGCGATTCAACAGATTACGCATGTATTGAAACGGATGGTTGTAGTGTGGAGGCAGGTAGCGAAAACGAAATTGAAGAAGAAACTGAAGCTATTGAGCCATATCGGTTTGAACCGTATGCAAGCGAAACCGACGAAAATGACACGACAGCCAGCGACACGGGCGAAAGCGAGGACGAATTCGGCGATCGCCTTCTAACCAACGATTGGTATGTGTTTGTTTGGCATTAAAGGAAACTAACAACTATGAACTAGGTTTACAGCATATAAAATACATTTGGCAACAACATGCACTTTGAGAGTGCAGACAGCCCAATTTTCATCAATTAATATATTCTGTAGACATACCCTCATGTCAGCAGGCCAGGGAAGCTAGGGTCGATATTCTTCTCTTGATCATCTTCGGGACGGTGTGAGCCAAGACATCCAGGGGGTTTTGCTTGCTCGTCTGCGGGAACAAACTGCCGCCATTGCTTGCCGTGCTACCAAGGCCCTTTGTCCCTGAATTGCTCAAACACTCCGGCAGATTCAATGGGGGTCTGGCGGCAGATTTCTTTGACTTTATCGTTGAAAATGCATCTGCTTTGAGTGTCGCAGGATATCCACACATTCTTACCATCTCTGTCGTAGCATAGCTTTCGTGGGTAAAGTGTGCGGAACAAACGTCCAATTTCTTGCCACTTTAGCATCTTTGGGCCACTGGTGCAACTTGAATCCGTCCCTGTTGGTGTTGTTACACCCTCCGACAACACACCGACGAGGCATGATGTCTCCAAGGTACGGAAAACAGTCGAAAAAACGGAAAATAACAGAGCTGATTTGACTCGGTGTTTGTAATGTGTTTGAGAAAATGGCGGACGTCATCGCTCCGAGAGCGAATAATAGAAAGGCGTTTAATTCGCCAAAATTCACCTATTTAGGGTTCGGAAATCGGTTAAAAAAATATATGGTCTTTTTTCTGCAACATCAAGGTATATATTGACGCTTACGTAGGTCTGGTGATAATGTTCCCCTTTAAAGCATAACCAAGCATGCATCACTATAGCTCTTGTCTCAAAGTAGGTGTACTGTCACCACCTGTCACATCACACCCTGACTTATTTGGACTTTTTTGCTGTTTTCCTGTGTGTAGTGTTTTACTTCTCGTCTTGCGCTCCTATTTTGGTGGCATTTTCTCTTTTTTTGGTATTTTCCTGTAGCAGTTTCATGTCTTCCTTTGAGCGATATTTCCAGCATCTACTTTGTTTTAGCAATCAAGAATATTTCAGTTGTTTTTATCCTTCTTTGTGGGGACATTGTTGATGATTGTCTTTGCTCCACAGTAAGTCTTTGCTGTCGTCCAGCATTCTGTTTTTTGTTTTTTTTGTAGCCATCAGTTTTCTGCATAGCCTTCCCTAAGCTTCAATGCCTTTTCTTAGGGGCACTCACCTTTTGTTTATTTTTGGTTTGAACATTAGATACCTTTTTACCTGCACGCTGCCTCCCGCTGTTTCCGACATCTACAAAGCAATTAGCTACCGGCTGCCACCTACTGATATGGAAGAGTATTACAGGGTTACTCTGCCAAGCTCCAGACAGCACCGACACTCAACAACAACACATCATTTGCAGACTATAATTACTGGTTTGCAAAACATATTTTAACCCAAATAGGTGAAATTAAATAATCTCCCACGGCACACCAGACTGAAAAACACTGTACTAGAGGTTTGTGTGTATTAAAACATGTGCAAACATGATAGCGCACGCAAAGTTGACCTACTAAGGCCGTGTTGTATTGGAAATGTTCAAATCAAGTAGTCAAACAAAATTGTCTTTCTCTCACGCCTTACGCCGGAATGCAGCTGAGCAAGGCTCCAGCACTCCCCACGACCCCGAGAGGGACAAACGGTAGAAAATGGATGGATGAATAGATTTGTTTGATAAGCTCGAGCATTTCAAAGGGCACAGGTTGCATTCATGGCAAAGTATGTAAGGAGTGCGCAACAGTAAGAGAGATGCGTTATTCTTATACACTGAATACAAGTTGGACGGAAGGAAGTAGGCTCAGTTTCGAGGGGGGGGGGAGCGTATGCCACAACTCAGTGGAAACAATGCTGCAATGAAGAAGCCGACACTTTCAAATGAGAAGACGAGAAGGGAGAAGAGATACTTTCATGCAGACAACGTCATTCTCTGGTCAGAATGTGCTTTTCACAGAAAAAAATGCAGTTGAAATGGCATAATGCAAGGATACATACATGTTTTCTGTCACCGCGTGCAGAGGATTGCGCCTCTTAAATGTCATGTCTGTGTAATCATGTTTTGTGTTAAGTCATGTTTTTGTTTAGTTATAGGAATCTTTAGTTTCTGGCTTTTCACTCCCTTGTCTTGTTTCCATGATTACCCCATTAGTTTCACCTGTTCCACGTTTGGACTCATTGTGCACTCTTGTTTGTCACCATAGCAACCATTAGTTTTCACCTGTCACGTCACGCACCTGTTTCACGTTTTGAGTCACGCACCTGCTTTCACTAATCATGTCCATAGTATTTAAGTTCATTCATTTTCTGTTGTTCGTCCTGACGACACACCACATTTATGCTCTGTCCATTGTTTCATGTCCATGTTCACGCTGCTCCTTTTTTGTCCATGCCAAGTAAGTTTTCTTTATTCAAGCCATAGTTTGCAAGTTTTGTTTAATTGTTCATAGTTTATTCTCCGCCACTGTGCGCGCCTTTTGTTTGATCCTTTTTTTTGTATTTATAGTTAATAAATAAATCATGTACCTTAATTCCCGTCTCGCCCGTGCCAACTTTCCGTTGCATCCCGGAAAAGCAAACTCCCAAGATCAAGTCCTGACATTAAATAAGCAAATTAAAAAGCGCAATCTCCTTAGCGCTTACTTATATATATATATATATATATATATATATATATATATATATATATATATATATATATATATATATATATATATATTATGTATGAAATACTTGACTTGGTGAATTCTAGCTGTCAATATACTCCTCCCCTCTTAACCACGCCCCCAACCACGCCCTGCCCCACCCCCGACCACGCCCCCAGCCCCCACCTCCCGAAATCGGAGGTCTCAAGGTTGGCAAGTATGTCCTTGAGCGCCCAGAAAGGCGCCTTATAAATGAAATGCATTATTATTATTATAAATTAGATGTCCCATAATATCAGGTTGCCGATATTATCGGCTGATAAATGCTTTAAAATGTAATATCGGAAATTATCAGTATCGTTTTTTTTATTATCGGTATCCTTTTTTTTTTTATTAAATCAACATAAAAAACACAAAATACACTTACAATTAGTGCACCAACCCAAAAAAACCTCCCTCCCCCATTCACACAAAAGGGTTGTTTATTTCTGTTATTAATATTGTGGTTCCTACATTATATATCAATATATATCAATACAGTCTGCAAGGGATACAGTCCTTGATGCTGGTCCACTAATAGTACTAACCTTTAACCCTCATTAATTACTAGTTTCTATGTAACTGTTTTTGTATTGTCTTACTTTCTTTTTTATTCAAGAAAATATTTTTAATTTATTTATCTTATTTTATTTTATTATTTAAAAAAAAAAAAAAGGACTTTATCTTTACCATACCTGGTTGTCCAAATTAGGCATAATAATGTGTTAATTCCACCACTGTATATATAGCAATTGATATCGGTATCGGTTGATATCAGTATCAGTAATTAAGAGTTGGACAATATCGGAATATCGGATATCGGCAAAAAGCCATTATCGGACATCCCTATTATTAATAGATGTCATCGATGATTGAACCTGACAACCTGCTTGTATTGTCATCAATCCCATGTAACTTGTTAACAAAAACCTCTATTTCATAAATAAATCCAAATAAATGATGTGAATGATCCCCTCCACTTGGTCAGCTGAAAAGTAGCTCACCCGCAGAGAAAGTGCGGCTCAAAGACGTTTCTGCAATACGAGCAGCTGTGAATAGGCACATGTCGCCGTGCCGTCTCAATTTGTCGACTTCTTTAAAAAGTCAAGGTAAAAACCTTATTCAGGCAGCAGAATCCAGTCTGTGAAGCGTGTGAATGCAGTTGAAAAAAGCAATTAAGAGTCTTAGCAAAGCCAAACTAATATATAAGGGGTCATAATATTGTATTGATTAGAGCAGCGGTGGCCCACCAAACTCATTTTTTCAGACAATTGTCGAGAAGGAATGTTCTTGAACGGGTGCAGGTGTACACAGGTGTACTAACCCCCCCCCCCCCCCAGGTGTATTAACCGCCCCCCTCACATGACTCCCAATGGATTGGGGTCAGCCGGTGCTAACATGGCGTGGCACACCTCCAGCGGGTGGTGTCAACAGCAATTTTCTGGGGTAACGGACCCGAACATGCCGCGGCCGGCGTGGCATAAAGGGCTCTCGTGTACTTTTCCCCTCCGCCGGCACAAATCAATAAACTTTAAATAGATGTTGGCTTTTTTTTTTTTTATTTGAGAGGAATGCACAGTGCAGAACTCTGTGGTGGTGTTCTTGTTCCCCGGACTGGTGAGGCATGCGTGGCCTGTGGGGGCGGGTGTAGAGGGGCTGATTGAGACGTATGATGGAGAAAGACGCGGTGGGGTGTGTTCCTCAAACCAACAGGACAATAAACACTCATTGGCCGCGTCAAGAACCGTATCCAAAAAAATGATACTTTTTGCAAATGTGATGATACCAAACTATCGATGCCTCCAGTCATACTTGCCAACCCTCCCGGATTTTCCGGGAGACTCCCGAAATTCAGCGCCTCTCCTGAAAACCTCCCGGGACAAATTTTCTCCCGAAAATCTCCCGAAATTCAGGCGGACTCAGGTCCACGAGGACCTGAGTCCGCTAACCCACAATATAAACAGCGTACCTGCCCAATCACGTTATAACTGTAGAATGATGGTTTGATCATTTGATCTTGGTTTCTTATGTGGATTTATTGTTGGGCAGTTTCATTAACGTCCTCCCAGCGCGGGAACAACACACAACAACAGCAGTCATGTTTTTGTCTACCGTAAATAAATAAATAAAATACTTGAATTTCAGTGTTCATTTTATAATTTTTTTAAATGACATTGTCAGCAGAATTTTATGTGAAAAAAAATAATCAGTGTATAAAAAATTTAGTGTATAATAATTTATTGATGAAAAATTCAGTGTATAAAAATTTTTGTGTAAAATAATTTATTGCTGAAAAATTCAGTGTAAAAAAATTCAGTGTGGAAAAATTTAGTGTAAAATAAATTATTGATGAAAAATTCAGTGTATAAAAATTTAGTGTAAAATAAATTATTGATGACAAATTCAGTGTATAAAAATTTAGTGTAAAATAATTTATTGCTGAAAAATTCAGTGTAAAAAAATTCAGTGTCAAAAAATTTGCTCCTTCAAAAAGCAAGATTCATTTCTGGTAAATCAAGACTGAAGCAATGGATCCTGTGTCAGAAGCAGCCAATGAGGTGTCAAGTTAAATAATGTGGTGCAGATTATATATATATATATATATATATATATATATATATATATATATATATATATATATATATATATATGTATATATATATATATATATATAAAATCTGCACCACATTATTTAGCATTTATTACAATAATGTGGTGCAGATTTTTTATATATATATATATATATATATATATATATAAAATCTGCACCACATTATTTAGCAGCAGCCAATGAGGTGTCAAGTTAAATAATTATTTAACTTGACACCTATATATATATATATATATATATGTATATATATATATATATATATATATATATATATATATATATATATATATATATATATATATATATATATATATATATAAAATCTTCACCACATTATTTAACTTGACACCTCATTGGCTGCTTCTGACACAGGATCCATTGCTTCAGTCTTGATTTACCAGAAATGAGTCTTGCTTTTTGAAGGAGCAAATTTTTTTACACTGAATTTTTCAGCAATCAATTATTTTACACTAAATTTTTATACACTGAATTTTTCATCAATAATTTATTTTACACTAAATTTTTATACACTGAATTTTTCAGCAATAAATTATTTTACACTAAATTTTTCCACACTGAATTTGTTTACACTGAATTTTTCAGCAATAAATTATTTTACACTAAAATTTTATACACTGAATTTCTCAGCAATAAATTATTATACACTAAATTTTTTATACACTGATTTTTTTTATTTTTTTTGCATAAAATTCTGCTGACAATGTCATTTTAAAAAATTAGAAAATTCGGTGTATAAAAATCAGTGTGGAAAAATGTTTCTGCTTCAAAAAAACAAGACTCACTTTCAGTAAAATAGGGCTGAAGCAATCGATCCTGTCTCAGAAGCAGCCAATGAGGTGTCAAGTTTGAAGTCACGTGACACAAGTCTTGCAAAACAAAAACAAAAAAAACGGACTACCTGGACATAATACAACATAATAAACATTTAAATGGATGTTTTCACACTATAGAAATGATTCCAATGGTTAAAATCTGCACCACATTATTTAACTTGACACCTTATTGGCTGCTTCTGACACAGGATTAATTGCTTCAGTCTTGATTTACCAGGAATGAGTCTTGCTTTTTGAAGGAGCAAATTTTTTAACACTGAATTTTTTTTCCACTGAATTTTTCAGCACTAAATTCTAGTACACCCAATTTTTATACACTGAATTGTTTTTTACATCAAATGATGCAGAAATGTGCTCCTTCAAAAAAAAAGATGAATTTCTGGTCAAATATGGCTGAAGCAATGATCCTGACCAAGGAGTGCACCATTATTATTAGGAACACTTCTTATGGACCATATTTTATTATTATCAACACCTCTTATGGACCAAATTTTATTATTAAGAACCCTTCTTATGGACCATATTTTATTATTAGGAACACTTCTTATGGACCATATTTTATTATTAGGTACCCTTCTTATGGACCATATTTTATTATTAGGAACCCTTCTTATGGACCATATTTTATTATTAGGAACACCTCTTATGGACCAAATTTTATTATTAAGAACCCTTCTTATGGACCATATTTTATTATTAGGAAATCTTCTTATGGACCATATTTTATTATTAGGAACACTTCTTATGGACCATATTTTATTATTAGGAACACCTCTTATGGACCAAATTTTATTATTAAGAACCCTTCTTATGTACCATATTTTATTATTAGGAACACTTCTTATGGACCATATTTTATTATTAGGAACACTTCTTATGGACCATATGTTATTATTAGGAACACTTCTTATGGACCATATGATATGAATTTCTGGTCAAATATGGCTGAAGCAATGATCCTGACCAAGGAGTGCACCATTATTATTAGGAACACTTCTAATAGACCATATTTTATTATTAGGAACACTTCTTATGGACCATATTTTATTATAAGAAACACTTCTAATAGACCATAGTTTATTATTAGGAACACTTCTTATGGACCATATTTTATTATTAGGAACACTTCTTATGGACCATAATTTATTATTAGGAACACTTCTTATGAACCATATTTTATTATTAGGAACACTTCTTATGAACCATATTTTATTATTAGGAACACTTCTTATGGACCATATTTTATTATTAGGAACCCTTCTTATGGACCATATTTTATTATTAGGAATACTTCTTATGGACCATATTTTATTACTAGGAACACTTCTTATGGACCATATTTTATTATTAGGAACACTTCTTATGGACCATATTTTATTATTAGGAACACTTCTTATGGACCATATTTTATTATTAGGAACCCTTCTTATGGACCATTTTTTATTATTAGGAACACTTCTTATGGACCATATTTTATAATTAGGAACACTTCTTATGGACCATATTTTATTATTAGGAACACTTCTTATGGACCATATTTTATTATTAGGAACCCTTCTTACGGACCATATTTTATTATTAGGAACACTTCTTATGGACCATATGATATGAATTTCTGGTCAAATATGGCTGAAGCAATGATCCTGACCAAGGAGTGCACCATTATTATTAGGAACACTTCTTATGGACCATATTTTATTATCAGGAACACTTCTTATGGACCATATTTTATTATTAGGAACCCTTCTTATGGACCATATTTTATGATTAGGAACACTTCTTATGGACCATGTTTTATTATTAGGAACCCTTCTTATGGACCATATTTTATTATTAGGAACACTTCTTATGGACCATATTTTATTATTAGGAACACTTCTTATGGACCATATGTTATTATTAGGAACACTTCTTATGGACCATATGTTATTATTAGGAACCCTTCTTATGGACCATATTTTATTATTAGGAACCCTTCTTATGGACCATATTTTATTATTAGGAACACTTCTTATGGACCATATTTTATTATTAGGAACACTTCTTATGGACCATATTTTATTATTAGGAACACTTCTTATGGACCATGTTTTATTATTAGGAACCCTTCTTATGGACCATATTTTATTATTAGGAACACTTCTTATGGACCATATTTTATTATTAGGAACACTTCTTATGGACCATATTTTATTATTAGGAACACTTCTTATGGACCATATTTTATTATTAGGAACACTTCTTATGGACCATGTTTTATTATTAGGAACCCTTCTTATGGACCATATTTTATTATTAGGAACACTTCTTATGGACCATATTTTATTATTAGGAACACTTCTTATGGACCATATGTTATTATTAGGAACACTTCTTATGGACCATATGTTATTATTAGGAACCCTTCTTATGGACCATATTTTATTATTAGGAACCCTTCTTATGGACCATATTTTATTATTAGGAACACTTCTTATGGACCATATTTTATTATTAGGAACACTTCTTATGAACCATATTTTATTACTAGGAACACTTCTTATGAACCATATTTTATTATTAGGAACACTTCTTATGGACCATATTTTATTATTAGGAACACTTCTTATGGACCATATGTTATTATTAGGAACACTTCTTATGGACCATATTTTATTATTAGGAACCCTTCTTATGGACCATATTTTATTATCAGGAACCCTTCTTATGGACCATATTTTATTATTAGGAACCCTTCTTATGGACCATATTTTATTATCAGGAACCCTTCTTATGGACCATATTTTATTATTAGGAACACTTCTTATGGACCATATGTTATTATTAGGAACCCTTCTTATGGACCATATGTTATTATTAGGAACACTTCTTATGGACCATATTTTATTATTAGGAACCCTTCTTATGGACCATATTTCCCTTCACATTTCCAGCGGCGTTGTTCATTGGTCTGAGCTCGCCAGCATCCGCCGCACTTGCTAATGTTTGCTGGTCATGATGTGTTTTGATAGCAGAGCCCAACAAACAAGTCCATGATTGACTGTTTAGAAAAGAGCTTTTAGACTGAGCACGCCTCCCCTTTCAGGCAGAGGAAGTCAGTCGCTTGGAATTAAACTGAAGTGAGTGGTGTTGTGTTTCCGTGGTGAAACGTCCGAGGATAAAAGTCAATGGCTAGAATGAAACAATGCTCACACATTTGAATTGAATGACATGGATTTGACGTCTGTGTGTTGTGTGTGTCGTAATTACCAACCCAGACATGAAACAAACACAAACAAAAGCAGCCTGTGACTGAATTACAATCTAAATGTGTGGCATTAGAATAGCTTCTGACCATAAACATGTCTTGTGGCAAATGTAAACGAGCAGGCTGCAATTAGCCCCGCCGCACTTTCAAAGTGTTTAATTGCTCAGGTACAGTCGGAGCCGCTCTAATTATCGCCGTTTCTTCATCCAAATGGCTTTCATTTCTCCAGCATGTACTGAACACACCAGGAACAAAAAGAAAATGCTCTTTAAAGCCACCTGTACCTATCTTTGATTGTCCATCTGGCAATTGGTAGTGACGTCTTGGTCGATACTGAAATATCCATACCGCTGATGCCAGATATTCAAAAATAATATTTTTCCTACTAATAGATCAAAAAAGCATGTTGGATGCTTTGGAGTGTTTACATGTTCATCATTTTTACAATATTAACTGAATTGGGAATGGGTTTTTATTCTAAAAGTACCATTGTGACAGTCGCTCGCTGTCGTGCAGGTTCCAAGGACCACCAAGGAATGACATTGTTGGCGAGCAGGTTTAGACTTCTTTATTTCAAAGAATGCGTTTCAGCCTTTCCGTCTGCTGCTCGCTCCTCCGCTCCAGCTTTTCAGCTTGGGGCGTCGTCGTTTAGACCAGTTGATCTGCCGTTTCTTTTCTCTTCTCCTCTGCCTCCTCGCCAGGTTATTCCGGTTCCGGTGGCCATGGATGAAGTGCTGGCTGTCCAGAGTCGGGACCCGGGGTGGACCGCTCGCCTGTACATAGGTTGGGGACATCTCTGCGCTGCTGACCCGTCTCCGCTCGGCATGGTCTCCTGCTGGCCCCACTATGGACTGGACTCTCACTACTATGTTAGATCCACTATGGACTGGACTCTTACTATTATGTTAGATCCACTATGGACTGGACTCTTACTATTATGTTGGATCCACTATGGACTGGACTCTCACTATTATGTTAGATCCACTATGGACTGGACTCTTACTATTATGTTGGATCCACTATGGACTGGACTCTTACTATTATGTTAGATCCACTATGGACTGGACTCTTACTATTATGTTAGATCCACTATGGACTGGACTCTTACTATTATGTTGGATCCACTATGGACTGGACTCTCACTATTATGTTAGATCCACTATGGACTGGACTCTTACTATTATGTTAGATCCACTATGGACTGGACTCTTACTATTATGTTGGATCCACTATGGACTGGACTCTCACTACTATGTTAGATCCACTAAAGACTGTTCTTTCACAATAGTATGTCACTCGACATCCATTGCTTTCTGTCTCCCCTAGAGAGGGGGGGTTACCCACATATGCGGTTTCTCATAGTCATTCACATGGACGTCCCTTATGTAGGCTCTGTACCGAGGATGTCGTTGTGGCTTGTGCAGCCCTTTGAGACTTTTGTGATTTAGGGCTATATAAATAAACATTGATTGATTGATTGATTGATTGATTGTGCCCCGCCTCCTCGCCGCCATCTTGGAGCGGGCTCCGGTGTGCCCTGCCTCGCTGTCGGACTGCCGGCCCCGCCTCTCCACAACCGTATTTTCCGGACTACAGAGCACACCGATATATAAGCCACACCCACTAAATTCTGGGGGAAATAATATTTTTCCATATATTAGCCGCACCGGACTATAAGTCGCAGATATATACGTTGTGGAATGAGTTATTCACACAGAAATATTTTGTAATTGCTTACTTACCTATTTTAATCGTCTCCAAACGGTGTCTATAACACGGCAGTAAAACGGCTGATCAAACAAAACAGAAGGCATGCGCTAAACAGACTCTATAACTCCATAATGACATTTTGGTGAATTTACTAAGGAATTTGTGAAACTGAAACAATACAATAAAAATGACTCGAGCTTGATTACATTACGAAAGCACGTACAAACATGCATGAAAACTGTTATGATCCGCTGCCCGGATCATAGTCTGTTTAAAGGGGAACATTATCACAATTTCAGAAGTGTTAAAACCATTGAAAATCAGTTCCCAGTGGCTTATTTTATTTTTCGAAGTTTTTTTCTAAATGTTACCCATCACGCAATATCCCTAAAAAAAGCTTCAAAGTGCCTGATTTTAACCATCGTTATAAACACCCGTCCATTTTCCTGTGACGTCACATAGTGAAGCCAATACAAACAAACATGGCGGAAAGAACAGCAAGCTATAGCGACATTAGCTCGGATTCAGACTCGGATTTCAGCGGCTTAAGCGATTCAACAGATTACGAACGTATTGAAACGGATGGTTGTAGTGTGGAGGCAGGTAGCGAAAACCAAATTGAAGAAGAAACTGAAGCTATTGAGCCATATCGGTTTGAACCGTATGCAAGCGAAACCGACGAAAACGACACGACAGCCAGCGACACGGGAGAAAGCGAGGACGAATTCGGCGATCGCCTTCTAACCAACGATTGGTATGTGTTTGTTTGGCATTAAAGGAAACTAACAACTATGAACTAGGTTTACAGCATATGAAATACATTTGGCAACAACATGCACTTTGAGAGTGCAGACAGCCCAGTTTTCATCAATTAATATATTCTGTAGACATACCCTCATCCGCGCTCTTTTCCTGAAAGCTGATCTGTCCAGTTTTGGAGTTGATGTCAGCAGGCCAGGGAAGCTAGGGTTGATAGGGGGTTTAGCTCGCTCGTCTGCTTGAACAAACTGCCGCCATTGCTTGCCGTGCTAGCGAGGTCCTTTGTCCCTGAATTGCTCACACACTCCGGCAGATTCAATGGGGGTCTGGCGGCAGATTTCTTTGACTTTATGGTTGGAAATGCATCTGCTTTGAGTGTCGCAGGATATCCACACATTCTTGCCATCTCTGTCGTAGCATAGCTTTCGTCGGTAAAGTGTGCGGAACAAACGTCCAATTTCTTGCCACTTTGGCATCTTTGGGCCACTGGTGCAACTTGAATCCATCCCTGTTCACCGCCACGTTGTGACGTCATCGCTCCGAGAGCGAATAATAGAAAGGCGTTTAATTCGCCAAAATTCACCCATTTAGAGTTTGGAAATCGGTTAAAAAAATATATGGTCTTTTTTCTGCAACATCAAGGTATATATTGACGCTTACATAGGTCTGGGGATAATGTTATGCACCTCTGAGTTTGTTACCATGGCTACTTATTAGTTTCACCTGCCTCTTGTGTTCCGGACGTGCACCTGTTTGAAATCACTGACATTATTTAAGCCTGCCTTTATCAGTCAGTCGGGCTGGCTTCTTTATTTGCGTCATGCTACTGTTGCGTTAGTTTTGCTTGTCTCCTAGCCCCTGCTAGTGATCACTAGTCTGTGCTAAGTAGTAGCCTTAGCCTCAGGTGCGATCGGCACCTTATTCCGTCGGTTTGTTTTCTGTTTTGCACCTGTTTTGTGTTAAAGGGGAACATTATCACCAGACCTATGTAAGCGTCAATATATACCTTGATGTTGCAGAAAAAAGACCTTTAATTTTTTTAACCGATTTCCGAACTCTAAATGGGTGAATTTTGGCGAATTAGACGCCTTTCTATTATTCGCTCTCGGAGCGATCGGGAAGCAATCCGCCATTTTCTCATTTTCGTCGGTGTGTTGTCGGAGGGTGTAACAACACGAACAGGGACGGATTCAAGTTGCACCAGTGGCCCAAAGATGCGAAAGTGGCAAGAAATTGGACGAGATTTGTTCAAAATACGAGGCTGTGGGGAAAGTCGACGAAATGGTCAGTCGTTTGTTCCGCACACCTTACCAACGAAAGCTATGCTACGACAGAGATGGCAAGAATGTGTGGATATCCTGCGACACTCAAAGCAGATGCTGACATCAACTCCAAAACTGGACGGATCAGCTTTCAGGAAAAGAGAGCGGATGAGGGTATGTCTACAGAATATATTAATTGATGAAAACTTTATTCATTACTTGCGGTTTTACGTAAATTATTATACATAGACTGTGTTTACCAATAATTTAGCTTAAAAACATTTATTTTTTTCAATCATTCGAGTACATTCGGGTAGTCTTGTGTAATGCAGTATTTTGTGTCTATTTAGGTATGGTTAACCTGGGTGCTGAAATCGTGGAAAAATATATGTTCTTAGCGCGCCTGAAATGGGCTGTCTGCACTCTCAAAGTGCATGTTGTTGCCAAATGTATTTCATATGCTGTAAACCTAGTTCATAGTTGTTAGTTTCCTTTAATGCCAAACAAACACATACCAATCGTTGGTTAGAAGGCGATCGTCGAATTCGTCCTCGCTTTCTCCCGTGTCGTTTTCGTCGGTTTCGCTTGCATACGGTTCAAACCGATATGGCTCAATAGCTTCAGTTTCTTCTTCAATTTCCTTTTCGCTACCTGCCTCCACACTACAACCATCCGTTTCAATACATGCGTAATCTGTTGAATCGCTTAAGCCGCTGAAATCCGAGTCTGAATCCGAGCTAATGTCGCTATAGCTTGCTGTTCTTTCCGCCATGTTTGTTTGTGTTGGCTTCACTATGTGACGTCACAGGAAAATGGACGGGTGTATATAACGATGGTTAAAATCAGGCACTTTGAAGCTTTTTTTAGGGATATTGCGTGATGGGTAAAATTTTGAAAAAAACTTCGAAAAATAAGATAAGCCACTGGGAACTGATTTTTAATGGTTTTAACCCTTCTGAAATTGTGATAATGTTCCACTTTAATTTACTATTAAATCATGTTCTTACCTGCAAGTCCTGTCCGGATTCGTCCATTTGCATCCGGGGAGAACAAAACCCCGCATCACCATGCGACCCGGTCGTAACAGAAAACGCTCCTACAGACGTCACACATGGGACGGTTTAGTGAGTAAGAACCTGTTTTAGTTATATTGTAAAACTGACGAACGTTGCTTGGAGTGATGAAGGACGAATCCATACGAGTAGCAACGCTATGGTTGGCGAGAAGACAGAACGGCAGTTGTACTTCCGGTTGAAAGCACTAAATGGAACAATACAAGATTTTCAGTGTCTTTGCTTGTTTGTTCGTTTTGAACTATTTGCTTATGACCGTCAGCAAAGAAGATCCATAAACTAACTGTTGGGTTCAAAGTGTAGGAAATTTAGGGTAGTTCTTATTGATTATTTTTATTTTATTGCTTTTATTATTTGACTTACTTCCTGTTTTTGGTTTTAAACAATATCTTTGTGTACTTCCGTGCTGTATTATTTATGTTGCATGAGCTTTGCCATATTGTTATTCACGCCACTACCTCAATTTACTTCACAGTTTGAAAGAAATAAACTACTCTGTCTTGTATTCTTAATGCTTGTGAGATATGTTATTCATTGAGACAAAAAACTTTTTACATCTCAGCAGACACATCAGGTAACTTTGCACAAAGTATCGATATCGCCGATACCAGCCTGAATTTTAATTTTGATCATTGGATAATTTTATTTGGATCAAGTGACCCAAGTCAAGAAGGTCAAAAGTCAAATTGTTTTCGTTTATCTTCAGACATTAAACAAGTGAATAGAAATAGTTGAATTTGAAGGTCATATCTGTGGCGAGCTAATCCAAAAATTAAATCACTGTTTTTTTAGCTGATATACTAATATTATTTTTAATATATACTACACTATACTATAGTTCCGCTGAATACACGGCACAAGAGCCAAGCGTGCAGGTTCAACAAGGTTTTAATGATAATGTTTTCTTTCAATAATAGATTTCTCTCCCAGAACGTGACTTTTCAGTCATGTCCGTATCCTCTCTCCCCTCTAATCACCTGCCAGCTGTGTCTTGCCGTCAGCACACGCCCCGCCCCTACCCGATGGTGCTTGTCCTCAGCACCCTGGACAGTGGCGGTGACCTTTGCTCCTACAAGCAGCGCTGACTACACCTCCCCCACATATATTTTTTGTACATTTACATGACTTCCCTCACTTGCAGCTCACTTTTCTCCTATTTAACTCATTTTCTTCACACTTAGAGCCTGATCGACTAAAGGTTTGCGTGCATATATAGATGAATATTTAACATTTAGATTTAGATTCAAATCCAACATTTAGGTCGAACATCCAGATTCAACATTTAGATTTATCGTTGACATTAACTATATAATTTTTACCTCGAATGTAAAGAAAATTAAGTAAATGTGAGGAAAGTGGAATAACCGGCCGCTTACTGTTATAGACAACATATGATTAGATTAACACGTACCACCTGTGAAATCTAATCACCTGCCAGCTGTGTCTCGCCGTCAGCACACGCCCCGCCCCTGCCCGATGGTGCTCGCTCTCAGCACCCTGGACAGCGGCGGTGACTTTTGCTCCCACAAGCAGCGCTGACTACTGTTAGAATAATTGTTTCTAAATTATCACAAAAACTTTGTATTACATTGTATTCCTGACAAAGAAGACAAAAGGGCTGTCTTTGAGGCCTACCAAGAGGAAGAAGGCTCTTAAAGCTCCACTGTGACTTCAAAGCGGACAGATGGCAGGATCTGCCCAAACTTCCATAGGAACTCACTTTGAAGTATTTTATGGAACTCTCTTTGAACTGTTCGGTAACCGAAGGCAACGCTGTTTACGACCCACTTCCCTCTGGAAGCAGCTGTGGTCAGGTGGGGGGAGAAAGTCAAATAAAGAAGCAGGGGTGCAATCTTGTGGCAGAGCGTGGTTGAAGACTGTACCGAGAGTACAGTCGCCATGTGTCGCCTCATGAGTCCAAATTGAATTCTGTCTCTGTTTGATTTCTTTGCCTCTTGTCTTGTCTAATAGATGTCATAAGTGTTTGAATCGGACAGCTATACCTCCCCCCACAAATACTTTTTTTTTACATTTACATGACTTCCCTCACTTGCAGCTCACTTTTCTCTTACTTAACTCATCTTCTTCACACTCAGAGCCTGATCGACTAAAGGTTTGCGTGTGTATCTAGATGAATATTTAACATTTAGATTTAGATTCAAATCCAACATTTAGGTCGAACATCCAGATTCAACATTTAGATTTATCGTTGACATTCACTATATAATTTTTTACCTTGAATGTAAAGAAAATTAAGTAAATGTGAGGAAAGTGGAACAACCGGCCGCTTACTGTTATAGACAACAGATGATTAGATTAACACGTACCACCTGTGAAATCTAATCACCTGCCAGCTGTGTCTCGCCGTCAGCACACGCCCCGCCCCTGCCCTATGGTGCTCGCTCTCAGCACCCTGGACAGCGGCGGTGACTTTTGCTCCTACAAGCAGCGCTGACTACTGTTAGAATAATTGTTTCTAAATTATCACAAAAACTTTGTATTACATTGTATTCCTCACAAAGAAGACAAAAGGGCTGTCTTTGAGGCCTACCAAGAGGAAGAAGGCTCTTAAAACTCCACTGTGACTTCAAAGCGGACAGATGGCAGGATCTGCCCAAAATTCCAGAGGAACTCTCTTTGAAGTATTTTATGGGACGCTCTTTGAACTATTTCATGGAACTCTCTTTGAACTGTTCGGTAACCGAAGGCAACGCTGTTTACGACCCACTTCCCTCTGGAAGCAGCTGTGGTCAGGTGGGGGGAGAAAGTCAAATAAAGAAGCAGGGGTGCAATCTTGTGGCAGAGCGTGGTTGAAGACTGTACCGAGAGTACAGTCGTCATGTGTCTCCTCATGAGTCCAAATTGAATTCTGTCTCTGTTTGATTTCTTTGCCTCTTGTCTTGTCTAATAGATGTCATAAGTGTTTGAATCGGACAGCTATACCTCCCCCCACAAATACTTTTTTTTTTACATTTACATGACTTCCCTCACTTGCAGCTCACTTTTCTCCTATTTAACTCATTTTCTTCACACTTAGAGCCTGATCGACTAAAGGTTTGCGTGCATATATAGATGAATATTTAACATTTAGATTTAGATTCAAATCCAACATTTAGGTCGAACATCCAGATTCAACATTTAGATTTATTGTTGACATTCACTATATAATTTTTACCTCGAATGTAAAGAAAATTAAGTAAATGTGAGGAAAGTCGAATAACCGGACGCTTACTGTTATAGACAACAGATGATTAGATTAACACGTACCACCTGTGAAATCCAATCACCTGCCCGATGGTGCTCGTTCTCAGCACCCTGGACAGCGGCGGTGACTTTTGCTCCTACAAGCAGGGCTGACTACTGTTAGAAAAATTGTTTCTAAATTATCACAAAAACTTTGTATTACATTGTATTCCTGACAAAGAAGACAAAAGGGCTGTCTTTGAGGCCTACCAAGAGGAAGAAGGCTCTTAAAACTCCACTGTGACTTCAAAGCGGACAGATGGCAGGATCTGCCCAAACTTCCAGAGGAACTCTCTTTGAAGTATTTTATGGGACTCTCTTTGAACTATTTCATGGAACTCTCTTTGAACTGTTCGGTAACCGAAGGCAACGCTGTTTACGACCCACTTCCCTTTGGAAGCAGCTGTGGTCAGGTGGGGGGGAGAAAGTTAAATGAAGAAGCAGGGGTGCAATCTTGTGGCAGAGCGTGGTTGAAGACTGTACCGAGAGTACAGTCGCCATGTGTCTCCTCATGAGTCCAAATTAAATTCTGTCTCTGTTTGATTTCTTTGCCTCTTGTCTTGTCTAATAGATGTCATAAGTGTTTGAATCGGACAGCTATACCTCCCCCCACAAATACTTTTTTTTTACATTTACATGACTTCCCTCACTTGCAGCTCACTTTTCTCCTATTAAACTCATTTTCTTCACACTTAGAGCCTGATCGACTAAAGGTTTGCGTGCATATATAGATGAATATTTAACATTTAGATTTAGATTCAAATCCAACATTTAGGTCGAACATCCAGATTCAACATTTAGATTTATTGTTGACATTCACTATATAATTTTTACCTCGAATGTAAAGAAAATTAAGTAAACGTGAGGAAAGTGGAATAACCGGCCGCTTACTGTTATAGACAACAGATGATTAGATTAACACGTACCACCTGTGAAATCTAATCACCTGCCAGCTGTGTCTCGCCGTCAGCACACTCAGCACCCTGGACAGCGGCGGTGACTTTTGCTCCTACAAGCAGGGCTGACTACTGTTAGAAAAATTGTTTCTAAATTATCACAAAAACTTTGTATTACATTGTATTCCTGACAAAGAAGACAAAAGGGCTGTCTTTGAGGCCTACCAAGAGGAAGAAGGCTCTTAAAACTCCACTGTGACTTCAAAGCGGACAGATGGCAGGATCTGCCCAAACTTCCAGAGGAACTCTCTTTGAAGTATTTTATGGGACTCTCTTTGAACTATTTCATGGAACTCTCTTTGAACTGTTCGGTAACCGAAGGCAACGCTGTTTACGACCCACTTCCCTCTGGAAGAAGCTGTGGTCAGGTGGGGGGAGGAAGTCAAATACAGAAGCAGGGGTGCAATCTTGTGGCAGAGCGTGGTTGAAGACTGTGCCGAGAGTACAGTCGCCATGTGTCTCCTCATGAGTCCAAATTGAATTCTGTCTCTGTTTGATTTCTTTGCCTCTTGTCTTGTATAATAGATGTCATCAGTGTTTGAACCTGATAGCTACACCTCCCCCCACAAATACTTTTTTTACATTTACATGACTTCCCTCACTTGCAGCTCACTTTTCTCCTAATTAACTCATTTTCTTCACACTTAGAGCCTGATCGACTAAAGGTTTGCGTGCATATATAGATGAATATTAAACATTTAGATTTAGATTCAAATCCAACATTTAGGTCGAACATCCAGATTCAACATTTAGATTTATCGTTGACATTCACTATATAATATTTACCTCGAATGTAAAGAAAATTAAGTAAATGTGAGGAAAGTGGAATAACCGGCCGCTTACTGTTATAGACAACAGATGATTAGATTAACACGTACCACCTGTGAAATCTAATCACCTGCCAGCTGTGTCTCGCCGTCAGCACACGCCCCGCCCCTGCCTGATGGTGCTCGCTCTCAGCACCCTGGACAGCGGCGGTGACTTTTGCTCCTACAAGCAGCGCTGACTACTGTTAGAATAATTGTTTCTAAATTATCACAAAAACTTTGTATTACATTGTATTCCTGACAAAGAAGACAAAAGGGCTGTCTTTGAGGCCTACCAAGAGGAAGAAGGCTCTTAAAACTCCACTGTGATGGCAGGATCTGCCCAAACTTCCAAAGGAACTCTCTTTGAAGAATTTTATGGGACTCTCTTTGAACTATTTCATGGAACTCTCTTTGAACTGTTCGGTAACCAAAGGCAACGCTGTTTACGACCCACTTCCCTCTGGAAGCAGCTGTGGTCAGGTGGGGGGAGAAAGTCAAATAAAGAAGCAGGGGTGCAATCTTGTGGCAGAGCGTGGTTGAAGACTGTACCGAGAGTACAGTCGCCATGTGTCTCCTCATTAGTCCAAATTGAATTATTAAATATTAAATTAATATTTAATATTTAGATTTAGATTCAAATCCAACATTTAGGTCGAACATCCAGATTCAACATTTAGATTTATCGTTGACATTCACTATATAATTTTTACCTCGAATGTAAAGAAAATTAAGTAAATATGAGGAAAGTGGAATAAATGCTCAAAATAAATCAGTGAGAAAAGTGTGTTTACATGTTTATTTGGCACGACATACCTTTATATCAGCACCTTTTGTAGCATTCCATTTCCTGGTGATTTTTCCAGTAAAAATCATTTTAGGTCACAAATGTCTTCAAAACCGCTTTCAAAGAAACTAATAGCAATCTGTGTAGAACTTGGATTAAAGGCTGGACTCAAGGCATGTTTTTTTTTTTGGTGCGTCATTTTTTAGCGCTCGCTCTCCTCGGGCCTGCAGCTTTGAGGCTCTTACATGTTGCAAATGCTCATTTTCAAAGAGATTACAACGCATATCTGTCAGAAGCAGAACTGCATGGATATTATGCCGTGGCGGAGGAGGGGAGTTAAGACCCCCAGGTCTGCCAGTGGGGAACATTGCAGGGAGGCCAGGGATTAGCAGGGGCTTCTCTAAAATGGGACAAGACCGGGCTCGCGGGGATCAACAAGGTGTCGCTGCGTTCAACATATCTCCGACTGATATGTTGCCTCCTGATAAGATTAATGGAAACAATTCGTTCATGGGTCTCTATACAAATGACACCGTGGAAGGAGAGGTACCCACGAGGGAAAGCTCTTCGTCATCACTTCCAAAAGCAAAGCGGAAGGAACCTCAGAAGATGGAACAGAATAAAAATAAATACTTACTAACATAGCAAAACAACTAAAGAACTGTACATATAAAAATATATACATACATACAAATATACATGCGTACATGCATACATAAAGTGTTTGCCAAATATAATAGAAAGACATGCACCTGGGGATAAGTTGATTGGCAACACTAAATTGGCCCTAGTGTGTGGATGTGAGTGTGAATGGTGTCTGTCTATCTGTGTTGGCCCTGCGATGAGGTGGCGACTTGTCCAGGGTGTACCCCGCCTTCCGCCCGATTGTAGCTGAGATAGGCTCCAGCGCCCCCCGCGACCCCAAAGGGAATAAGCGGTAGAAAATGGATGGATGGATGGATGGATATAAAAGAAAATATTGAAAAAATATTATGGTGTGAGAACACTGTGATATTTGCATATTTCCAAAATATTTAGCTTTACACTTGGCGATACACATACTTGCCAACCTTGAGACCTCCGATTTCGGGAGTATATGTATGTATACATATATATTATATATATATATATATATATATATATATATATATATATATATATATATATATATATATATATATATATATATATATATATATATATATATATATATATATATAAATAAATAAAAGAAATACTTGAATTTCAGTGTTCATTTATTTACACATATACACACACATAACACTCATCTACTCATTGTTGAGTTAAGGGTTGACTTGTCCATCCTTGTTCTATTCTCTGTCACTATTTCAGAACACACACATTATACCAATATACATTATAAAATCAATAAGAAAACGGGAGCTCTAATTTGGGAGTCTGAATTAGGATCAGAAGTTCCTATATAAACATTGCGCACTCACGTCGCTTTTTTGTATTGATTACTGCAGCTGTGCACTGGATTCATTCACAAATACAAACTACAACTCACAAACACTTTAGAGTTAGGCTCCACCATCAGAATGTGTACTTAAACTTATAAAGTTCACATGGATATTATTCAGTGAGTTGATTCACCAAAACTAACCTGTTATACAGGAGGAAAAAGCACACAGGACGTTTCAATTGTTCACAGACTGGTCGCGCTCATCAGAATGACAAGACACTTCCGGTCTGCAGGTGATAGCATTCAATTGGGAAGAAACGCCCTACTGCCCCCTACTGACCAATGTGAATACTGATAAATGTGTAATGACAGCTCCAAAAACGAATTCAAACCACAAAATAAAATAAATAAATCAACACAAAAATGTGACACATTATGAGTGGGTCACATATGCATGTACAGTAGATGGCAGTATTGTCCTGTTTAAAAGTGTCACAACATTGCTGTTTACGGCAGACGAACTGCTTTACGGGGGACGAAAACTTGATTGCTGTTGTTGTGTGTTGTTACTGCGCTGGGAGGACGTTAATGAAACTGCCTTACAATAAACACACAT
Organism: Nerophis lumbriciformis; assembly: GCF_033978685.3. Lineage (NCBI taxonomy): Eukaryota > Metazoa > Chordata > Actinopteri > Syngnathiformes > Syngnathidae > Nerophis > Nerophis lumbriciformis. The sequence goes on along the minus strand of NC_084565.2, from coordinate 10,286,846 downwards.
AAGAAACCAAGAACTCGCCCTTGATCATTAGCTGTTTATATGGTGGGAAAGCGGACGTGAGAACAGGCTGTCAACACGTCACTCAGGTCCGCATGGAGCTGGAGGGGGCGTGGCCTCCAGCTCCGCCTGAATTTCGGGAGATTCTCGGGAGAAAATTTGTCCCGGGAGGTTTTCGGGAGAGGCCCTGAATTTCGGGGGTCTCCCGGAAAATCCGGGAGGGTTGGCAAGTATGGCGATACATCTACATTTAACATTTAGATGTATACTTAACATTTACAGTCGTGGTCAAAAGTTTATATACACTTGCAAAGAACATCATGTCATGGCTGTCTTGAGTTTCCAATCATTTCTACAACTCTTATTTGTAGAAATAACGGGACGGCGTGGCGCAGTGGAAGAGTGGCCGTGCGCGACCCGAGGGTCCCTGGTTCAATCCCCACCTAGTACCAACCTCGTCATGTCCGTTGTGTCCTGAGCAAGACACTTCACCCTTGCTCCTGATGGGTGCTGGTAGCGCCTTGCATGGCAGCTCCCTCCATCAGTGTGTGAATGTGTGTGTGAATGGGTAAATGTGGAAGTAGTGTCAAAGCGCTTTGAGTACCTTGAAGGTAGAAAAGCGCTATACAAGTACAACCCATTTATCATTTATTTATTTATTTAAATAACATCACATGGACAAAGATAAGACCTTCTGGAGGAAAGTTCTGTGGTCGGATGAAACAAAAATGGAACTGTTTGGCCACGATACCCAGCAATATGTTTGGAGGAGAAAAGGTAAGGCCTTTAATCTCAGGAACATCACTCCTACCGTCAAGCATGGTGGTGTAGTATTATGCTCTGGGCCTGTTTTTCTGCCAATGGAACTGCTGCTTTAAATGTGACAATGAAAAAGGAGGATTAGCTCCAAATTGTTCAGGACAAGCTAAAATCATCAGCCCGGAGGTTGGGTCTTGGGCGCAGTTGGGTGTTCCAACAAGACAATGACCCCAAACACACCTCAAAAGTGGTAAAGGAATGGCGAAATCAGGCTAGAATTAAGGTTTTAGAATGGCCTTCCCAAAGTTTGGACTTAAAGGTGTGGACAATGCTGAAGAAACAAGTCCATGTCAGAAAAGCAACACATTTAGCTGAACTGCAGCAATTTAGTGGTCAAGTGGTCAAGCAGAAGCTTGTGGATGGCTACCAAAAGCGCCTTATTGCAGGTAAACTTGCCAAGGGACATGTAAGCAAATATTAACATTGCTGTATGTATACTTTTGACCCTCACATTTTCAGTAGACCCATAATAAATTCATAAAAGAAGCAAACTTCATGAATGTTTCAAGTATGTGCTCCAATCACTACATCACAAAAAAAATAAGAGTTGTAGAAATGATTGTAAAGTCAAGACAGCCATGACATGATGTTCTTTACAAGTCTATGTACACTTTTGATCACCACTGTATATTTAATATATAATATTTAGATTCAACATACAAACATACCGTATTTTTCGTACTATATGTCGCAGTTTTTTTCATAGTTTGGTTGGGCTCCAGTGCGATTTATATATGTTTTTTTCCTTCTTTACTATGCATTTCCGGCAGGTGCGACTTATACTACGGTGCGACTTATACTCCGAAAAATACGGTACTCGGCATGTCCCAATCAACATTTTTGGCCTCCGTCCCGATCCGATTTTTTGACAATAAGTTACAGAACTGAAATTGTTTTATAGAAAGTAACTAAATGTTTCACATGTTTATTATAAAGCTTATACTAAGACATGTAGACTTTGCTAGTATTGTTGTGAATCAGATGATGTGTGGTATTGAATGCTACAATAAAAATAAAATATATACAAATGGATAGCGCACAATAACTAAATCCTGTGAAGATCCGCGAGACCTTAATATAATATAAACGAGCTATATAGTAATGCATATTCTACTTTTTAAAGCACCACTGAGTAACTTTCTAACCTTCAAAACATATGTTCATAACTGTTTGGGATGATACATGGACTTACAAATAGTTGAATGAAATACGCCACGCCCCCTTTCTTCGTTCGTTAAAAAGACGGAAGTCCACGCAAATGCCTGGGTGCTGCCAGAAGACTAAAAGAAGATGATAGCAATTACTGCTATCATGGCAGACACTGCAAAACGACCAAAGAAACGAAAAGTTTTTGCAAAAATGACAGTATGTACAGACACTTGTTATTCATCGCTCCATATTTGATTTTTTGTTTTACTCAAAAAAATATACTAATCAAAAAAAATACTATAGATTTTTCTGTGTATTTGTTTCAAATAAAAAATCAAATGATGAATGATACACTGATGAATAAACCCTCTTTGACGTAGATCCATTAATATGCTGCATTAGAGCCATAACAGTTTATCTTTGCTTATATGAACCCAGCCAAGCATATTCCCATAACTGAAATGCTCCAATTGTTGTTTCTCGCCATGACTTCTAATAAGAGATTTTCTCCCTGGCTAGTTTCAGGCTCTACTATGGTTTGAAAAGAAAGCAATGGAAGTTCAGGCCGTCTGACAAGAATATTCAGGGGTTCCCTGATGATCAATTAGCCTTTTAACACCACACACTTGATTAGCTAACACAATGTGACACTTGTACCCACTGGCTGTGTCCAATTTAAGGGTCTGCAGCCGACAAATGGCATACCCTACGTGTTAGACTGGACCACAGAGTCCTGGCATACCTTATGTGTTAGACAGGACTATGGCATACCCTACGTGTTAGACAGGACTATGGCATACCCTACGTGTTAGACAGGACTAAGGCATACCCTACATGTTAGACAGGACTATGGCATACCTGACGTGTTAGACAGGACTATGGCATACCCTACCTGTTAGACAGGACTATGGCATACTCTACGTGTTAGACAGGACCACAGAGTCCTGCTCCAGCCAGCATTTTGTGTTTGGACGGTCAAGCCTTTACCGCACTTCCTGGTTGTGTCACAATGACACAGCTTCACCGCGACGTCATGACGGGGGAGATGTGTGTGTATATATATATATATATATATATATATATATATATATATATATATATATATATATATATATATATATATATATATATATATATATACATACATATATATATATATATATATATATATATATATGTCTTAATAAGGTTATCCAAAAAATAGTGCTTGATACCGTAGTAGAGCGCAATATATGTATGTGTGGGAAAAAAAATCACAAGACTATTTCATCTCTACAGGCCTGTTTCATGAGGGGGGGGTACCCTCAATCATCAGGAGATTTTAATGGGAGCATTCGCATACCATGGTTTATATAGGGCACAGAGTGGGTGGGTACAGGCTGGCGTAGGGGCGTGGTGATTGGCTCATGTGTTACCTAGGAGGTGTTTCCGTCTATGGCGGCATGCTGTTACAATTTCGCTGCGCTTGTTGAGGGATGACAGGTCTGGACGGTAAATAATAAACAGTTTCTCTTTCAAGCATAGGTTGCATCTTTTATTACCACTATTGTAAGGTGTGCTGGATGCAAGAATTTGCCATGTTATTGAATATTCAACATTATTGTCTTTGAGGTCCCAAATGTGTTTGCTGAGTTCTGTGGTATTTCGCAGGTTTTTGTTCCTGAAAGAAGCCTTGTGATTGTTCCATCTGGTTTTGAATTCTCCCTCGGTTAATCCTACATATGTGTCGGATGTGTTAATGTCCTTGCGTATTACCTTAGATTGGTAGACAACTGATGTTTGTAAGCACCCCCCGTTGAGAGGGCAATCAGGTTTCTTTCGACAGTTACAGCCTTTGTTGGTTTTGGAGTCGCTCTGTCTGGGGGCCGACGGCTCATTTGCAATTGTTTTGTTGTGGTTTGAGATGATTTGTCGTATATTGTTCATGCAGCTGTAGCTCAATTTAATGTTGTTCTTGTTGAATACTTTTCTTAGGGTGTTGTCTTTGGGAAAGTGTTTGTCAATCAGATTGAGGAATTTGTGTCCAATGTTAGTTGAGACGTTTTTGCTGTATGGGGGGTTGTACCAGATGATGTCGTTTCGTTTTCTGTTCTTTTTTGGCTGGTTTCCTGGCGTGGGTTCATAGGTGAGGGTGAAATTGTATCCGCTTTCATCAAGGGCTTTTTGGTACGGGGGGGTTGCTTGGTCAAATTCAGCTTTGCTAGATGACAGCATCGATAGCCTTTTATTGATTCCGGTAGGTATTCTTTTCGTGGTGGTGGGTGGGTAGTTGCTGTCATGGTGTACGTATTGGAGTGTTGTGTTGGGTTTCGTGAATGGTTGGTAGCTGTTATTTCTCAGGTTGAAAGTGACGTCAAGGCAGTTGACGGTTTGCTTGTTGG
>NC_084565.2:10255000-10277500 GCF_033978685.3 Nerophis lumbriciformis | reverse complement strand
AAAAATAAAAAATAATACAGAAATGACAATGAGCATTATTACACTACAAATGGATCAATACAAATACCAATAGAAATAGCGCTATTGATAATGAACAATGAAAATCATTTTTAACCTTGAAAAAAAAAATTTACCTTGAAAATTTTTTTTTACCTTGAAAATCATTTTTTACCTTGAAAATCATGTTTTAACTTAAAACGCTTTTTTTTTATTTTTAAATTTTTTTTTTACTTTTTGAATTTTTTTTTTAATTTTTGTACATTTATTTACATTTGTTTAATTTTTAAAAAAAATTTTAAATTTTTTTTAATTTTTTCAAATTGTTATTTTTTTTTTATTGTTTTTTTTTTCAAATTTTAAATTTTTTTAATTTTTTTTAAATATTTTTAATTTTTTTAAAACAATTTTTAACTTTTTTTTTTAACTTTTTTAAACTTTTTTTTTTAACTTTTTTTTTAATTTTTTTAACTTTTTTTTAACTTTAAAAAAAAAAAATTACCCTAAAGAGCCGCATGCGGCTCTAGAGCCACGGGTTGCCGACCCCTGACCTAGTATATACAATAATATAAACCAAGTCATTGTATTTCATTTAGGATTATTTCATATCTTCATTTAAATAAAAATATATTTTTATCTTTTTTAGATACAGTCAATAAATAATGTGAACATGTATCATAACATGGAAATCTAAGAGAACGTGTTGTGAATGAGGATGCTTTTGGACTGGGATTTATTTATTTTTTTTACACTTTTTTTTTTTTTTTTTTTTAAAAACAGTTTTTCCAACATTTTTGACGATTTCTCTTCTTAGTTATTATTTCTCCGGCTGTAGAAAAGACCCGCTCACAGGGCACAGAGGAGGCGTCAGTGCGACACAGTTTGTGTATCGGTCACGTGACCCAAACAGCTCATGATCGGTCTCGTGACTTTCTAAAAGCGGTACACACACCGACACAGGGTTTTGCTCCATGAGCTCGACGCATGCGCCGATGCATCGGTGTTGCCGGACCCAAAGTTTAAAGGTGAAGTTAAAATGCTAAATGGTTTAAAGTCAAAGCTTATGGTTGAATGTTGAAAGTTAAAACAATATGTAGAAAGTTTAGAACATTATTCAGAGGTTTAAAGGATAAATTTGTGTTTCACTCTTGCTAAAAGTTCAGACATTATGTAGAAAGTTTAAAACATTATTCAGAAGTTTAAAAGCTTTTGTAAAACATTGTTCGAAAATACCTGTGTACCGTATTTTTCGGACTATAAGTGGCAGTTTTTTTCATAGTTTGGCCGGGGGTGCGACTTATACTCAGGAGTGATTTATGTGTGAAATGATGAACACATTAGCGTAAAATATCAAATAATATTATTGATCTCATTCACGTAAGAGACTAGACGTATAAGATTTCATGGGATTTAGCGATTAGGAGTGACAGATTGTTTGGTAAACGTATAGCATGTTCTAGTTATTTGAATGACTCTTACCATAATATGTTACGTTAACATACCAGTTGGTTATTTATGCCTCATATAACGTACACTTATTCAGCTTGTTGTTCACTATTCTTGATTTATTTTAAATTGCCTTTCAAATGTATATTCTTGGTGTTGGCTTTTATCAAATACATTTCCCAAAAAAATGCGACTTATACTCCAGTGCGACTTATATATGTTTGTTTCCTTCTTTATTATGCATTTTCGGCCGGTGCGACTTATACTCTGGTGCGACTTATACTCCGGGGCGACTTATACTCTGAAAAATACGGTAATTAGATTAACATCTCTGTTTCTGTGGTTTAAAGGTTTACAACCTGCTGATGATTTTGAAGATCAACTGAAATTAAACCAACAAAGCTTCAAGTTGGAAAAAATAAAATGTGATCAAATGGAAGCCGTGAGTTGTCCCATGGGTCCTTTTTTGGAGTAGAAGAGTGGAACTTAAAGGGGAACATTATCACCAGACCTATGTAAGCATCAATATATACCTTGATGTTGCAGAAAAAAGACCATATATTTTTTTTAACCGATTTCCGAACTCTAAATGGGTGAATTTTGGCGAATTAAACGCCTTTCTAATATTCGCTCTCGGAGCGATGACGTCACAACGGGAAGCAATCCGCCATTTTCTCAAACACCGAGTCAAATAAAACAAAACATATAAAAATAAATTAACCAGCATATTAAGAGCAAGCAGAAAAGAATACACCACCAAATTATTAATCCAAAAGAAAAATGATATAAAGGGAATTTGGAAGGTATTAAATACAATTATTGGGCATGGTTCAAACAGTCCTTGTTATCCGGAGTTTTTTGTTGAGAACGACCAAATCATAAGTGACAATAAGATGATTGCGGACAGCTTCAATATGTTTTTTGTTAAAGTTGGCCCTGAGCTGGCAAAAAAAATCCCAATTAATGATGAACAGCCCATGGAACTTATTGGAAAAAATCCTTACTCGATGTTCCTTACTCCGACTGTCGAAAAGGAAGTCTTAGAGATTATTCAGAAAAGCAAGAACAAAACATCACGTGACATTTATTACCTCGACATGAGGACGGTCCGGAATGTAGCGGAAGAAATCATCAAACCATTCACATACATCTGCAATTTATCTTTTCAACTTGGACAATTTCCTTCACAAATGAAACTCTCAAAAGTCATCCCCATCTTCAAATCTGGAGACAAACACCACTTCACAAATTACCGGCCCGTCTCCCTTCTGCCACAGTTGTCAAAAATTTTGGAAAAATGATTTGATAATAGACTTCGTAGCTTCATTGAAAAACACACATTATTATCTGATTGTCAATATGGGTTCCGACAAAATAGGTCAACTTCATTAGCCTTAAGTGATCTAATAGAGAACATTACTAATGATATCGAGAAAAACAAATTTGTTTTAGGAATTTTTATTGACCTGCAAAAGGCTTTCGATACCATTGACCACCAGATTTTGGTAAATAAACTGGAAAACTATGGCATAAGGGGAGTGGCAGGGAAATGGCTGAAGAGCTACTTGAATGAGCGACAGCAGATTGTTCAGATCGACCAACATCAATCTGCACTCATGAACATAACCTGTGGAGTCCCCCAGGGGTCGATACTGGGACCCACACTATTTATAATGTATATCAATGAAATATATAAAGTATCAACACTGCTGAAGTTCATCCTCTTTGCTGACGACACAACCATTACATGTGCAGGTGACGACCTGAAGCAACTTCTGGCCTCTGTAACTGAGGAGATGATCAAGTTAAAAACTTGGTTTAATACCAACAAATTGTCTCTCAATTTAAAGAAGACCAAAATCATGCTCTTTAGCAATCGCAAAAGTGAAATACCCATCAGGATTGTTATTGATGATATACCAATAGAATATGTTCAACAAAATTCATTCTTAGGAGTGGTAATAGATGAAAATATATCATGGAAGCCTCATATAAGTTACCTAAGGACAAAAGTTGCTAAATGTGTTGGAATGATGAGGAGATCCTGTCATTTATTGAACACCAATGCTCTGCTTTTATTGTATCATTCATTTATTATGTCATATCTAAACTATTGTGTTGAAGTCTCGGGAAATTGTTATAAATCCCATCTACAGCCTTTAGTCACTCTGCAGAAAAAGGCCATTAGGATTGTGTCCAATGTTCACTACTTACATCATTCAAATCCACTATTCATGGAGTTAAAACAACTTAAACTGTACGATGTGATCAATTTTAAAACTGCTCAAATTATGTTTAGGGCATCCGAAAACTCTCTACCATCCAATATACAAAACCTATTCCAGGATAGAGATGCTCACCATAGTTACAGTCTAAGAGGAAACAACAAATTGGATTTTCCTAAATTTAGAACAACTTTAAAATCAATGTGCATTTCAGTGCGTGGAGTCAGTCTGTGGAACAACTTAGGGGACGAGTTAAAAACCTGTTCTAACATGATTACATTTAAAAGACTGTTTAAAAAAGAAGTACTGAAGAAGTACGAGGAGGAAAGAGAGTGATGCCCTCAGCACAGAGCGATGGGAGAGAGGTGTATGGTCAGAGAGTGTGTGTGTGTGTGTGTGTGTGTGTGTGTGTGTGTGTGTGTGTGTGTGTGTGTGTGTGTGTGTGTGTGTGTGTGTGTGTGTGTGTGTGTGTGTGTGTGTGTGTGTGTGTGTGTGTGTGTGTGTGTGTGTGTGTGTGTGTGTGTGTGTGTGTGTGTGTTTTGTCTCGTCTTGTCTTGTCTCATAGTAACAGTGGTACTATTGTATTGTTAGTGTACAGGAGCTTTTCTTGTTTTTGTTTGTATAGTATTGTTCTTGTATTATATTGTTTGTTAAATGTGGAATGAGTGAGAGGGGTTGGGATATTATAAGCATCTGCTTCATCCAACCCCTTTTCAAGCCTTGCATAAATGTCCCTGCCAAAATGTTTAAAAAAAAAAAAGTGTGTTGTTGTACTGTGCAGGTTTGAAATAAATAATTCAATCAAAAATCAGCTCTGTTATTTTCCGTTTTTTTTCGACTGTTTTCCGTACCTTGGAGACATCATGCCTCGTCGGTGTGTTGTCGGAGGGTGTAACAACGCCAACAGGGACGGATTTAAGTTGCACCAGTGGCCCAAAGATGCCAAAGTGGCAAGAAATTGGACGTTTGTTCCGCACACTTTAGCGACGAAAGCTATGCTACGACAGAGATGGCAAGAATGTGTGGATATCCTGCGACACTCAAAGCAGATGCATTTCCAACCATAAAGTCAAAGAAATCTGCCGCCAGACCCCCATTGAATCTGCCGGAGTGTGTGAGCTATTCAGGGACAAAGGACCTCAGTAGCACGGCAAGCAATGGCGGCAGTTTGTTCCCGCAGACGAGCGAGCTAAACCCCCTGGATGTCTTGGCTCACACCGTCCCTTATGCCACCGAAGATGATCAAGAGAAGAATATCGACCCTAGCTTCCCTGGCCTGCTGACATCAACTCCAAAACTGGACAGATCAGCTTTCAGGAAAAGAGCGCGGATGAGGGTATGTCTACAGAATATATTAATTGATGAAAATTGGGCTGTCTGCACTCTCAAAGTGCATGTTGTTGCCAAATGTATTTCATATGCTGTAAACCTAGTTCATAGTTGTTAGTTTCCTTTAATGCCAAACAAACACATACCAATCGTTGGTTAGAAGGCGATCGCCGAATTCGTCCTCGCTTTCTCCCGTGTCGCTGGCTGTCGTGTCGTTTTCGTCGGTTTCGCTTGCATACGGTTCAAACCGATATGGCTCAATAGCTTCAGTTTCTTCTTCAATTTGGTTTTCGCTACCTGCCTCCACACTACAACCATCCGTTTCAATACATGCGTAATCTGTTGAATCGCTTAAGCCGCTGAAATCCGAGTCTGAATCCGAGCTAATGTCGCTATAGCTTGCTGTTCTTTCCGCCATGTTTGTTTGTGTTGGCTTCAATATGTGACGTCACAGGAAAATGGACGGGTGGTTAAAATCCGGCACTTTGAAGCTTTTTTTTTAGGGATATTGCGTGATGGGTAACATTTTCAAAAAAACTTCGAAAAATAAAATAAGCCACTGGGAACTGATTTTTAATGGTTTTAACCCTTCTGAAATTGTGATAATGTTCCCCTTTAACAGTTGTAAACCAGCGGAGCAGCCCTGGACTGAAGATTAAGCGCTTCAAGATCCAGAAAAACTGTGGACGCCGGAAGAAAGGAAATAAAGCTGGCCGAAGAGGTACTGGGGAAGCCATTCAAGATCCTGAAGCAGGAGAGGACGACTGCCAAAAGCAGCTTCACCAAACTTGCCAACTTCATCTCAAGAGGAGCAGACAGCATAATGCAAACTCAACTAAAGGAGGAATTCGCTAAATTTGCCCACCGATTCAGGTCAGTGCTGGATGCAAACGAGGACTACTATATATATATATATATATATATATATATATATATATATATATAAAAACCCCGTTTCCATATGAGTTGGGAAATTGTGTTAGATGTAAATATAAACAGAATACAATGATTTGCAAATCATTTTCAACCCATATTCAGTTGAATATGCTACAAAGACAACATATTTGATGTTCAAACTGATAAACGTTTTTTTTTTTTTTTTGCAAATAATCATTAACTTTAGAATTTGATGCCAGCAACACGTGACAAAGAAGTTGGGAAAGGTGGCAATAAATACTAATAAAGTTGAGGAATGCTCATCAAACACTTATTTGGAACATCCCACAGGTGAACAGGCTAATTGGGAACAGGTGAGTGCCATGATTGGGTATAAAGACAGCTTCCCAAAAAATGCTCAGTCTTTCACAAGAAAGGATGGGGCGAGGTACACCCCTTTGTCCACAACTGCGTGAGCAAATAGTCAAACAGTTTAAGAACAACGTTTCTCAAAGTGCAATTGCAAGAAATGTAGGGATTTCACCATCTACAGTTCAGAATATCATCAAAAGGTTCAGAGAATCTGGAGAAATCACTCCACGTAAGCGGCATGGCCGGAAACCAACATTGAATGACCGTGACCTTTGATCCCTCAGACGGCACTGTATCAAAAACCGACATCAATCTCTAAAGGATATCACCACATGGGCTCAGGAACACTTCAGAAAACCACTGTCACTAAATACAGTTGGTCGCTACATCTGTAAGTGCAAGTTAAAGCTCTACTTTGCAAAGCGAAAGCCATTTATCAACAACACCCAGAAACGCCGCCGGCTTCTCTGGGCACGAGATCATCTAAGATGGACTCATGCAAAGTGGAAAAGTGTTCTGTGGTCTGACGAGTCCACATTTCAAATTGTTTTTTGAAATATTCGACATCGTGTCATTCGGACCAAAGAGGAAGCGAACCATCCAGACTGTTATCGACGCAAAGTTGAAAAGGCAGCATGTGTGATGGTATGGGGGTGCATTAGTGCCCAAGGCATGGGTAACTTACACATCTGTGAAGGCACCATTAATGCTGAAAGGTACATACAGGTTTTGGAACAACATATGCTGCCATCTAAGCGCCGTCTTTTTCATGGACGCCCCTGCTTATTTCAGCAAGACAATGCCAAGCCACATTCAGCACGTGTTACAACAGCGTGGCTTCGTAAAAAAAAAGAGTGCGGGTACTTTCCTGGCCCACCTGCAGTCCAGACCTGTCTACCATCGAAAATGTGTGGCGCATTATGAAGCGTAAAATACGACAGCGGAGACCCCGGACTGTTGAACGACTGAAGCTCTACATAAAACAAGAATGGGAAAGAATTCCACTTTCAAAGCTTCAACAATTAGTTTCCTCAGTTCCCAAACGTTTATTGAGTGTTGTTAAAAGAAAAGGTGATGTAACGCAGTGGTGAACATGCCCATTATTTTAATGTAGTGTCTCTGGTGGGCTTTGGTGCTAGATGTAAATAGTAGAAGTACGTACACATCAGTGCTGAATTGTTCAAGTTAGGTGTTTATTCTTGAGATATATTTGGTTAATTGTTGTATGGAAGTTGCCCTCCTGTGTGTGTTTTATTTACTTGTTTTACGCTGTTATTTCTGTGGCAGCTTTAGGGGCCACTTGGGGCCCCAGCCCATGTTTTCTGAAAACCCCCCAATCTGAGTTGGACTTATGTGGTGGAAAGCCCCCTTGGAAGTATTACATTTATACATGTATTACATTTATCCAAAACATGTTGTGACCTGAATATTAAACAAGTATTCGCGATATTGGTATTATAAGCGCTAATGCCAAGGAACTACTTTTAGTGGCGCTGTGATCACAGAGAGCTTCCTAGCTTAAAGCACTATTGACAAACTGAGCCGGTGAGCTGCTGCATCGCCTCTGAGTCGGTAGAAGTTAATTCTAGATTATAAATCATGCCTCTCACCTGGATAGGAGAAGGTTGTGGACATAAACCGAGAACTTGGTCAGTTTTAAACCCTTGGTTTTTTTTATACCTGCATAAGGATTATGATTCATTCTTCATCGAAACGGAAAGGTAGGAACATCCCAGTGAGAGCAGACATTGTACAGTTTCTAGTTTTTGTTTAGCACTTAGCAATACTGCCACATGCTAGATCTCAGCTTATAAAAAAATAGCTCATCCTCCTTATACTCAGACTCAAAAATATAAGGTGTTGATCATCATTTGTCCTAAAGTAGTCGTTGTTGGCTCTCTTAAAGTAAGCCATGATTAGTAGTTAGTTAATAATAACAATAATAGATTTTATTTGTAAAAAGCACTTTATATTGAGTAAACAACCTCAAAGTGCTAAAGTGTATTAAAAAACAAAAATAACAAAAATAAAATAAATAAAAATAAAAACTAGAACAGCCAAATAGCTAAAACTAGTATGCATATATCTAAAAAGAAGGTTCTTTAAGCCTTTTTTAAAAGCATCCACAGTCTGTGGTGCCCTCAGGTGGTCAGGGAGAGTGTTCCACGGACTGGGAGCGGCGGAGCAGAAAGCCCGGTCTAGTTGTTTAAGGAAAAAGCAAAGTTGTGATGCGTCTGTAAAATGTTTGCATTATTATTATTATTATACGTTAATATCACATGTTGTTCTGAATGTGGCGGATACTACATTGCATATATGATGGAAGCATGTTGTTTTTTAGTGCGTATTATAGGCGGAATTGTGCAAATCCAATTACATCTTTTGTAAGCGGACTTTTGATAGCATTTATTCACGAGTTAGCATGCAAAAAAACAACAAAAAAAAACAACATGTGTGCTTGTCTCAAAGAAGGATTGTGAATAACAGACAAAATCCCCCAAAAGTGCAGCTCCCCTTTTAAATGAAACGTGCACACATACGTCAAAAGCAAATGAATGTTGATGTGCACACCACGGAGGAAGGAGCAATAAAAACACAAGTAATAGCAAAAAAAGGTAATTAAAAAGCATCCAGTGGCATCGGTCCCAAAGCCAGACATCACTAGAATCTGATCAAGTGAACCTTACGAGCTTACCGCCATCTGCCACCCAAATTCATCCAAATCCACTGATTAACTTCTGGAATGTCTCCTAACCGACAGACGGGGGCAGATGAGTGAACATGTGACCTCGTTTTTGTGACGAAGATAAATATTTTTCTTGCAATATTCAAGCCATGTCATCGTTTTTTTTTCCCCGTGCCACGTGAATAATTGTGCCAAACATTTTGCAACTGGGTCACTTTACATCTTGACTGCAGAGCAATTTGTATTCAATTTCCGTGTGTCAGTAGTCTTAAAATAGGACTTACTTTCAATTAATGGGAATTTTTTCACCCAATCAAACAGTAACCAGATGCCTCATACAGGGTTTTGGATATTGTGAAGAATGCATATATGTTTAAGAGTTCTTTCTGTATTCATAGTCATGTTTAAAACAGATAGTGTTTTTCCATTTGTACTCTTTCTATTTTTTATCTTATGTCCGCAAGTAAACTATGTGTGTTACCTTGAAGGCTTGCACTTTAGGAGATGGAATACTCCATTGTGTCTTATCTGTAGTAGAACAATGAGGCTGTGTTCCTTTCCGGACAGGTGGGGGCTTTCTTCATGTGCAAGAAGTTGGCTCTTCCTTTTGAGTGTCAGATCAACTAGAGTAGCCGATATGAATGTATTGGTTAAGCTGATCTCCTGAAATTTTCAGTAAAACTTGATAATATTCCTATTTTGTCTTGGTGATCCTTCTTACTCAGCATACATGTCATCAAAAGAACTTGGGATTGACCAGTAACTTAGATTCCCTGGGAGGAAGGGCTGGTCGACGCAACAATATTTAATCATTTAATTAGATATTCTTATGTATTTGATAGTCGCTATTTGTGATAAACTAGTCAACAGACCTACATGTCACACTAAGGGTGGTCGTATGAACAATGCCAACACTATCATAAACATGTGCCATATAGTGAAACCACACTTAACAACACTGTCATAAATATGTGCCGTATAGTGAAACCACACTAAGCAACACTGTCATAAACATGTGCCATATAGTGAAACCACACTTAACAACACTGTCATAAATATGTGCCATATAGTGAAACCACACTAAACACTGTCATAAATATGTGCCGTATAGTGAAACCACACTTTAAAACACTGTCAAAAATATGTGCCATATAGTGAAACCACACTAAACAACACTGTCATAAATATGTGCCGTATAGTGAAACCACACTAAACAACACTGTCATAAACATGTGCCATATAGTGAAACCACACTAAACAACACTGTCATAAACATGTGCCATAGAGAACCACACTAAACAACACTGTCATAAATATGTGCCATATAGTGAAACCACACTAAACAACACTGTCATAAACATGTGCCATATAGTGAAACCGCACTAAACACTGTCATAAACATGTGCCATACAGTGAAACCACACTAAACACTGCCATAAATATGTGCCATATAGTGAAAACACACTAAACACTGTCATAAATATGTGCCATATAGTGAAACCACACTAAACAACACTGTCATAAACATGTGCCATATAGTGAAACCACACTAAACAACACTGTCATAAACATGTGCCATATAGTGAAACCACACTAAACAACACTGTCATAAACATGTGCCATACAGTGAAACCACACTTAACAACACTGTCATAAATATGTGCCATATAGTGAAACCACACTAAACAACACTGTCATAAATATGTGCCGTATAGTGAAACCACACTAAACAACACTGTCATAAATATGTGCCATATAGTGAAACCACACTAAACAACACTGTCATAAACATGTGCCATATAATGAAACCACACTAAACAACACTGTCATAAACATGTGCCATATAGTGAAACCACACTAAACACTGTCAAACATGTGTCATATAGTGAAACCACACTAAACACTCATAAACATGTACCATAGAGTGAAACCACACTAAACAACACTGTCATAAACATGTGCAATACAGTGAAACCACACTAAACACTGCCATAAACATGTGCCATATAGTGAAACCACACTTAACAACACTGTCATAAATATGTGCCATATAGTGAAACCACACTAAACAACACTGTCATAAACATGTGCCATATAGTGAAACCACACTAAACAACACTGTCATAAATATGTGCCATATAATGAAACCACACTAAACAACACTGTCATAAACATGTGCCATATAGTGAAACCACACTAAACAACACTGTCATAAACATGTGCTATACAGTGAAACCACACTAAACACTGCCATAAACATGTGCCATATAGTGAAACCACACTAAACACTGCCATAAACATGTGCCATATAATGAAACCACACTTAACAACACTGTCATAAATATGTGCCAAATAGTGAAACCACACTAAACAACACTGTAATAAACATCTGCCGTATAGTGAAACCACACTAAACAACACTGTCATAAACATGTGCCATATAGTGAAACCATACTAAACAACACTGTCATAAACATGTGCCATATAATGAAACCACACTAAACAACACTGTCATAAACATGTGCCATATAGTGAAACCACACTAAACACTGTCATAAATATGTACCATAGAGTGAAACCACACTAAACAACACTGTCATAAACATGTGCCATAGAGTGAAACCACACTAAACAACACTGTCATTAACATGTGCCATATAGTGAAACCACACTAAACACTGTCATAAACATGTGCCATAGAGTGAAACCACACTAAACACTGTCAAACATGTGTCATATAGTGAAACCACACTAAACACTCATAAACATGTACCATAGAGTGAAACCACACTAAACAACACTGTCATAAACATGTGCCATACAGTGAAACCACACTAAACACTGTCATAAATATGTGCCATATAGTGAAACCACACTAAACAACACTGTCATAAATATGTGCCGTATAGTGAAACCACACTAAACAACACTGTCATAAATATGTGCCATATAGTGAAACCACACTAAACAACACTGTCATAAACATGTGCCATATAGTGAAACCACACTAAACAACACTGTCATAAACATGTGCCATATAGTGAAACCACACTAAACACTGTCAAACATGTGTCATATAGTGAAACCACACTAAACACTCATAAACATGTACCATAGAGTGAAACCACACTAAACAACACTGTCATAAACATGTGCCATACAGTGAAACCACACTAAACACTGTCATAAATATGTGCCATATAGTGAAACCACACTAAACAACACTGTCATAAATATGTGCCATATAGTGAAACCACACTAAACAACACTGTCATAAACATGTACCATATAGGGAAACCACACTAAACAACACTGTCATAAATATGTGCCGTATAGTGAAACCACACTAAACAACACTGTCATAAACATGTGCCATACAGTAAAACCACACTTATCAACACTGTCATAAACATGTGCCATATAGTGAAACCACACTAAACACTGTCATAAACATGTGTCATATAGTGAAACCACACTAAACACTCATAAACATGTATCATAGAGTGAAACCACACAAAACAACACTGTCATAAACATGTCATACAGTGAAACCACACTAAACACTGTCATAAATATGTGCCATATAGTGAAACCACACTAAACAACACTGTCATAAACATGTACCATATAGGGAAACCACACTAAACAACACTGTCATAAACATGTGCCATATAGTGAAACCACACCAAACACTGTCATAAACATGTGCCATATAGTGAAACCACACCAAACACTGTCATAAACATGTGCCATATAGTGAAACCACACTAAACAACACTGTCATAAACATGTGCCATACAGTGAAACCACACTAAACAACACATGTCATAAACATGTGCCATATAGGGAAACCACACTAAACAACACTGTCATAAACATGTGTCATACAGTGAAACCACACTAAACACTGTCATAAATATGTGCCATATAGTAAAACCACACTAAACAACACTGTCTTAAACATGTGCCATATAGGGAAACCACACTAAACAACACTGTCATAAACATGTGCCATAGAGTGAAACCACACTAAACACTGTCATAAACATGTGCCATATAGTGAAACCAGACTAAACACTGTCATATATATGTGCCATATAGTGAAACCACACTAAACAACACTCATAAATATGTACCATAGAGTGAAACCACACTAAACAACACTGTCATAAACATGTGCCATAGAGTGAAACCACACTAAACAACACTGTCATAAACATGTGCCATATAGTGAAACCACACTAAACACTGTCATAAACATGTGCCATAGAGTGAAACCACACTAAACAACACTGTCATAAACATGTGCTATACAGTGAAACCACACTAAACACTGCCATAAACATGTGCCATATAGTGAAACCACACTAAACACTGTCATAAATATGTGCCATATAGTGAAACCACACTAAACACTGTCATAAATATGTGCCATATAGTGAAACCACACTAAACAACACTGTCATAAACATGTGTCATAAAGGGAAACCACACTAAACAACACTGTCATAAACATGTGCCATATAGGGAAACCACACTAAATAACACTGTCATAAACATGTACCATATAGGGAAACCACACTAAACAACACTGTCATAAACATGTGCCATAGAGTGAAACCACACTAAACAACACTGTCATAAACATGTGCCATATAGTGAAACTACACTAAACAACACTGTCATAAACATGTGCCATATAGTGAAACCACACTAAACACTGTCAAACGTGTCATATAGTGAAACCACACTAAACACTCATAAACATGTACCATAGAGTGAAACCACACTAAACAACACTGTCATAAACATGTGCCATATAGTGAAACCACACTAAACAACACTGTCATAAACATGTGCCATAGAGTGAAACCACACTAAACATCATCTATGCAACATTTTGAGCAAAGAACCACCATTACATGTTATGTAAACCACAAGGAAGTCTTTTACATTTAGAAAAAAATAACAATAATATGACTCCTTTAATGCGCCTTATAATCCGGTGAACCCTACGGTCCGAAAAATACGGTACTCCAAACGATATTGGCGTGATATTGTGCATGTTTCTCTGCTGGGCTGTAATTGTGCACAAAGTCTATTAAAAAGAGTCCACCGCTTAATGAAATGATCAATCCAAACAACGCCCTGTATAATACGCACTCCTCTTAATTCTCCAATATTGACAAACCGGCTCATAATTAGGCTGCAATTAACGTTCCCGCAGCTTACTTTTAATTGAAATGGAAAGACCGACACCACCATGGTGCCACAGCATGACGCACCAGTGAAAGTCACTCTGCACACCGGACACGTAATCGTATTAATGTAATCGTTATGCTATAATTGCACATAAAGGATGGATGGTATGTGGAGGCGGCTAATGAGTTCAGCAAACACAATGATTACATATAAGTGCTGATTTTTTGATTCTTAGTCATGGGTGTCATGGCGGTATTCGCCTTAAAGGGGGGGGGGGGGGGGGGGGGGGTGATTATAAATAGAAACGAAACAATATTCAAAACATCACATGCGCCGCCTATCCCGTGGCTCGGATTAGCCAAAATACCACTGCACAAGGATGGAGCGCCAGGCACGCTGCACACACACACTCTCCATTAAACCCGCCAGGGTCGCTAATTAAATTGGCTAATTTGGTCCCAGGTGCAGCTCGCTTCCACGCGGGTAATTCAATCGGAAAGATTCCGTACGCAGCCGAGCAACACGTGTCGGTCAACTATCCCCCCAGTCGTTGGAAGAGCGGGCGATGGACTCGTACATTTATCCGTCTCTTTTAAAAGAGCAGTGGAGTAGACACGTCACATCCCCGGGGAGAAAAGACGCTAATTATTCGCCGTCTTCCACGTTGAAATGTCACACCCTGGAGCCCACGATGCTAATTGTCCTGTATGAAAGCCTCCTCGTTGAAATGGACTCCCAAGAACATTCTATTTGTTTTCCCTGCAGTCTTTGAAGGCTGGGTTTGTCTGGGCGACAAAGAGAAATCCTGATAAGGTTTCGTGGTCCTGGGCTGAAGAGATCTTATGTGGACTGCAAGATGACGCCAGTAAACAACACCAAAAACGTGAAATGTTCCATTGAGAATATAGAACATTACACACGGCGCTCAAAAATCTGTCAAAATGTTTTAGTGCCACTTTGGTAAGCTATGAAGCCACACCGCTTGATGGATTGTCGGAGTATTACAGCTACCATAGTCAGACGTACTGTGCTTCAACATAAGAGTATTATTACGGTGTGTGTCAATCAGGACCCCAAAATGGCACCTATTAGCAGACATATTATCTGGTGTTTTGTTTCGCAATATTATGTAAAAACTACTTTTCTTACCTTCTACCTTGATATGTCACACCCTGGAGCGCACGATGCTAATTGTCCTTTATGAAAGCCTCGTCGTTGAAATGGACTACCAAGAACATTCTATTTGTTGCCCCTGCAGAGTCTTTGAAGTCTGGGTTTATCTGGGCGACAAAGAGAATTCCTGATAAGGTTTCGTGGTCCTGGGCTGAAGAGATCTTGTGCTGACTGCAAGATGACGCCAGTAAACAACACCAAAAACGTGAAATGTTCCATTGAGAATATAGAACATTACACACGGCACTCAAAAATCTGTCATAATGTTTTAGTGCGACTTTGGTAAGCTATGAAGTTGCACGGCTTGATGGATTGTCGAAGTATTACAGCTACCATAGTCAGACGTACTGTGCTTCAACATAAGAGTATTATTACGGTGTGTGTCAATCAGGACCCCAAAATGGCACCTATTAGCAGACATATTATCTGGTGTTTTGTTTCGCAATATTATGTAAAAACTACTTTTCTTACCTTCTACCTTGATATGTCACACCCTGGAGCGCACGATGCTAATTGTCCTTTATGAAAGCCTCGTCGTTGAAATGGACTCCCAAGAACATTCTATTTGTTGCCCCTGCAGAGTCTTTGAAGTCTGGGTTTGTCTCGGTGACAAAGAAAAATTCCTGATGATAAGGTTTCGTGGTCCTGGGCTGAAGAGATCTTGTGTGGACTGCAAGATGACGCCAGTAAACAACACCAAAAACGTGAAATGTTCCATTGAGAATATAGAACATTACACACGGCGCTCAAAAATCTGTCAAAATGTTTTAGTACGACTTTGGTAAGCTATGAAGCCGCACCGCTTGATGGATTGTCGGAGTATTACAGCTACCATAGTCAGACGTACTGTGCTTCAACATAAGAGTATTATTATGGTGAGTGTGTGTATAAGGACCGCAAAATGGCACCTATTAGCAGACATATTATCTGGTGTTTCGCAATATTATGCAAAAACAACTTTTCTTACCTTCTACCTTGAATGTCACACCCTGGAGCGCACGATGCTAATTGTCCTTTATGAAAGTATCGTCGTTGAAATGGACTCCCAAGAACATTCTATTTGTTGCCCCTGCAGAGTCTTTGAAGTCTGGGTTTGTCTCGGTGACAAAGAAAAATTCCTGATGATAAGGTTTCGTGGTCCTGGGCTGAAGAGATCTTGTGTGGACTGCAAGATGACGCCAGTAAACAACACCAAAAACGTGAAATGTTCCATTGAGAATATAGAACATTACACACGGCACTCAAAAATCTGTCAAAATGTTTTAGTGCGACTTTGGTAAGCTATGAAGTCGCACGGCTTGATGGATTGTCGGAGTATTACAGCTACCATAGTCAGACGTAATGTGCTTCAACATAAGAGTATTATTATGGTGAGTGTGTGTATAAGGACCGCAAAATGGCACCTATTAGCAGACATATTATCTGGTGTTTCGCAATATTATGCAAAAACTACTTTTCTTACCTTCTACCTCGAAATGTCACACCCTGGAGCGCACGATGCTAATTGTCCTTTATGAAAGCCTCGTCGTTGAAATGGACTCCCAAGAACATTATATTTGTTGCCCCTGCAGAGTCTTTGAAGTCTGGGTTTATCTGGGCGACAAAGAGAATTCCTGATGATAAGGTTTCGTGGTCCTGGGCTGAAGAGATCTTGTGCTGACTGCAAGATGACGCCAGTAAACAACACCAAAAACGTGAAATGTTCCATTGAGAATATAGAACATTACACACGGCACTCAAAAATCTGTCATAATGTTTTAGTGCGACTTTGGTAAGCTATGAAGTTGCACGGCTTGATGGATTGTCGGAGTATTACAGCTACCATAGTCAGACGTACTGTGCTTCAACATAAGAGTATTATTATGGTGTGTGTGTGTGTGTGTATAAGGACCGCAAAATGGCACCTATTAGCAGACATATTATCTGGTGTTTCGCAATATTATGCAAAAACAACTTTTCTTACCTTCTACCTTGAATGTCACACCCTGGAGCGCACGATGCTAATTGTCCTTTATGAAAGTCTCGTCGTTGAAATGGACTCCCAAGAACATTCTATTTGTTGCCCCTGCAGAGTCTTTGAAGTCTGGGTTTGTCTCGGTGACAAAGAAAAATTCCTGATGATAAGGTTTCGTGGTCCTGGGCTGAAGAGATCTTGTGTGGACTGCAAGATGACGCCAGTAAACAACACCAAAAACGTGAAATGTTCCATTGAGAATACAGAACATTACACATGGCACTCAAAAATCTGTCAAAATGTTTTAGTGCGACTTTGGTAAGCTATAAAGTCGCACGGCTTGATGGATTGTCGGAGTATTACAGCTACCATAGTCAGACGTACTGTGCTTCAACATAAGAGTATTATTATGGTGTGTGTGTGTATAAGGACCACAAAATGGCACCTATTAGCAGACATATTATCTGGTGTTTCGCAATATTATGCAAAAACTACTTTTCTTACCTTCTACCTTGAAATGTCACACCCTGGAGCGCACGATGCTAATTGTCCTTTATGAAAGCCTCGTCGTTGAAATGGACTCCCAAGAACATTCTATTTGTTGCCCCTGCAGAGTCTTTGAAGTCTGGGTTTATCTGGGCGACAAAGAGAATTCCTGATAAGGTTTCGTGGTCCTGGGCTGAAGAGATCTTGTGTGGACTGCAAGACGACGCCAGTAAACAATACCAAAAACGTGAAATGTTCCATTGAGAATATAGAACATTACACACGGCACTCAAAAATCTGTCAAAATGTTTTAGTGCGACTTTGGTAAGCTATGAAGTTGCACGGCTTGATGGATTGTCGGAGTATTACAGCTACCATAGTCAGACGTACTGTGCTTCAACATAAGAGTATTATTATGGTGTGTGTGTGTGTATAAGGACCGCAAAATGGCACCTATTAGCAGACATATTATCTGGTGTTTCGCAATATTATGCAAAAACAACTTTTCTTACCTTCTACCTTGAATATCACACCCTGGAGCGCACGATGCTAATTGTCCTTTATGAAAGTCTCGTCGTTGAAATGGACTCCCAAGAACATTCTATTTGTTGCCCCTGCAGAGTCTTTGAAGTCTGGGTTTGTCTCGGTGACAAAGAAAAATTCCTAATGATAAGGTTTCGTGGTCCTGGGCTGAAGAGATCTTGTGTGGACTGCAAGATGACGCCAGTAAACAACACCAAAAACGTGAAATGTTCCAATGAGAATATAGAACAATACACATGGCACTCAAAAATCTGTCAAAATGTTTTAGTGCGACTTTGGTAAGCTATGAAGTCGCACGGCTTGATGGATTGTCGGAGTATTACAGCTACCATA
Source organism: Nerophis lumbriciformis (assembly GCF_033978685.3). Lineage (NCBI taxonomy): Eukaryota > Metazoa > Chordata > Actinopteri > Syngnathiformes > Syngnathidae > Nerophis > Nerophis lumbriciformis. Next base: position 10,258,878 of record NC_084565.2, on the reverse strand, counting down.
GTCAGACGTACTGTGCTTCAACATAAGAGTATTATTATGGTGTGTGTGTGTATAAGGACCACAAAATGGCACCTATTAGCAGACATACTATCTGGTGTTTCGCAATATTATGCAAAAACTACTTTTCTTACCTTATACCTTGAATGTCACACCCTGGAGCGCACAATGTTAATTGTCCTTTATGAAAGCCTTGTCGTTAAAATGGACTCCCAAGAACATTCTATTTGTTGCCCCTGCAGAGTCTTTGAAGTCTGGGTTTGTCTCGGTGACAAAGAAAAATTCCTGATGATAAGGTTTCGTGGTCCTGGGCTGAAGAGATCTTGTGTGGACTGCAAGATGACGCCAGTAAACAACACCAAAAACGTGAAATGTTCCAATGAGAATATAGAACATTACACATGGCACTCAAAAATCTGTCAAAATGTTTTAGTGCGACTTTGGTAAGCTATGAAGTCGCACGGCTTGATGGATTGTCGGAGTATTACAGCTACCATAGTCAGACGTACTGTGCTTCAACATAAGAGTATTATTATGGTGTGTGTGTGTATAAGGACCACAAAATGGCACCTATTAGCAGACATACTATCTGGTGTTTCGCAATATTATGCAAAAACTACTTTTCTTACCTTATACCTTGAATGTCACACCCTGGAGCGCACAATGTTAATTGTCCTTTATGAAAGCCTTGTCGTTAAAATGGACTCCAAAGAACATTCTATTTGTTGCCCCTGCAGAGTCTTTGAAGTCTGGGTTTGTCTCGGTGACAAAGAAAAATTCCTGATGATAAGGTTTCGTGGTCCTGGGCTGAAGAGATCTTGTGTGGACTGCAAGATGACGCCAGTAAACAACACCAAAAACGTGAAATGTTCCATTGAGAATATAGAACATTACACACGGCGCTCAAAAATCTGTCAAAATGTTTTAGTACGACTTTGGTAAGCTATGAAGCCGCACCGCTTGATGGATTGTTGGAGTATTACAGCTACCATAGTCAGACGTACTGTGCTTCAACATAAGAGTATTATTATGGTGTGTGTGTGTGGAGGCGTGGCGAAGTTGTTAGAGTGGCCGTGCCAGCAATCGGAGGGTTGCTGGTTACTGGGGTTCAATCCCCACCTTTTACCATCCTAGTCATGTCCGTTGTGTCCTTGGGCAAGACACTTCACCCCATGCTCCTGATGGCTGCTGGTTAGCGCCTTGCATGGCAACTTCCGCCATCAGTGTGTGAATGTGTGTGTGAATGGGTGAATGTGGAAATAGTGTCAAAGCGCTTTGAGTACCTTGAAGGTAGATAAGCGCTATACAATTATAACCCATTTATAATTTATTTATATATCTATGAAGCCGCACCGCTTGATGGATTGTCGGAGTATTACAGCTACCATAGTCAGACGTACTGTGCTTCAACATAAGAGTATTATTATGGTGAGTGTGTGTATAAGGACCCCAAAATGGCACCTATTAGCAGACATCTTATCTGGTGTTTCGCAATATTATGCAAAAACTACTTTTCTTACCTTCTACTTTGAATGTCACACCCTGGAGCGCACAATGTTAATTGTCCTTTATGAAAGCCTTGTCGTTGAAATGGACTCCCAAGAACATTCTATTTGTTGCCCCTGCAGAGTCTTTGAAGTCTGGGTTTGTCTGGGCGACAAAGAAAAATTCCTGATAAGGTTTTGTGGTCTTGGGCTGAAGAGATCTTGTGTGGACTTCAAGATGACACCAGTAAACAACGCCAAAAACGTGAAATGTTCCATTGAGAATATAGAACATTACACACGGCACTCAAAAATCTGTCAAAATGTTTTAGTGCGACTTTGGTAACCTATGAAGTCGCACGGCTTGATGGATTGTCAGAGTATTACAGCTACCATAGTCAGACGTACTGTGCTTCAACATAAGAGTATTATTATGGTGAGTGTGTGTATAAGGACCCCAAAATGGCACCTATTAGCAGACATATTATCTGGTGTTTTGCAATATTATGCAAAAACTACTTTTCTTACCTTCTACCTTGAAATGTCACACCCTGGAGCGCACGATGCTAATTGTCCTTTATGAAAGCCTCGTCGTTGAAATGGACTCCCAAGAACATTCTATTTGTTGCCCCTGCAGAGTCTTTGAAGTCTGGGTTTGTTTGGGTGACAAAGAGAATTCCTGATGATAAGGTTTCAGTGGCCTAGTGGTTAGAGTGTCCGCCCTGAGATCGGTAGGTTGTGAGTTCAAATCCCGGCCGAGTCATACCAAAGACTATAAAAATGGGACCCATTACCTCCCTGCTTGGCACTCAGCATCAAGGGTTGGAATTGGGGGTTAAATCACCAAAAATTATTCCCGGGCGCGGCCACCGCTGCTGCCCACTGCTCCACTCACCTCCCAGGGGGTGATCAAGGGTGATGGGTCAAATGCAGAGAATAATCTCGCCACACCTAGTGTGTGTGTGTGACAATCATTGGTACTTTAACTTTAACTTTAACTTTTCCTGGTCCTGGGCTGAAGAGATCTTGGTCTTGGAAGGTTTATTCTTCCTTAGACTGTCAAAGTCAGTCAAGAGTGGCTTTGTCAACAAATGCCTGAGCAAATTGTTTAAGAACAACATTTCTCGAGCAGCTATTGCAAGGAATTTAGGGATTTCACCATCTACGCTCCGTAATATCATCAAAAGGTTCAGAGAATCTGGAGAAATCACTGCACGTAAGCCATGATATTACGCACCTTTGATCTCTCAGGCGGTACTGCTTCAAAAAGCGACATCAGTGTGTAAAGGATATCCCCACATGGGCTCAGGAACACTTCAGAAAACCACTGTCATTAACTATAATTGGTCGCTACATCTGTAAGTGCAAGTTAAAACTCTACTATGCAAAGCCAAAGCCATTTATCAACAACACCCAGAAACGCCGCCGGCTTCGCTGGGCCCAAGCTCATCTAAGATGAACTGATGCAAAGTGGAAAAGTATTCTGTGGTCTGACTTGTCCACATTTTAAATTGTTTTTTGGAGACTGTGGATGTCATGCCATCCGGACCAAAGAGGGAAAGAACCATCCGGATTGTTCTGGCGTAAAGTGTAAAAGCCAGCATGTGTGATGGTACGGGGGTGTATTAGTGGTCAAGACATGGTAACTTACACATCTGTGAAGGCACCATTAATGCTGAAAGGTACATACAGCTTTTGGAGCAACATATGTTGCCATCCAAGCAACATTATCATGGACGCCCCTGCTTATTTCAGCAAGACAATGCCAAGCCAGGTGTTACAACAGCGTGGCTTCATAGTAAAAGAGTGCGGGTACTAGACTGGCCTGCCTGTAGTCCAGACATTGGAAATGTGTGAAGGCTAAAATATGAGAAGGGAGACTGTGGAACAACTTAAGCTGTACATCAAGCAAGAATGGGAAATAATTCCACTTCAAAAATGTGTCTCCTCAGTTCCCAAACCTTTACTGTGTGTTGTTAAAAGGAAAGGCCATGTAACACACTGGTAAAAATGCCTTTTTTGCAATGTGTTGCCGCCATTAAATTCTAAGTTAATGATTATTTGCAAAATAAAGTGTGAACATGAAATATCTTGTCTTTGCATATACACACACACACATATATATATATATATATATATATATATATATATATATATATATATATATATATATACAGTGTTTCCCACAGGACAGGCATCTATTTGTGGTGGTGTGGTCGGCGGGGGGGGGCGGCAGCGGCGATGACCAAGAAGAACGCGGAGTTGGAATATAATTACAACATTTTATGTACATATTTATATACAGATTTGAACAATTAGTGATTCACTGAAATATATTTATTAATTGTGGTTCTTACAAAAAATATATCTTATAAAATATAAAAGCTAAAATGTCTC
>NC_084565.2:10210000-10250000 GCF_033978685.3 Nerophis lumbriciformis | reverse complement strand
CAAAAAAAGAACAATGCAACATTTGACGTCACTATGGGAAGTTTTGACGGAGCAGAAACGTGTGAACTCGTTGGGAGTTTCCTCCTCTCCCAGCTCGCTAGCCTCAATCTGAACCTTGGTATTTACCGTGATGACGGACTGGCAGTGTGTCGCGCCTCGCCAAGGAGCAGCGAGAATACCAAGAAGCGCATATGCCAAATTTTCAAAGAGAACGGCCTACGGATCACGATTGAAGCCAACAAGCAAACCGTCAACTTCCTTGACGTCACTTTCAACCTGAGAAATAACAGCTACCAACCATTCACGAAACCCAACACAACACTCCAATACGTGCACCATGACAGCAACCACCCACCCACCACCACGAAAAGAATACCTACCGGAATCAATAAAAGGCTATCGATGCTGTCATCTAGCAAAGCTGAATTTGACCAAGCAACCCCCCCGTACCAAAAAGCCCTTGATGAAAGCGGATACAATTTCACCCTCACCTATGAACCCACGCCAGGAAACCAGCCAAAAAAGAACAGAAAACGAAACGACATCATCTGGTACAACCCCCCATACAGCAAAAACGTCTCAACTAACATTGGACACAAATTCCTCAATCTGATTGACAAACACTTTCCCAAAGACAACACCCTAAGAAAAGTATTCAACAAGAACAACATTAAATTGAGCTACAGCTGCATGAACAATATACGACAAATCATCTCAAACCACAACAAAACAATTGCAAATGAGCCGTCGGCCCCCAGACAGAGCGACTCCAAAGGCTGTAACTGTCGAAAGAAACCTGATTTCCCTCTCAACGGGGGGTGCTTACAAACATCAGTTGTCTACCAATCTAAGGTAATACGCAAGGACATTAACACATCCGACACATATGTAGGATTAACCGAGGGAGAATTCAAAACCAGATGGAACAATCACAAGGCTTCTTTCAGGAACAAAAACCTGCGAAATACCACAGAACTCAGCAAACACATTTGGGACCTCAAAGACAATAATGTTGAATATTCAATAACATGGCAAATTCTTGCATCCAGCACACCTTACAATAGTGGTAATAAAAGATGCAACCTATCCTTGAAAGAGAAACTGTTTATTATTTACCGTCCAGACCTGTCATCCCTCAACAAGCGCAGCGAAATTGTCACAGCATGCCGCCATAGACGGAAACACCTCCTAGGTAACACATGAGCCAATCACCACGCCCCTAGGCCAGCCTGTACCCACCCACTCTGTGCCCTATATAAACCATGGTATGCGAATGCTCCCATTAAAATCTCCTGACGATTGAGGGTACCCCCCCTCATGAAACAGGCCTGTAGAGATGAAATAGTCTTGTGATTTTTTTCCCCACACATACATATATATATATGTATGTATGTATGTATGTATGTATATATATATATATATATATATATATATATAAGCGAAAAGTTGCATGCTGGAGTTTTAAAACTGCTAACGCTTTGGGGTGGAAAGCTGGAATGACAGAAAAGTACACAACAGAAGGTATCAACAGGTAAGAAAAGTTGCTTTTGCCTAATAGTTCAAGGGAATCGTTTGAAAAATTGCCAAGCGATTCCAAGGATTTGAGACACTAACTACGTGTACATGAGCAAAACCTATTTAATCTGATTATAATTCAGATTAGAATGTTCCTGTGTACGTCGACCCTGACAAAAATACTACGTACATTTTCATGCATCAAGCCTTAAATCGGAATACTCTACTTTGACATGCGCAGAACATAACATAAACGGCAAAATGTGTTATTGCCTTTGCTATAGCGCCATCTTTTGGACGAGTTTCCTCACTGCAAACATGGCTTTGTGCATCTTTGTCATCTAGCAATACAGTATGTATGCATTTATGAACAAATCTTTGATGTTTTGGTTCGACTCTATCCATCTATCCATCCATTTTCTACCGCGTATCCCCTTCAGGGTCGCGGGGGGTGCTGGAGCCTATCTCAGCTACAATCGGGCGGAAGGCTTTACACCCTGGACAAGTCCCCATCTCATCGCAGGGCCAACACAGATAGACAGACAACATTCACACTCACATTCACACACTAGGGACCATTTAGTGTTGCCAATCAACCTATCCCCAGGTGCATGTCTTTGGAGGTGGGAGGGGCCTATCCCCAGGTGCATGTCTTTGGAGGTGGGAGGGGCCTATCCCCAGGTGCATGTCTTTGGAGATGGGAGGAAGCCGGAGTACCCGGAGGGAACCCACACAATCACGGGGAGAACATGCAAACTCCACACAGAAAGATCCCGAGCGCAGGATCGAACCCAGGACCTTCGTATTGTTTGACTCTATAAAATCATAAAAGGAAATTGCTGTATAGACCGTAAATTTAATTTTTTTGTTTATATCAAATTATGACAATTTCGTTTTTAATATAAATATTAAAAATGAAATTGTCATAATTTAATATTAAATATTAAAAATGAAATTGTCATAATTTGATGTAAACAAAAAATTGTATTTACGGTCTATACAGCAATTTCCTTTTATGATTTTATTCCAATTGTCACACACACACTAGGTGTGGTGAAATTATTCTCTGCATTCGACCCATCCCCATGTTCACCCCCTGGGAGGTAAGGGGAGCAGTGCTCGGGAATCTTTTGGTGATTTAACCCCCAATTCCAACCCTTGACGCTGAGTGCCAAGCAGGGAGGTAATGGCTCCCATTTTTTGTAGTCTTTGGTATGACTCGCCCGGGGTTTGAACTCACGACCTCTCAGTCTCAGGGCGGACACTCTAACCATATATATACTGTTATACTATTTGACATTGCACTGGTACTGTATGTGCCTACTGTACTTTTACTTGTACTGATACTTCTACCATAACTACTGGGACTTATTGTCCAACTTATTGTCTTGTAATTAATGTACATCAGAGCTGTTCAAATGTTTGTATTTTTTGTATTTAGTGTATTAGATTCAGCAACTAGTGTTTGGATCCCACTGTACGCAATATCTGATCTCATTTCACTGTGGTGTACTCTGCATGTGACCAATAAAACCTTGAACTTGAACCACAAGGCCACTGATCTGGTCTGCCCTAGTTGTCCGGAGTTTAGGTGACCTCTAAATGCCAAAGAAGCGTTTCCATCATGCTTTGGCGAAACACTTCAATATCGAAACGTCTCAAAGAGTTTTTGTTGAGTGTTCTGTTTCCAGTACCAGTTTTTGTTATTGCGATATTCAGGTTTGACGCATTTCTAGGGATAATAGATAGAGCTTCCTGTGACAGCTAATTGGAGCGTTATGCAGTGGTTTACTGGAATCACGTTGGGTTTTTTTCCACACTTTTTCCGCACTCCAAGACCGTTTGGGTGTTGTAGGCGGGGTTCAAAACGGAGAGAAAAGAGTCCCATTGCTATGTTATGCTCTTGTCCCTCACGCCAAGGTTTTTATCTGCCATGGTCTTTGCCTACCAAGGACAGCTGAGACCAACCTTGCATTTTCATATGATTTGGGAAATAATGTGTGTTGATGTACTCGGCGACAATGACATCTACAGAAAGCCGGAGGCCAACGGTAACCCGGACAATGACCGGATGTTTCTTCTCTCTCTCCCTTTTGCTGATGAATTCGAAGGACAGCTGCAAAGCAGACACAATTTTAGCCATTCCTGCATGTGACGCGTGTGGTGCAAAGCCATGTGGGAGTGATTGGGATTAGTTGGGGGTTGGGGTGGTGAGGATTGTGTTGTGCACAGCAGTGTGCTGTAGCTAAAGCATCAAATGGGATTAATTCAAGGTGGGCTCGAGAAATGGAAGATGCCTTGTGCCTTCTTTATGCTCCACACCAGAGCTCCTAAGTGTTTCTTCAACATACAGTATGTATACGGCAGTGTGCACTCTTTACCCGTACACGGAGCGCAAAGTAATAGGCCTCCATCTCCATCATTTTGGACAATGCCGAGACAATTCCAAAGAAATACACATTAACGCTTAGAAAATGACCCTGGGGACATTATTTTAAATATTCATAGCCAGACAGAAGGGGTTAGCTAAAGTCGGAGCATATTTTACAGCCCTACTTGGCGTGGATGGAGTAGATCTCCTTTACGTGACTCGGTGGAATGTCATAATCCATCGCACACAATGATACCCTTTAACAAGATACCGTAAATGCTGTCGCTCACTTTGAAAGTGGGAGTGTCTGTAACGGTCGAGTGGGAGAAGTAGACGGCACGGAGACAGGGACGTCGTTGCAGCGTGTTTATTGAAATATATAAATGTTTATGAAGTGGGTGATTAAACCAAAGGTATAGGTGTAACGAGTATATGAGGAGTGTTACCAGTTGGTGTTGAAGGTGCTTGTGGAGATCGGTGCGGAAGTCCAGAAAGGGCAAGGCGGCTCGGAGGTCCAGGGACAGGCAGGAGGTCAGGGGCTGTAGTAAGGCGTCATGGTCCAAGGGTAGGCGTGAAGCCGAGATCCAGGGAGGCAGCAGAGAATCCAGGGAGACGAGACACACAGCTCGTAAACCAGGTGATGACGAGGGGTTGCTGGGTGACGACTAGTAATGGGTCCGGCAACACCGATGCATCGGCGCATGCGTCGAGCTCATAGAGCAAAACCCTGTGTCGGTGCGCGTACCGCTTTTAGAAAGTCACGTGACCGATCATGAGCTGTTTTGGTCACGTGACCGATACGCGAACTGTGTCGCACTGACGCCTCCTCTGTGCCCTGTGAGCGTGTCTTTTCTACAGCCGGAGAAATAACTAAGAAGAGAAATCGTCTAAAATGTAATACCTCGGAAAAACTTTTTTTTTTTAATAAAAATGTGAGCATTTTAAAAAAATTCCCAGTCCACAATCATCCACAACACGTTCTCTTAGATTTCCATGTTATGATACATGTTCACATTATTTATTGACTGTATCTAAAAAAGATAAAAATATATTTTTATTTAAATGAAGATATGAAATAATCCTAAATGAAATACAATGACTTGGTTTATATTATTGTATATACTAGGGCAGGGGTCACCAACGCGGTGCCCGCGGTCACCAGGTAGCCCGTAAGGACCAGATGAGTCGCCCGCTGGCCTGTTCTAAAAATAGCTCAAAGAGCAGCACTTACCAGTGAGCTGCCTCTATTTTTTAAATTGTATTTATTTACTAGCAAGCTGGACTCGCTTTGCTCAACATTTTTAATTCTAAAAGAGACAAAACTCAAATAGAATTTGAAAATCCAAGAAAATATTTTAAAGACTTGGTCTTCACTTGGAATAAGCGGTAGAAAATGGATGGATGGATGGGTCTTCACTTGTTTAAATAAATTCATTTATTTTTTTACTTTGCTTCTTATTACTTTTAGAAATACAATTTTAGAGAAAAAAATACAACCTTAAAAATGATTTTAGGCTTTTTAAACAAATATACCTTTTTACCTTTTAAATTTCTTCCTCTTCTTTCCTGACAATTTAAATCAATGTTCAAGTATTTTTTTTTTTTTTATTATTGTAAAGAATAATAAATATTTTAGTTTCTGTTTTTTCGACGAAGAATATTTGTGAAATATTTCTTCAAGATTACTATGATTAAAATTCAAAAAAAATATTCTGGCAAATCTAGAAAATCTGTAGAATCAAATTTAAATCTTATTTCAAAGTATTTTGAATTTCTTTTAAAATTTTTGTTCTGGAAAATCTAGAAGAAATACTGATTTGTCTTTGTTAGAAATATAGCTTGGTCCAATTTGTTAAATATTCTAACAAAGTGCAGATTGGATTTTAACCAATTTAAAACATGTCATCAAAATTCTAAAATGTATCTTAATCAGGAAAAATTACTAATGATGTTCCATAAATTCTTTTTTTAATTTTTTCAAAAAGATTCAAATAAGCTAGTTTTTCTCTTCTTTTTGTCGGTTGAATTTTGAATTTTAAAGAGTCAAAATTTAAGATAAACTATGTTTCAAAATTTTATTTTAAATTTTTTCATGTTTTCTCCTCTTTTAAACCGTTCAATTAAGTGTTTTTTTCATCATTTATTCTCTACAAAAAACCTTCCGTAAAAGGGAAAAAAAATGTACGACGTAATGACAGACAGGAATACCCATTTTTATATATATATACATTTATTTATTTAGCTATTTTTGTTTAATTCACACTTACGTGTAACTTACAAATGACAATATATTTATTTATTTAAGTGTGTATCAAACTGGTAGCCCTTCGCATTAATCAGTACCCAAGAAGTAGTTTTTGGTTTCAAAAAGGTTGGTGACCCCTGTACTAGGGCATAAAATCAGTGTCAGTTGAGTCGGTCCATAGGTTGCCTGTAGGGATTTTTAATGTCCAGCAGATGTCAGTATTTAGTGACACAGTATCGACACAGTATCAATACAGTTTTGCAATGTGTCGAAACGCTTCATGACGCCTCATCAACCCATCACTAGTGACGACACAGGACAAGACACAATGAGCACGACGGAGGGGAAACACGAAGAGCGACGAAGCACATGAGCAAAGAAGCGAGAGACGTGTGAGGCTTACTGTGCAAGTACAAGTAGCTACGTTCTGGCACTGGAACGCAGGACACGCTGGCTTATGAAGGCAGGAGACTCATCAGCGTCAGGTGTGTTGATTGCAGAGTAAATGCAGGAGGCTGCAGCAGGAGAGGAACGCCCGTGGGCGTGTCCCGAGGAGGGCACAGCAGAGTGAGAGGCGGCAGCTAAAATGCGCCAAACATTGATAAGTGTGGAGAGTGTTTTGCATTTTTCCCCCCATCCCTTGTCATGGATTTAAATGGGTGTCATTTAGATTTGTTTATGTTGATTTAAAATTTTTTATAATATCCACAAAGTCCAATGAGCAGGTAGTGTTATGTGTGACCATGTTTGTCGAATTTTTGTACTGGTTTTTTTTTTTCCCCCACACCATGACTAGGGAATAGAGATGCGCGGATAGGCAATTATTTCATCCGCAAGCGCATCACAAAAGTCGTCAACCATCCGCCATCCACCCGAACTAACATTTAATCAAAACCGCACCTGCCCGCCATCCGCCACCCGCCCGTTGTTATACATCTAATATAGACGATGCAAGGCATTAGTGAGGTTATAAAGCTTTTGCCTGTTAAAGAAAGGTGACTGATCCAATCCAGCAGAGACATTCAATGCGTGCCACGCTGTCACGGCCCAGACGCACACCAGTACGCAATCATCTGGGAGCCGCGCTGAGCGCACCTCCAAGCGCGCTCGCGCCACTCAAACTGCTGCAGGCAGCTGCGTTCACACATGCATCTGTAAGCCTTGTTTTAACATCCTGTGGCACTCTTCTGGGATCACGGCGGACGAAACTGCTCATGCTCAGGGTGTTTGTGGAGGTTCGGGGTTTTGCACAAATGTGATGCACCATGTTAGATGTCCCGGTTTTGTGACTGTCGTAGACATAAACAGCGTCGCAGCTCTTGCAAATCATGTAGCCAGCATTACTATCATCCTGATTTACAACCTCATAAAAACGAGTACACGCTGAACTTTTCTGGCCTTTTTTCCCCCTGGTCTTTAGTATTCCCTTTTTTAGTTTGTCGCGTACCACGTTTGCTGCCGGCGTTGCCATCTCTTTTTTTTCTTCTTCTTCTGTTGTGGCATGCTGCAGGTGCCTGCTCGTTTTTCGTATGTGGGTAACAACATTTAACTATGTATATAATAATAATAATAATAACTGGGATTTATAGAGCGCTTTTCTAAGTACCCAAAGTCGCTTTACATGTAGAACCCATCGTTCATTCACACCTGGTGGTGGTAAGCTACTTTCATAGCCACAGCTGCCCTGGGGTAGACTGACGGAAGCGTGGCTGCAATTTGCGCCAACGGCCCCTCCGACCACCACCTATCATTCATCATTCAATTCACCGGTGTGAGTGGCACCGGGGGCAAAGGGTGAAGTGTCCCGCCCAAGGACACAACGGCAGCAATTTTTGGATGGTTAGAGGCGGGGAGCGAACCTGCAACCCTCAGGTTTCTGACACCGTTGCTCTACCCACTACGCCATGCCGTCCCGTATATATATTTCCGAATTGGTTTAACTGCCACCCGCCTGAATCTATTTAAAATCTAATTTTTTTTTTATTTCAACCGCCCGACCCAACCCGCGGATAAAATCAAATTTTGTTTTATTTCAACCGCCCGACTCGCGGATAATCCGCGGACTCCGCGGTTGTGCCCGCAAACCGCGCATCTCTACTAGGGAAGGTTGTTTGGATTAGGTCATATGATTAAATGCTGCACTTCTTGTATTGTTGAGGACAATGAATGGCTGGGTGATTTTCGTTGATCACTATTTTGTTGAATTTTTGTACTGGTTGATTTTTTTTAATTTTTTTTTGCACCGTGACTAGGGACAGTTGTTTGGATTAGGTCATATGAATACACGCTGTAGTTCCAAATGTGAAGTGAATTACATTTATATAGCGCTTTTCTCTAGTGACTCAAAGCACTTTTACATAGTGAAACCCAATATCTAAGTTGCATTTAAAGCAGTGTGGGTGGCACTGGGAGCAGGTGGGTAAAGTGTCTTGCCCAAGGACACAACAGCAACCTGGAACCCTCAAGTTGCTGGCACGGGCCACTCTACCAACCGAGCTATACCGCCCCAAATATAAGAACAATTAATGGCTGGGTGAATTTTGTTCTTCTCCATATGTTGGCAAACTGGCAGTAATCAGAGCACTGAATACTTATATATGCTTCAGTTGTGCGTACAGATAACCACGTTCTTAAATGTCATCTTAAGAGGAATACATTTACACGTGACAGTTGACGGAGAAGAACGAGTTTCTAGGTGGATTGATGCTTGCAGACATCTGTGTCTCACACCCGGGTTTAACCGGCCACGCGGTTGACCTCCAGGTGAAGGACGGGCTCGGTTATCTCTCCGTGCAGTGACAGGAATCGGCTGCGTGTCCGTCATGAGAGGGAGACGGTCCTTCAGCCACGTTTGGAGGCAGGACGGCAAAAATGGACTCGGGGGGCGTATGTGTCGACGCCTCGGTCCACTGCTGGAGAGGGATGGGAGGTACACTATGTTGCCAAAAGCATTTGGCCACCCATCCAAAGGAGACTGTTTCTACAAACATTAGTGAAAGAATGGGCCGCTCTCAGTGATTTCCAGCGTGGAACTGTCATAGGATGCCACATGTGCAACAAATCCAGTCATGAAATGTCATCGCTCCTAAATATTCCAAAGTCAACTTTTATCATACTTGCCAACCTTGAGACCTCCAATTTCGGGAGGTGTGGGGGGCGTGGTTGGGGCGGGGGCGTGGTTGGGGGCGGGGTTAAGAGGGGAGGAGTATATTTACAGCTAGAATTCACCAAGTATTTTATATATATATATATATATATATATATATATATATATAAGAAATAATTGACTTTCAGTGAATTCTAGCTATAATATATATATATATATATATATATATATATATATATATATATATATATATATATATATATATATAGCTAGAATTCACTGAAAGTCAATTATTTCTTATATATATATATATATAAAGAAATAATTGACTTTCAGTGAATTCTAGCTATATATATATATATATATATATATATATATATATATATATATATATATATATATATATATATATAAGAAATAATTGACTTTCAGTGAATTCTAGCTATATATATATATATATATATATATATATATATATATACGTATATATATATATATTAATTTTATTATATATATATATATATATATATATATATATATATATATATATATATATATAAAGGGACGGCGTGGCGCAGTGGAAGAATGGCCGTGCGCGACCCGAGGGTCCCTGGTTCAATCCCCACCTAGTACCAACCTCGTCATGTCCGTTGTGTCCTGAGCAAGACACTTCACCCTTGCTCCTGATGGGTGCTGGTTAGCGCCTTGCATGGCAGCTCCCTCCATCAGTGTGTGAATGTGTGTGTGAATGGGTAAATGTGGAAGTAGTGTCAAAGCGCTTTGAGTACCTTGAAGGTAGAAAAGCGCTATACAAGTACAACCCATTTATCATTTATCATTTAAATACTTGAATTTCAGTGTTCATTTATTTACACATATACACACACATAACACTCATCTATCTACTCATTGTTGAGTTAAGGGTTGAATAGTCCATCCTTGTTCTATTCTCTGTCACTATCTTTCTAACCAAGCTGAACACCCTCTCTGATGATGCATTGCTGTATGGCACGCACAAAAGTGCTTTCATCAAATGCACTAGATGGCAGTATTGTCCTGTTTAAGAGTGTCACAACATTGCTGTTTACGGCAGACGGACTGCTTTACTGTAGACGTTCTTTATATTGCGGGAAAGCGGACTCAGGTTCGCATGGAGCTGGAGGGGGCGTGGCCTCCAGCTCCGCCTGAATTTCGGGAGATTTTCGGGAGAAAATTTGTCCCGGGAGGTTTTCGGGAGAGGCGCTGAATTTCGGGAGTCTCCCGGAAAATCCGGGAGGGTTGGCAAGTATGACTTTTATTATAAGAAAAGTGAAGAGTTTGGGAACAACAGCAACTCAGCCATCAAGTGGTAGGCCACGTAAACTGACAGAGAGGTCAGCATAGTGCAAAGACTTTCTGCACTATGCAGAAAGAGCTCCACACTTCATGTGACCTTCCAATTAGCCCACGTACAGTACGCAGAGAGCTTCGTGGAACGGGTTTCCATGGCCGATCAGCCGCATCTAAGCCATACATCACCAAGTCCAATGCAAAGCGTGGGATGCAGTGGTGTAAAGGACATCACCACTGGACTCTAGAGCAGTGGAGACGCCTTCTCTGGACTGATGAATCACGCTTTTCTATTTGGCAATCTGATGGACCAGTCTGGGTTTGGAGGTTGCCAGGAGAATGCTACATTTCGGACCGCATTGTGCCGAGTGTGAAATTTGGCGGAGGAAGAATTATGGTGTGGGGTTGTTTTACCCAGGAGTTGGGCTTGTTCCAGTGAAAAGAACGTTGAATGCTCCAGGATTCCAAAACATTTTGGACAATTCCATGCTCCAAACCGTGTGGGAACAGTTTCCTCTTCCAACATGACTGTGCACCAGTGCACAAAGCAAGGCCCATAAAGATATGGATGACAGAGTCTGGTGTGGATGAACTTGACTGGCCTGCACAGAGTCCTGACCTGAACCCGATAGAACACTTTCGGGATGAATTAGAAGGGAGACTGAGAGCCAGGCTCATACTTGCCAACCCTCCCGGATTTTCCGGGAGACTCCCGAAATTCAGCACCTCTCGCGAAAACCTCCCGGGACAAATTTTCTCCCGAAAATCTCCCGAAATTCAGGCACACAATACAAACAGCGTACCTGCCCAATGACGTTATAACTGTAGAATGATCGAGGGCGAGTTCTTGGTTTCTTTTGTGGGTTTACTGTTAGGCAGTTTCATTAACGTCCTCCCAGCGCGGTAACAACACACAACAACAGCAGTCAAGTTTTGTCTACCGTAAAGCAGTTTGTCTGCCGTAAACAGCATTGTTGTGACACTCTTAAACAGGACAATACTGCCATCTAGTGCATTTGATGAAAGCACTTTTGTGCGTGCCACACAGCAATGCATCATCAGAGAGGGTGTTCAGCATGGTCAGAAAAATACTCACAAATAGAACAAGGATGGACAATTCAACCCTAAACTCAACAATGAGTAGATGAGTGTTGTGTGTGTGTATATGTGTAAATAAATGAACACTGAAATTCAAGTATTTCTTTTATTTTTACATATATATATATATATATATATATATATATATATATATATATATTTTTTTTTTTTTTTATGAAATACTTGACTTGGTGTATCCTAGCTGTAAATATACTCCTCCCCTCTTAACCACGCCCCCTCCCCGCCCCCCACCCCCCACCTCCCGAAATCGGTGGTCTCAAGGTTGGCAAGCATGGCCAGGCCTTCTCCACCAACATCAGTGTGTGACCTCACCAATGCGCTTTTGGAAGAATGGTGGAAAATTGCTATAAACACACTCAGCAACCTTGTGGACAGCCTTCCCAGAAAAGTTGAAGCTGTAATAGCTGCAAAAGGTCATTTTGAACCCTATGGGTTAGGAATGGGATGGCACTTCAAGTTCTAACGTGAGTCAAGGCAGGTGGCCAAATACTTTTGGCAATGTAGTGTATCTCTTGGTAGTTCAATATGCAGCTGGAGTAGCATAAGAACCAGGCTTGCTCTTGTAGTTTTTGGGGAGTTTCTTGCTGCCCAAACGACATTTTATCTGACGTTAGCCACATAGCCGCCATGTCACCTTGTCTTTGCAGCAAACGCCTTCAGAATCATTGCTGCGTCCACATCATATTAAGCTGCAGAGCCTGTTAAGAAATGATTTCATTTTATTGAGAAAATGAACAAATAATCCACGCCGTGCCCACTGAACGCCTTTCAACACAACGACGGCTGCGTCTTCCTAAAGCGCAGCCATGGGTGGAGAAGTGTGTTTGGCGGGAGGACGCTTCATTGTCTTGTCAAAACATGTTTTCCAGCGACCCGCCGTCCCCCGTCATTATTATGATAATCCGCCAGCGTGCATCAGCCAGCTCCACATAAGCTCCTTAATGGTCAAGGCAAGACTCCTTTCTCATTCATACATCTGAAAATAATAAAGTCCATCCATCCATCCATCTTCTTCCGCTTATCCGAGGTCGGGTCGCGGGGGCAGCAGCCTAAGCAGGGAAGCCCAGACTTCCCTCTCCCCAGCCACTTCGTCCAGCTCCTCCCGGGGGATCCCGAGGCGTTCCCAGGCCAGCCGGGAGACATAGTCTTCCCAACGTGTCCTGGGTCTTCCCCGTGGCCTCCTACCGGTCGCACGTGCCCTAAACACCTCCCGAGGGAGGCGCTCGGGTGGCATCCTGACCAGATGCCAGAACCACCTCATCTGGCTCTTCTCGATGTGGAGGAGCAGCGGCTTTACTTTGAGCTCCCCCCGGATGACAGAGCTTCTCACCCTATCTCTAAGGGAGAGCCCCGCCACCTGGGGGAGGAAACTCATTTCAGCCGCTTGTACCCGTGATCTTGTCCTTTCGGTCATAACCCAAAGCTCATGACCATAGGTGAGGATGGGAACGTAGATCGACCGGTAAATTGAGAGCTTTGCCCTCCGGCTCAGCTCTTTCTTCACCACAACGGATCGATACAGCGTCCGCATTACTGAAGACGCTGCACCGATCCGCCTGTTGATCTCACGATCCACTCTTCCCTCACTCGTGAACAAGACTCCGAGGTACTTGAACTCCTCCACTTGGGGCAAGATCTCCTCCCCAACCCGGAGATGGCACTCCACCCTTTTCCGGGCGAGAACCATGGACTCGGACTTGGAGGTGCTGATTCTCATCCCAGTCGCTTCACACTCAGCTGCGAACCGATCCAGTGAGAGCTGAAGATCTTGGCCAGATGAAGCCATCAGGACCACATCATCTGCAAAAAGCAGAGACCTAATCCTGCAGCCACCAAACCGGATCCCCTCAACGCCTTGACTGCGCCTAGAAATTCCGTCCATAAAAGTTATGAACAGAATCGGTGACAAAGAGCAGCCTTGGCGGAGTCCAACCCTCACCGGAAACGTGTCCGACTTACTGCCGGCAATGCAAACCAAGCTCTGACACTGATCATACAGGAAGCGGACCGCCACAATCAGACAGTCCGAAACCCCATACTCTCTGAGCACTCCTCACAGGACTTCCCGAGGGACACGGTCGAATGCCTTCTCCAAGTCCACAAAACACATGTAGACTGGTTGGGCAAACTCCCATGCACCCTCAAGGACCCTGCCGAGAGTATAGAGCTGGTCCACAGTTCCACGACCAGGACGAAAACCACACTGTTCCTCCTGAATCCGAGGTTTGACTATCCGGCGTAGCCTCCTCTCCAGTACACCTGAATAGACCTTACCGGGAAGGCTGAGGAGTGTGATCCCACGATAGTTAGAACACACCCTCCGGTTCCCCTTTTTAAAGAGAGGAACCACCACCCCGGTCTGCCAATCCAGAGGTACCTCCCCCGATGTGTCGCGGAGGCAAAAACTCGGACATGGGAGGAGTTCGGGGAAGCCATGGAAAACGACTTCCAGACGGCTTCGAAGCGATTCTGGACCACCATCCGCCGCCTCAGGAAGGGGAAGCAGTGCACTACCAACACCGTGTATGGTGAGGATGGTGTTCTGCTGACCTCGACTGCGGACGTTGTGGATCGGTGGAGGGAATACTTCGAAGACCTCCTCAATCCCACCAACATGTCTTCCTATGAGGAAGCAGTGCCTGGGGAATCTGTGGTGGGCTCTCCTATTTCTGGGGCTGAGGTTGCTGAGGTAGTTAAAAAGCTCCTTGGTGGCAAGGCCCCGGGGGTGGATGAGATCCGCCCGGAGTTCGTTAAGGCTCTGGATGCTGTGGGGCTGTCTTGGTTGACAAGACTCTGCAGCATCGCATGGAAAATAATAAAGATAAAACAAAATTAAAAAAACAGACAAAATAGTAGTAGAGTGGGAAAACAAGTACTGTGTGTCAGGTTCAAACACTGATGACATCTATTAAACAAGACAAGAGGCAAAGAATCAAACAGAGACAAAATTAAATTTGGACTCAATTTTGAGGAGAGACGCGGCAACTGTACTCTCTGTACAGTCTAGCACCACACCAAAAGATTGCGCTCCTCCTTCTTTATTTGACTTTCTCCCACCACCAGCCCACAGCTGCTTTCAGGGGGAAGGGGGTCGTAAACAGCGTTGCCTTCGGTTAACGAACAGTTCAAAAGAAGAGGTCGTAAAACAGTTCAAAAAGAGTTTGTCTGGAAATTGAGCAGATCCTGCCATCTGTCCACTTTGAAGTCCCAGGGGAGTTTTACGAGCATTCTTTTTGGTACGTTTCGAAGATGTCATTTTGTCTTCTTGTCAGGAACACAATGTAATACAAAGTTTTTTGTGATAACTTAGAAACAATTATTCTAACACTGCGTTTCATTGTGTCCATTAAACCATGTCCAGTTGTATTTACAATCCGCAAAGTATGTGGAAATATCGTATAAACGTCACAAAATGGCACAAATTCAGTCGGACATTTTAAATAGCTTCGGCAATTTCCGCAGGTTCGAGGTCGGATGACATCACGGTGGGAACGCCTCTCCACTCTGACCATATTATTAGGGCAGTCATACTGGAAATACGCAACAATTGTAAAGAAATAAGATCTAGTTGTTTTAATTAAGATATTATTACTATAATTGTGTCAAATACCGCAGCTGCACACTGCTTACTATCAATAGCATTGATGATTTATTTTGTTATTTCCATTAATGCCATGGATGTTGCCATGGAGTGTTCAAGTGGCTGTCGGAACAGCTTTGTGTTAAGTTTGCATGTGCTTTTCTTCCGTGTACTCCCGTGTCCCTGACCCGGGCGCACTCTCGACCATGTAATGGTTGTTGTGGGTGTGTGTGCTAAACAGTCTAGTGTGTGAATGAACAAAAGAATAAAAAAGGCAAACAATCTTCATGTTCTGCTGGCGGCTCCACTCGCCAGAGAAGAAAAAAAGAAATACAATTATGTTTAATAAGAATGAACAAAGGAGGCTTTACTGCACTTTTTTGTTATTTTGTCCAACATTCACGTTACTTATGAAAGACAAGAACACGTGTTTTTCTTTTCTTTTTCATGCCTTCTAACTCGTAAATAAACACTAGCAAAAGTCAGCTAACAAAGGAGCCAATGGAATTTGCTCTATTTTGCCTATAAAGCGCTGTAAAAAATATCCGTAAGCCTCCTTCATCAAGGTTTCATTTTCACGCTATACGTATATATGTATTGTAGTAACAGGCACATTCATAATAACATGTCATATTTACGTGTTCTGCTCATTTTAGGCCGGGTATTAACTCCACACACTCATGGCAACGTTTGTTTTTTTCTTTCGACAACAAGAAGTAATGCTCATGGCATACTCCGTCATAGACGCCAAAACCTTTTATTTTTGAGCCTGAATATACAGAGGATGATCTACGAGTTTTAGAAGCTGGCTTTAGTGGCTCTCTGTGATGACGATGCCGCTAAAAATAGTCCGTCTGCGTTAGTCCTTATAATAACGATATCGCTGATACTTGGTTAATAGTCAGGTCACAAGATGTAAGAATATTGGCGGTTTTTGGATGTTTTTTAATAGTGTACTCCCATTGGCTGCATTCTCGTACTTGCCGTAATTGACGACTTAGAATGCATAAAAAATAGAAAAACGTTTGATGGGCAAAAATCCAAATAAAGGGCAATTTTCCTTTAAAGCACACATCTGTCTTACAATGAATTGTTGACATTAAATGCATGTTGTTAACTCTGGATTGAAAATGTCATTTTGTTTATAGATGATATGCAAGCTGTTGTTGTGTTCCCTAATGTTGAGTGTACATAAATGATGGTGTGTGTTGCTGAGCCCGGTTGGTTATCATCTGGACTGGATCTGGTTTAAAGAACCCTTTAAACAATCTCATTTCATTGACAACCTGGTCTGGTGAAGATAAGGTCCTTTTTAAAAAAAATAAAAATGAAAATAAAAATAAGATAAATAAATAAACATTTTCTTGAATAAAAAAGAAAGTAAAACAATATAAAAACAGTTACATAGAAACTAGTAATTAATGAAAAAGAGGGTTAAAGGTTAGTACTATTAGTGGACCAGCATCAAGGACTGTATCCCTTGCAGACTGTATTGATATATATTGATATATAATGTAAGAACCACAATATTAATAACAGAAAGAAACAACCCTTTTGTGTGAATGAGTGTGAATGGGGGAGGGAGGTCTTTTGGGTTGGTGCACTAATTGTAAGTGTATCTTGTGTTCTTTGTGTTGATTTAGTAATAATTAAAAAAAACTAAACAAAATGATGACTTATTTCATTAATATGACTTTCTTTCTTATCTCATAATTTCTACTTTAAATCTCATAATTATGACTTTTTATCTCATAATTTCGACTTTTATCTCACAATTGCGACTTTTTATCTCATTATTTTGACTTTTTATCTTATAATAATATAATTAAGACTTTTGTCTCATAATTATGACTTTTTGTCTCATTATTTCGACTTTTTTAATCTCATAATTTTAATTTTCAATCTCACAATTTTGATTTTCTTATCTAACAATTGTGATTTATTTCATAATTATGACTTTTTATCTCATAATTTCGACTCATTATCTCATAATTTCAACTTTTTATGTTCTAATTGTGACCTATTCTCACAATTATGATTTATCTTATAATTAAGACTTTTGTCTCATAGTTATGACTTTTTATCTCATTATTTGGACTTTTTTATCTCATATTTTTAGTTTTCAATCTCATAATCTAGACTTTTTGCTCACAATCTTGACTTTTTATCTCATAATTATGACTTTTTATGTCACAATTAAGACTTTTTTCTCATAATTAAGACTTTTGTCTCATAATTATGACTTTTAATCTCATTTTGACTTTTTTATCTCATAATTTTGACTTTTTACCTTATAATTATGATTTATCTCATTAAGACTTTTGTCTCATAATTATGACTTTTTGTCTCATTATTTCGACTTTTTTAATCTCATAATTTTAATTTTCAATCTCACAATTTCGATTTTCTTATCTAACAATTGTGATTTATTTCATAATTATGACTTTTTATCTCATAATTTCGACTCTTTATCTCATAATTTCAACTTTTCATGTTCTAATTGTGACCTATTATCACAATTATGATTTATCTTATAATTAAGACTTTTGTCTCATAGTTATGACTTTTTATCTCATTATTTGGACTTTTTTATCTCATATTTTTAGTTTTCAATCTCATAATCTAGATTTTTTGCTCACAATCTTGACTTTTTGCTCACAATCTTGACTTTTTATCTCATAATTATGACTTTTTATGTCACAATTAAGACTTTTGTCTCATAATTAAGACTTTTGTCTCATAATTATGACTTTTAATCTCATTATTTTGACTTTTTTATCTCAAAATTTTGACTTTTTATCTTATAATTATGACTTATCTCATTAAGACTTTTGTCTCATAATTATGACTTTTTATCTCATTATTTCGACTTTTTTAATCCCATAATTTTAATTTTCAATCTCACAATTTCGATTTTCTTATCTCACAATTGAGATTTATTTCATAATTATGACTTTTTATCTCATAATTTCGACTCTTTATCTCATAATTTCAACTTTTTATGTTCTAATTGTGACTTATTCTCCCAATTATGACTTATCTTACAATTAAGACATTTGTCTCATAGTTATGTTTTTATCTCATTATTTGGACTTTTTTATCTCATATTTTTAATTTCCAATCTCATAATCTAGACTTTTAGCTCACAATCTTGACTTTTTATCTTATAATTATGACTTTTTATGTCACAATTATGACTTATCTCATAATTAAGACTTTTGTCTCATAATTATGATTTTTAATCTCATTATTTTGACTTTATTATCTCATAATTTCAACATTCAATCTCATAATTTCGATGTTCTTATCTCACAATTTTGACTTTTATATCATAATTATGACTTATTATCTCTAAAGTATGACTTTTTATCTCATAGTTTCGACTTTCTTATATCATAATTTCAACTTTATTATCCCATAACTTCAACTTTCTTATCTTATAATTTCGACTTTTTTTTCTCATAATTATAATTTACCATTGGGGTATTTAGATTTTTTACCAGTCCGGCCCACTTGGGAGTAGATTTTTCCTCATGTGGCCCGCCATCTAAAAATGAGTTTGACACCCCTAGTCTACACACTGTGTCTGCTTGTAAGTACTCTGTGTGTGCGCGCTGCCGAACATGCTCCTCTGCTCGTAAAACCAGCAATGTCATGCAGGAACCGTTACTTTTTAGAGGCGGTATAGTACCGTTCATGATTCATTAGTATCGCGGTACTTTACTAGTACTGGTAAACCGTACAACCCCACTGTGAATTCAAATAAACGTGCTCTTAAGCCATGGGAATGACCGTCAGTAGGTGCACACACCCTCACTCCTCCCTGCCCTTGTGATCCGGAGGTGGCAGTTTTTCTTTAGCGTGGCGGCGTGCGAGGACGTGGGGAGTTCCTTCTGAGTCCAGTGTCGCCGCGTAGACCAGGAGATCATGTGGGGATTAATCTGCTTCAGTTAAGGGCAGAGATTAAGGCCATGGGTGCAAGTGGGACAGCGCAGCATCAGTGTTTGGCAGCACGCACCAGCCTGAACAGCGCCACCTTGTGTCATCAACACCGACGCCAGGATAGGATGCTGACGGTTACGCCGCTGGTCCAGATGCCCGTTGTGTTGTCTTCGATATCTCACATCCACGTTCAAGTGAACAGTGCAGGAAAATATATCAAGTGTACTGTGGACTTTAGTTTTAACAACACGTCAACCATGCCTTGTTTTTGTCATCTCTTTCCAGAAGATCAAACATAGACCAAATCTAATATACAAGAAATAATACAAATCAGCACGGTGGTACAGGGGTTAGTGCATGTGCCTCACAATACGAAGGTCCTGAGTTCAATCCCGGGCTCGGGATCTTTCTGTGTGGAGTTTGCGTGGGTTCCCTTTGTGTACTCCGGCTTTCTCCCACCTCCAAATACATGCACCTGGGGATAGGCCCCTCCCACCTCCAAAGACATGCACCTGGGGATAGGCCCCTCCCACCTCCAAAGACATGCACCTGGGGATAGGCCCCTCCCACCTCCAAAGACATGCACCTGGAAATAGGCCCCTCCCACCTCCAAAGACATGCACCTGGGGATAGGCCCCTCCCACCCCCAAAGACACGCACCTGGGGATAGGCCCCTCCCACCTCCAAAGACATGCACCTGGGGATAGGCCCCTCCCACCCCCAAAGACACGCACCTGGGGATAGGCCCCTCCCACCTCCAAAGACATGCACCTGGGGATAGGTTGATTGGCAACACTAAATGGTCCCTAGTGTGTGAATGTTGTCTATCTGTGTTGGCCCTGTGATGAGGTGGCGACTTGTCCAGGGTGTACTCCGCCTTCCGCCCGAATGCAGCTGAAATAGGCTCCCGCGACCCCGAAAGGGACAAGCGGTAGAAAATGGATGGGATGGAATATGTTTAACAGGGAAGAAAACTCTTTTGCAGTCGGTATAGAGGTGTTTGACCAATGAGTGTCTTTAACTGTGATGAGCCAAAAAATATGCCAGAGCGGACCTTTATTACAGTGACTGAGAAGGCACTACCGGGACGCAAGCCGATGAAGGATCGCCTCACACTGCCAGTTTGTGCTAACGCTATATATATATATATATATATATATATATATATATATATATATATATATATATATATATATACATTTAAAAAAAAGGAAAAAAACAAAAAACAAAAAAAAATACAAAAAAAATTATATATATATATATATATATATATATATATATATATACATATATATATAAATACAAAAAAAATTATATATATATATATATATATATATATATATAATTTTTTTTGTAATTTTTTTGTTTTTTAAAAAAATTACTAAAAAAATTATATATATATATATATATATATATATATATATATATATATATAATTACAAAAAAAAATTTATATATATATATAATTACAAAAAAAAATTATATATATATATATATAATTTTTTTTGTAATTTTTTTTTGTTTTTTTAAAAAATTACAAAAAAAAATTATATATATATATATATATATATATATATATATATATATATATATATATATATATATTTATAATTTTTTTTGGGAATTTTTTTTGTTTTTTGTTTTTTTTCTGAAATATTTTTTTTTTTAAATGCCATCCATCCATCCATCTTCTTCCGCTTATCCGAGGTCGGGTCGCGGGGGCAGCAGCCTAAGCAGGGAAGCCCAGACTTCCCTCTCCCCAGCCACTTCGTCCAGCTCCTCCCGGTGGATCCCGAGGCGTTCCCAGGCCAGCCGGGAGACATAGTCTTCCCAACGTGTCCTGGGTCTTCCCCGTGGCCTCCTACCGGTCGGACGTGCCCGAAACACCTCCCGAGGGAGGCGTTCGGGTGGCATCCTGACCAGATGCCCGAACCACCTCATCTGGCTCCTCTCGATATGGAGGAGCAGCGGCTTTACTTTGAGCTCCCCCCGGATGGCAGAGCTTCTCACCCTATCTCTAAGGGAGAGCCCCGCCACCCGGCGGAGGAAACTCATTTCGGCCGCTTGTACCCGTGATCTTGTCCTTTCGGTCATGACCCAAAGCTCATGACCATAGGTGAGGATGGGAACGTAGATCGACCGGTAAATCGAGAGCTTTGCCTTCTGGCTCAGCTCCTTCTTCACCACAACGGATCGATACAGCGTCCGCATTACTGAAGATGCCGCACCGATCCGCCTGTCGATCTCACGATCCACTCTTCCCTCACTCGTGAACAAGACTCCGAGGTACTTGAACTCCTCCACTTGGGGCAAGATCTCCTCCCCAACCCGGAGATGGCACTCCACCCTTTTCCGGGCGAGAACCATGGACTCGGATTTGGAGGTGCTGATTCTCATCCCAGTCGCTTCACACTCGGCTGCGAACCGATCCAGTGAGAGCTGAAGATCTTGGCCAGATGAAGCCATCAGGACCACATCATCTGCAAAAAGCAGAGACCTAATCCTGCAGCCACCAAACCAGATACCCTCAACGCCCTGACTGCGCCTAGAAATTCTGTCCATAAAGGTTATGAACAGAATCGGTGACAAAGGGCAGCCCTGGCGGAGTCCAACCCTCACTGGAAACGTGTCCGACTTACTGCCGGTAATGCGGACCAAGCTCTGACACCGATTATACAGGGAGCGAACCGCCACAATAAGACAGTCCGTTACCCCATACTCTCTGAGCACTCCCCACAGGACTTCCCGGGGTACACGGTCGAATGCCTTCTCCAAGTCCACAAAGCACATGTAGACTGGTTGGGCAAACTCCCATGCACCCTCAAGGACCCTGCCGAGAGTATAGAGCTGGTCCACAGTTCCACGACCAGGACGAAAACCACACTGTTCCTCCTGAATCCGAGGTTCGACTATCCGGCGTGGCCTCCTCTCCAGTACACCTGAATAGACCTTACCGGGAAGGCTGAGGAGTGTGATCCCACGATAGTTGGAACACACCCTCCGGTTCCCCTTCTTAAAGAGAGGAACCACCACCCCGGTCTGCCAATCCAGAGGTACCGCCCCCGATGTCCACGCGATGTTGCAGAGTCTTGTCAACCAAGACAGCCCCACAACATCCAGAGCCTTAAGGAACTCCGGGCGGATCTCATCCACCCCCGGGGCCTTGCCACCGAGGAGCTTTTTAACTACCTCGGCAACCTCAGCCCCAGAAATAGGAGAGCCCACCACAGATTCCCCAGGCCCTGCTTCCTCATAGGAAGACGTGCTGGTAGGATTGAGGAGGTCTTCGAAGTATTCTCTCCACCGATCCACAACATCCGCAGTCGAGGTCAACAGAGCACCATCCCCACCATACACGGTGTTGACACTGCACTGCTTCCCCTTCCTGAGGCGGCGGATGGTGGTCCAGAATTGCTTCGAAGCCGTCCGGAAGTCTTTTTCCATGGCCTCACCGAACTCCTCCCATGTCCGAGTTTTTGCCTCCGCGACCGCTGAAGCCGCACACCGCTTGGCCTGTCGGTACCTGTCTGCTGCGTCAGGAGTCCCATGAGCCAAAAGAACCCGATAGGACTCCTTCTTCAGCTTGACGGCATCCCTCACCGCCGGTGTCCACCAACGGGTTCTAGGATTACCGCCACGACAGGCACCAACTACCCTGCGGCCACAGCTCCAATCGGCCGCCCCGACAACAGAGGTACGGAACATCGTCCACTCGGACTCAATGTCCAGCGCCTCCCTCGTGACATGTTCAAAGTTCTTCCGGAGGTGGGAATTGAAACTCTCTCTGACAGGAGACTCTGCTAGACGTTCCCAGCAAACCCTCACAATGCGTTTGGGCCTGCCAGGTCTGTCCGGCATCCTTCCCCACCATCGCAGCCAACTCACCACCAGGTGGTGATCGGTAGAAAGCTCCGCCCCTCTCTTCACCCGAGTGTCCAAAACATGAGGCCGCAAATCCGATGACACAACTACAAAGTCGATCATGGAACTGCGGCCTAGGGTGTCCTGGTGCCAAGTGCACATATGGACACCCTTATGTTTGAACATGGTGTTTGTTATTGACAATCCGTGACGAGCACAAAAGTCCAATAACAAAACACCACTCGGGTTCAGATCCGGGCGGCCATTCTTCCCAATCACGCCTCTCCAGGTTTCACTGTCGTTGCCAACATGAGCGTTGAAGTCCCCCAGTAGAACGAGGGAATCACCCGGGGGAGCACTCTCCAGTACTCCCTCGAGTGAATCCAAAAAGGGTGGGTAATCTGAACTGCCGTTGGGCGCGTAAGCGCAAACAACAGTCAGGACCCGTCCCCCCACCCGAAGGCGGAGGGAGGCTACCCTCTCGTCCACCGGGTTGAACTCCAACGTGCAGGCTTTGAGCCGAGGGGAAACAAGAATTGCCACCCCAGCCCGTCGCCTCTCATTGCTGGCAACGCCAGAGTGGAAGAGAGTCCAGCCCCTGTCAAGAGAACTGGTTCCAGAGCCCTTGCTGTGCGTCGAAGTGAGTCCGACTATATCTAGCCGGAACTTCTCCACCTCACGCACTAGCTCAGGCTCCTTCCCCCCCAGCGAGGTGACGTTCCACGTCCCAAGAGCTAGCTTCTGTAGCCGAGGATCGGACCGCCAAGTGCCCTGCCTTCGGCTTCCGCCCAGCTCACATCGCACCCGACCTCTATGACCCCTGCTATGGGTGGTGAGCCCATTGGAGGGGGGACCCACGTTGCCTCTTAGGGCTGTGCCCGGCCGGGCCCCATGGGGACAGGCCCGGCCACCAGGCGCTCGCCATCGTGCCACACCTCCGGGCCTGGCTCCAGAGGAGGGCCCCGGTGACCCGCGTCCGGGCGAGGGAAATCTGGGTTCCTTGTTCGTGTTCTTCATAGAGGTCTTCGAGCTGCTCTTTGTCTGATCCCTCACCTAGGACCAGTTTGCCTTGGGAGACCCTACCAGGGGGCATAGAAGCCCCCGGACAACATAGCTCCTAGGATCATTGGGACACGCAAACTCCTCTACCACGTTAAGGTGGCAGCTCAGAATGTGTATATATATATATATATATATATATATATATATATATATATATATATATATATATATATATATATATATATCTGGATTTGTTGCACAGGTGGCATCCTATGACAGTTCCACGCTGGAAATCACTGAAAGCGGCCCATTCTTTCACAAATGTTTGTAGAAACAGTCTCCATGCCTAAGTGCTTGATTTGATACACCGGGCCAAGTGATTAGGACACCTGATTCTCATCATTTTGATGGCTGGCCAAATACTTTTGGCAATTTAGTGTATATTAAGAACCATGTTCAAAAACCAATTACGTTCGTAAATGGAGGTTCCACTGTTCTTGTATATTATGTGATGCTTCCTGTGTTTAATGAGCCGGGCTGGTCTCACGTTCCTCGTCCTTCAACGGTGATATGTGCCTCGCACTCTGCGGGAATCTTTATGCTCATTTCTTGAAGAAGGTTTGGACATTTGGCTGAAATGAACACGTCGCAAATGAAGTCGGGCCCTGATGTTCTTGCGAGTGTTTTCATCATCATCATCATCATCATCATTCAGGCTGACGGCTGAAGGAATGTGCGAGGCCGTCTGCTTGCTGGAACCAGACAGGTGATAGAAATCATTCGCGGGAACGACAATGTGAATACTTGGGCAGGGCGGGTGTTGTTGACAGAATGAAGGCCGTTTAACTGCAAAGGCGATATCGTTGAGCGTGGAAAAACAACAACTAAATGAACTGAATGTTTCATTATTATGAGTCGTTTCAAGGAGCAGTTTTTGAATTGAAACTTAATTTGTACACTTTGAGGTGTCAGTAACTGAAGAACTTGTGTTCCGACTCATTGAGCGGTGGTTCGGGATGATCAAATCCTTTGGCTTGGACGCACATCGCCGTTAAGGAATTATCTTTCAGCATCCAGGACCATCTCCATCACATCTTTTTTCAATTCACCGGCGACCAAAACAAGAGTTTAGCAGACTCCATTACTGAGAACTCCTGTTGTTTACCTTGTTAGGTTAATACCTGTCCTGTCAATCACTTCAATTGTTAAAATCCAGTTATGTTCTGTATTGGGAACTGGGCCATTTGTACTTTTTCATTTTAAAATTATGTTTATTGGAGAACTAACTTTCAGCAGTTTGCACTCATTTCAGTTTGTACACAAAAACCAAGCAGTTTTTAGGTTATGCATGTCATTATTTTACTGTACCAAAAATGAACCACTCGATGTCAGGATAATAAGGCGTATATATTATAATATAATGTAATATAATATAATATATCCTGCAATGTTTTGCCGACATTTTAAGTTGCTTATTTTATGATTATTTTTTGTGATTTGTTAGTATGCATGTATTATGTTCTCTGGACTGGACCCCATGATGCAGAGCAAGTAAGGCGATGTGCGGGCAAGAAGTCAGTTTGATTGATGAAAACCATACTTGCCAACCTTGAGACCTCCGATTTCGGGAGGTGGGGAGAGGGGGGTGGGGGTAGGCGGGGTCGGGGTGGGACGGGGGCGTCTTGACGTTCAGTGAATTCTAGCTATATATATTTATTTACACATATAAATATATATGTGTAAATAAACATAACACTCATCTACTCATTGTTGAGTTAAGGGTTGAATTGTCCATCCTTGTTCTATTCTCTGTCACTATTTTTCTAACCATGCTGAACACCCTCTCTGATGATGCATTGCTGTGTGGCACGCACAAAAGTGCTTTCATCAAGTGCACTAAATGGCAGTATTGTCCTGTTTAAGAGTGTCACAACATTGCTGTTTACGGCAGACGAACTGCTTTACGGTAGACAAAAACGTGACTGCTGTTGTTGTGTGTTGTTGCCGCGCTGGGAGGACGTTAATGAAACTGCCCAACAATAAACCCATGAGGACCTGAGTCCGCTTGAATTTCGGGAGATTTTCGGGAGAGGCGCTGAATTTCGGGAGTCTCCCGGGAAATCCGGGAGGGTTGGCAAGTATGATGAAAACACAGGTAATGTGTAAAACAAAAATCTAGTGCAGCATGGTAGTGCAGGGGAGACAAACACTAGCGAGATTAACTCACGGAAAATAGGTGCGCTGGCAAAACAAGAACCGAAAACCAGAAATTTAACAGGAAGTAGAACAAAATCAGGAGCCCGCGTACCACTCCAAAGTTCAAGAATGTTTGTGGTAATTTACATTTTGAAAGCCATTAATAACCTGTGATTAATCATGATTAATCCAAATTCAAAAGTGTGATTAATCTGATTTTTTTTTTTAAAAAGGATTATTTGACAAGGCTAGTTATTGTTATGCGTATATAAGTAGCCATCTCAGGGCAGAAAGTAGCATGTGTAAAAAAAAAAGGATTTTGACATTTGGACATTTCCTGCAAGGAGTGAGAAGACAGCAAAATGAAAATGCTGCGATGGCAGAGACGGATGGTAGGATGTGGCTCGCTTGCAGCGCCCAGATGGTTGCATTGAGGAAGTTGGACTGGCAGTGAAGTCGACATGGAAATAAATATGCAGAGATGAACGCGTTTCCTTCTGTTGGCGTCGTGGGCAGCCTGCTAGCAGTACGTCCTCATTGCTTGTTCCGGGGCTTTCCGTTTGGCACTTCCTGTCTTTTGCTCTCCCAAGAAACACCAAACGTCTTCACTGCAAAAAAGTCAGTGTTCAAAAACAAGGAAAAAAAATACAAAAATGAGGGGTATTTTATTTGAACTAAGCAAAATTATCTGCCAATAGAACAAGAACATTTGGCTTGTCAAGACTTTCCAAAACAAAGTAAAATTAAAGCTGCAAGCAGCGATGGACGGGACCAACTTTGAGGGCTCATAAAATCCAAACTGGAGCAGTAATTAAAACTCTTTCCTCAACTTTTAATCAGAAGGGTTCAATCTCTCTCCTGTGGTAATTTGAAGCCGACACGACAAACGCGCTCAGAGGAGATACTGTTTGAAAAAAGGTGACCGGTTTTTACAAAACCTTTGTTTTGAAGGGGGAATTGCAAACTTTCTGTTGATTTTTGCTGGGGGTTGTCAAAATATGAAATGTAGGTCTAAGTGAGACCTACATATAGGTTTTTGTTTCATGTCTCTAAGACATTCCTACTGGAAGTTACAGGCAGTTTTGTCTGAGTTTTCCTCCTAGGAGCAGTTGTGTCTGTGTTTTCTTCCTAGGGGGCGCTAGAGCGCAATTTTGAGTTTAGGGGTTGTTGTTTTTTTATTAGATCGCAATTTTTGCCAGTCCTGATGTGTGTGTCTAGTTTGGTGAGTTTTGAAGCATGTTAAGGGGGTCAAATTACAGCTCAAAGAGGCAAAAGTGACTGTTTTTACTAAAATGTTGTTTTGAAGGGGGAATTGCCAACTTCCTGTTGATTTTTGCTGAAGGATGTTAATGTGTGAAATCTAGGTCTAAGTCAGAACTACATAGAGGTTTTTGTTTCATGTCTCTACGACATTCCTACCGGAAGTTACAAGCAGTTTTGTCTGTGTTTTTTCCTAGGGGACGCTAGAGCGCAATTTTGAGTTTTGGGTTTGTTTTTTTTATTAAATGGCAATTTTCGCCAGTCCTGATGTGTGTGTCACATATGGTGAGTTTTGAAGCATGTTAAGGGGGTCCAATTAGAGCTCAAAGAGGCGGCGGAATAATAATAATAATAAAACGCACGAAATACAATAGGGTCCTCTGTCCCAAAGGGACATTGCGGTCCCTAATTAAAGCTGCAAGCAGCGATGGACGGGACCGATTTTGAGGGATCATAAAATCCAAACCGGAGCAGTAATTAAAACTCTTTCATCAACTTTTAATCAGAAGGGTTCAATCTCTCTCCTGTGCTAATTTGAAGCCAACATGACAAACGCGCTCAGAGGAGATAATGTTTGAAAAAAGGTGACTGTTTTTACACAACTTTTGTTTTGAAGGGGGAATTGCAAACTTCCTGTTGATTTTTGCTAGGGGGGGTCAGTGTATGAAATATAGGTCTAAGTGAGACCTACATAGAGGTTTTTTGTTTCATGTCTCTACAACATTCCTACTGGGAGTTACAGGCAGTTTTGTCTGTGTTTTCTTCCTAGGGGGCGCTAGAGCGCAATTTTGAGTTTTGGGGTTTGATTTTTTTGATTAGATCGCAATTTTCGCCAGTCCTGATGTGTGTGTCCAATTTGGTGAGTTTTGAAGCATGTTAAGAGGCGGCGGTATAATAATAAAACGCTAGAAATACCTTTTTGCTCAATATGTTGAAAAATATTCTTAAATGAAGTAAATGCTAGTGCCATTATCTTGACATAATGATATGCGCTCAGCATCATGATTTTTTTTTTTCATGCTTGAAGTAACAAGTGATTACTTAAAAAAAGTAGTTTTATAATTGTGAGTAGGGATGTCTGATAATGGCTTTTTTGCCGATATCCGATATTCCGATATTGTCCAACCAATACCGATATCAACCGATACCGATATATACAGTCGTGGAATTAACACATTATTATGCCTAATTTGGACAACCAGGTATGGTGAAGATAAGGTCATTTTAAAATAAATAAATAAATAAAAATAAAAAAATAAATTAAAAACATTTTCTTGAATAAAAAAGAAAGTAAAACAATATAAAAAACAGTTAGATAGAAACTAGTAATTAATTAAAATGAGTAAAATTAAGTGTTAAAAGTTAGTACTATTAGTGAACCAGCAGCACGCACAATCATGTGTGCTTACGGACTGTATCCCTTGCAGACTGTATTGATATATATTGATATATAATGTAGGAACCACAATATTAATAACAGAAAGAAACAACTCTTTTGTGTGAATGAGTGTAAATGGGGGAGGGAGGTTTTTTGGGTTGGTGCACTAATTGTAAGTGTATCTTGTGTTTTTATGTTGATTTAATTAAAAATAAATAAAAAAATAAAAAAACGATACCGATAAAAAAAAAAAAAAAACGATACCGATGATTTCCAATATTACATTTTAAAGCATTTATCGGCAAGCCGATATTATCGGACATCTCTACTTGTGAGTGTTGATGACACAGCTTTGCAACAGTCTAGTTTCAAGCATGTTTTACTCAATATAGGTCATCACATCTCAGCAACAAGCTGTAATATCTTGCTGAGATCATTTAGGACCAAAACACTTAAAACAAGTAAAACACTCTAACATAAAATCTGCTTAGTGAGAAGAATTATCTTGTCAGACAGAAAATAAGCAAATATCACCCTTATTTGAGATATTTACTTTTACTTACATTTCAGTTTTTGCAGTGTTCCCAGCGAGGGTCGTGTCGGAGGCAGATATTTACATATACCCGAATTTAAGTTGTACTTCTTTTATTTCATAGTCATATTTGAAAACAGCTCGTGTTTTCCATTTCTTCTCTTGCTGCTCTGTCTGCAAGTAAACTGTGTGTTAACCTTGAGTTCTTTGGAATGTGTTTTGACTAGCATTTGTTTTGTCTACAGAGATGGGTGAGGGTAGTGGGATCGGGAAGACAGACCATTTTGGGAGGCGCAATAGAATGTTCTAGGGTTAGACTGGTCTCAAAATGTATATTGGCAAAGCTTTGAGAATATACAACAAAATACCTATTCTGTCCCTGGTGGTTTTTCAACTCAGCTTTAAGTGTCGGAAAGAACTTGGGAGCGAATTGTGACTTGAATTCCCTGGGAGGAACAACTGGTCCAAAACGCAACAGTCGCTTGTAACACGTAGTAATACATGAAGATAAATGTACCGTAGAAGGGTTCATTTCGGGATATTATTAAACAATTTCCTATGCACTTGATCAGTATGTATTTTTTTACGTACTAAAATAAAATCTGTAGGCTGGCAGGTCAGTTGCCAAAATGTTATTGTAAAAATGACAGTTGTTTTTTTTTACGGCAATGGAAAAATAGTACCACTGTTTTGTTTTTTTTACTGTAAAATTCATTGTTGTTGTTTTTACGATGTTTTACTTTAAATAGAACAACGTTACCACTCTTTTTTCATGGTAAAATTCGAACGTCTGAGTAGCCAGTTTTTTACTGTAAAATCCATTGTTATTTTTACAATGTAATACATAACTTGTTTTGAAATCATGAATCATCTATTTTTCTTAAAGTTTGTAATGTATGTTAATATAATTGTTACATGTGTCCACACATTACTAACATCAACAACATTTTAATAGAGAAGTCAAGCAGATATTTGAGTATTATTTTTATTCTATGGAAAGAATGGAATGTATAATTATATATTGTGTTACATTATTACCATAAATTCCTGACTATAATCTGCTACTTGTTTCCCACACTTTGAACCCTGCGGCTTATAAGACGGCGTGGCTAATTTATGATTTTTTTCTTCACTGCCGGTCATAATAAAAATACATTTATTTAAAAAAGAAGCAAAGACTTTGATAGGGTGTTTTATTGTTTGTGCTATGGCGCCATCTTTTGTACGAGTTCGCTTAGTGCGGCAGTGTTCTTCCATTTACCGGCATGGCTTTGTTTTTTTTTCAACCCAAGTGCCGTTCAGTCTTTTAGCCGTCCAAAGCGGTACTACTCATGTGTATTCTTTATTCATCACCCCAAGCAACATTTGTAAGTTTCACAATATAACTAAAATAATTCATACTTACTAAACCCTCCCATGTGTGATATCTGTAGGAGTTTTTTCATGCATATTTGTACGTGCCAGCGTCGTTAGCATGAGCTAATATGCTAACACGTTTACGAGTGTCTGTGTTGGTATTATTACCTTACAATGGCATTCTTTTTGGATTGTATCAGTTTCACAAATTCCTCAGTAAATTCACCAAAACGTCACGGTGGAGTTATTGAGTCTGTTTAGCTGATTACAGAGCTAGCTTCCGCAGCTAGTGGGTCCATGACCATGACTTCTGTTTTGTTTGATCAGCCGTTTTACTGCCGTGTTACAAACAGCGTTTGGAAACAATTAAGGTATGAAAATAAACATTTACGGAATATTTCTGTGGAAATAACTCATCTCACAACGTATATATCTGCGGATTATGTATGGTAAATAAATGTTCTTATAAAATGTAGTGGTGCGGCTTACATACCGGTGTGCTCTATAGTCCGGAAAATACGATATTCAATAGAAACATATGCAATTTCATGCAGTACATGTATTTTTTTACTGTGAAAACGGAAAGAATGAGTACATTTAGACTGAAAAAAATCTAATTATATATTGACACAAATTATTTCCAGGCTTTCATAAACTGCCATCCATAGTATTAAAGCCCATTTCCGCCACTACAAAAAAAAAAAAATACACCAATGGTAAATCATATTTTTTTTATTTTCTGTCCCATAATTAAGAGTTTTGTCTCATAATTATGACTATTTAATTATTTGGACTTTCTCATTTCATAGTTTAGACTTTTTATCTCATGATCATGACTTTTTGTCTCTATAATTCGACTTTCTTATCTCATAATTTCGACTTTCTAATTTATAATTATGACCTTTTAATCTCATAATTTCGACTTTCTTATCTCATAATTTTGACTTTCTATAATTATGATTTATTATCTCATAACCAATAATTACGACTTTTTATCCTAATTATTTCGACTTTTTTATCTCATAATTTTAACTTTCAATCTCATAATTTCGACTTTCTTATCTCACAATTATGATTTATTTCATAAATATGACTTTCTTATCTCATACTTTCGACTTTCCATCTCATAATTTGGATTTTTCTATCTCATAATTATGACTTTGTATCTCATAATTTCGACTTTTCTCTCACAATTTCGACTTTTATCTTTTAATTATGATTTATTATCTCACAATTATGACTTATCTCATAATTAAGACTTTTTATCTCATTATTTCGACTTTTTTTATCTTATAATTTTAACTTTCAATCTCATAATTTCAATTTTCTTATCTCACAATTGTGATTTATTTCAAAATTATGACTTTTTATCTCATAATTTTGACTTTCTTATCTCACAATTTTGACTCTTTATCTCATATTTTCGACTTTTTATCTTCTAATTGTGATTTATCTCACAGTTATGATTTATCTTATAATTAAGACTTTTGTCTGATAGTTCTGACTTTTTATCTCATTATTTCAACTTTTTTTATCTCATAATTGTGACTTTCAATCTAATAATTTTATATTTCAATCTTTTAATTTAAATTTTCAATCTCATAATTTAGACTTTTAGCTCACAATTTTGACTTTTTATCTCACAATTATGACTTATCTCATAATTAAGACTTGTGTCTCATAATTAGGACTTTTTATCTCATTATTTCCACTTTTTTATGTCATAATTTTAACATTCAATCTCATAATTTCGACTTTCTTATCTCACTATTTCAACTTGTATCTCATAATTAGGACTTATTATCTCTAAAATATGACTTTTTGTCTCATAATTTCGACTTTCTTATCTCATAATAATAATAATAATGAAAACGAAAAGAATGAGTACATGTAGAGTGAAAAAAATCAAATCATTTCTTGACACATTATTTCCAAGCTTTCACAAGCCACATAAAATGATGTGGTGGGCCAGATGTGTCCCCCGGCCCTATGTTTGACACCGGTGTTAAACAGTATGCTCCACTGTTGCTGGTCGAGTCCAACGCTGCCTGCGCTTCTCCAGCCCCGCCTGATTTGCATCCGACATCCATTCCCATCGTGGTTGCCAAATGCAGACGTTGCAAGAGCATCAGCATAAAGCGTAATCGTCAATTACATGCTAATGGCATATCGCTGTGCATTATCTCTGGGTGATTTGTGTCACTAATTAGATGCCGGGAGGCTGGAGATGTGAGATATGGCGCGGACGCGCTGCCTTGTCTGGCAGGTAAACTGGGGAAACAACTCTAATGGCTCTGAGAGACAGGAAGAGCTGCTGGCTCGGGACTATTATAATTACTCGCAGGGAAAAACGCCAATGTGGCGAACGAGGCGTTCTTTTTTTAGTGCAGGGAGCATTCAATAAAGAACAACACCATGTAAGATCACTTTCCTGTCAGTCCAACCTTTGATTCCCCAAGTTCCATCAAGCACTTACCTTATTTTTACGACTATAAGGCGCATTTAAAATCCTTTCATTTTCTCAAATATGGACAGTGCGCCTTATAACCCGGTGTGCCTAATGTACGTATGACATACTTGCCAACCTTGAGACCTCCGATTTCGGGAGGTGGGGGTTGGGGGCGTGGTCGGGGGTGGGGCGGGGCGTGGTCGGGGGTGGGGCAGGGCGTGGTTGGGGGCGTGGTTAAGAGGGGAGGAGTACATTGACAGCTAGAATTCACAAAGTCAAATATTTCATACATACATACATATATATATATACATATATATATATATATATATATATATATATATATATATATACATCCTGAAAATATGCAAACAAAACTGTTTGGATAATTGATACTTCAAACTTGCATAAATAAATATTAAGGAATATAACATAACTTGGCTTCTGAGAGTTTCAAAATGTAATAAGTAAAATGCTAAAGTTGTTGATAAACAAGAAATTATTTTAATAATTAAATATGGTCATTTTAAATGAATTATTATGATAATTTAAAATCAATTATTTCAAATATGTTTGTTTTAATGTATAATTCCATGGCTGGATGTAATAAGGAGTCACGAAAAAATACAAATAAAAATACAATTAATTTTGATGTTTTTAGCAAAATATAGTAAAAATGTATTTTTTTATTTTTATTTTTTTATTAATATATTTATTTTTAGGTAAGATAAACATAATAATACAATTTATCTCGAATCTGGATGATTTAGTTCTTGTCACCCTGTTGTCCTCTCGTCATGAAAAAAGGCTGTCCTCACTCAGGTCCGCATGGAGCTGGAGGGGGCGTGGCCTCCAGCTCCGGCTGAAAATCGGGAGATTTACGGGAGAATATTTGTCCCGGGAGGTTTTCGGGAGAGGCGCTGAATTTCGGGAGTCTCCCGGAAAATTCGGGAGGGTTGGCAAGTATGACGTATGAATTCTAACCGACCTTGGAGCTGTTTTATTCGGTACATGGTGTAATGATAAGTGTGACCAGTAGATGGCAGTCAAACATAAGAGATACATGTAGACTGCAGGCTGACGGCAGTAACAGTAACAGCAGAACTTCAAATGTTCCATTGAAAATATAGAACATTACACACATCGCTCAATTATCAGAATGTTTTAGTACGACTTTGGTAAGCTATGAAACCGCACCGCTCGATGGAACGCGGAGCATTACGGCGACCATAGTCAGACGTACTGTGCTTCAAGGTACAGGTATGTAGAAGTCGCTGCCTTGCGGTTCCACAGTTGCACGTCAAAGTGATCGAGCGCATAGGGTTCACAATAGGCTTTTTAATGTTTTTCAACACCACCATCGAATAAACTGCTTGTTTTTGGACTTTCCAGTCTCTCTCCCAACTTCCTTCCCTTCCAGCACCCGGCCGCTCACTGTTAAAGACAACAGATGATTAGCTTACCACGTACCACCTGTGCAATCTAATCATCCGTCAGCTGTGTCTCGCCGTCAGTACATACCACGCCCCTGTCTGATGGCGCTCTGTTTCAGCACCATGGACAGATGTGTTGACTTTAACTCTTGCAGTGTGCTAATCCCAATCCCCTTCCACAAGGTATTATTATGGTGTGTATATAAGGACCTGGGCGTGACGTTAAAGTGCATCCGGCAGTGGAGGCTCCTCTATGGGGTCTTGGGGCACTAGGAGGTTAACCCCTTTACTACTGTTACCCCAGGTGGCCCTTGGCAAAGGCCTAGTACCTGACTGCCTCCTAGCCAGGGATGCGGTGAAGACCTCAACGGCGGAGCAGGCGGAAGACGGTAGATCTAAGAACTACCACAACGGCTGCGATGGCTGAAGAAGGCTGCAGCAGAAAAGGGTCCCCCAGTCGTCTTGGACTCCATGCCACTGGACCCTGACCCGATTCTGTCAAGGATCGCGTGGTGACTGTCTGTGCACCAGTCTCCCCACGTTAAACAAAGCCACGCACAGGCATCCTCCATAAAGGGATACACCCCTACCAAGAGGATCGTCATGCTCGCTTCGAGTGACCGCCGATGATGATGTATAAGGACCCCAACATCGCACCTATTAGTAGACATTCTCCGGCATTTTGTTTCGCAATTTTATTGAAAACCAACTTTTCTTACCAATTGATACTGTTGCGTTTTGGACCAGTTGTTCCTCCCAGGGAATTCAAGTCACAAGTCGCTCCCAAGCTCTTTACGACACTTAAAGCTTAGTAGAAAAACTACCAGAGACAGAATAGGTATTTTGTAATATATTTGCAAAGCTTTGCATATATACATTGAGACCAGTCCAGCATAGAACATTCTATCGCGCCGCTAAGATGGTCTGCCCCCTTGACCAAACCCCCTCTCCTCTTAAGTCTCTCTTCCTCCCCCCCTGGCAGTCATGTCTCTCTAGCCAAAACAAATGCTTATTATCTCTCTCTCTAACATTCCTCACTTCAAGGTTAAGCACACAGTTTTGCAGACAACCAAAAGACCACATTTGGAAGAAAAACACTAGCTGTTTTGTAATATGATTATGAAATTAAAAGAAGTAACACTTAAATTCGGATATATGTAAATATCTGCCTCCGACAATTCCCCCTTCAGATCTTCTAAAAAGATCTGTATCACTAGTACAACACTTCTAAAATACGCCCCTCTTTGAGCAAGCTAGTAAAAAATTAAAAGCATAGTTACATGGGAGATAAACGGATGGAATCTATGTCAATGTCGTCACTGTCAGGGAAGGAAACTCACCACTTTGCTTGACCCCCTTCAGTGACATAGCAAACCCAGAAATAGGGTGGGGTTGTCCTTCTACAGCTCTAACAATGATGCCGGTGCATAAAGACCTAGCACAAGGGGCGATAAAGCAACCGCATGAGGCTATGATGGCCAAGAAAACTCCAGGAGGGTACACACTAGCCAACAAATCACAACCTGGCGGTGTGGGTTCAGAAAACAAGGAGATAAGACAGTTTGAGCCATTAGTGTCAGTCAACTTAAAAGGGGCGGGGTAAGTGTGGGGAAAGGGACGTCCAGCGGAACAAGCAACACAGTCACCCAGGTTTTGGCTCTTAGCCATGCTAGTCATCCACCTAAGCCACAGGTTGCCTGCACCTGCTCCTAAGGTCAAAGCTACCAGGTCTTCGGTGGTGATGTCATTAGTATACACAGATGTGAGAGCCTTTGTAACGTCACCGAGGTGGAGTGGCACTTTAGGTGCTACAGAGGGGGCAGAGGTAGTTAACGCCCTCTCAAGGATATTCATTTGAATAATTCCTTTAGGGTCTGTACCTGTCTGGTCAACCCCCACAACAACATAAAAGGGACTAGGCATAACACCTGCTCCGACAGTACCTGCTGATGTGTATTTGGGATCTGCATAAGTCCTAAAAATGTGCGCACGTCCGCCTTTGAAGTCAATAAGATTTTTATTTGTCTCTATCTATATCTA
This sequence comes from Nerophis lumbriciformis, assembly GCF_033978685.3. NCBI lineage: Eukaryota > Metazoa > Chordata > Actinopteri > Syngnathiformes > Syngnathidae > Nerophis > Nerophis lumbriciformis. Next base: position 10,213,286 of record NC_084565.2, on the reverse strand, counting down.
TCTATCTATATGGCAGACCGGGGTGGTGGTTCCTCTCTTTAAGAAGGGGAACCGGAGGGTGTGTTCTAACTATCGTGGGATCACACTCCTCAGCCTTCCCGGTAAGGTCTATTCAGGTGTACTGGAGAGGAGGCTACGCCGGATAGTCGAACCTCGGATTCAGGAGGAACAGTGTGGTTTTCGTCCTGGTCGTGGAACTGTGGACCAGCTCTATAATCTCGGCAGGGTCCTTGAGGGTGCATGGGAGTTTGCCCAACCAGTCTACATGTGTTTTGTGGACTTGGAGAAGGCATTCGAACGTGTCCCTCGGGAAGTCCTGTGGGGAGTGCTCAGAGAGTATGGGGTATCGGACTGTCTGATTTTGGCGGTCCGCTCCCTGTATGATCAGTGTCAGAGCTTGGGCCGCATTGCCGGCAGTAAGTCGGACACGTTTCCAGTGAGGGTTGGACTCCGCCAAGGCTGCCCTTTGTCACCGATTCTGTTCATAACTTTTATGGACAGAATTTCTAGGCGCAGTCAAGGCGTTGAGGGGATCTGGTTTGGTGGCTGCAGGATTAGGTCTCTGCTTTTTGCAGATGATGTGGTCCTGATGGCTTCATCTGGCCAGGATCTTCAGCTCTCGCTGGATCGGTTCGCAGCCGAGTGTGAAGCGACTGGGATGAGAATCAGCACCTCCAAGTCCGAGTCCATGGTTCTCGCCCGGAAAAGGGTGGAATGCCATCTTTGGGTTGGGGAGGAGACCCTGCCCCAAGTAGAGGAGTTCAAGTACCTCGAAGTCTTGTTCACGAGTGAGGGAAGAGTGGATCGTGAGATCGACAGGCGGATCGGTGCGGCGTCTTCAGTAATGCGGACGCTGTATCGATCCGTTGTGGTGAAGAAAGAGCTGAGCCGGAAGGCAAAGCTCTCAATTTACCGGTCAATCTACGTTCCCATCCTCACCTATGGTCAGGAGCTTTGGGTTATGACCGAAAGGACAAGATCACGGGTACAAGCGGTCGAAATGAGTTTCCTCCGCCGGGTGGCAGGGCTCTCCCTTAGAGATAGGGTGAGAAGCTCTGTCATCCGGGGGGAGCTCAAAGTAAAGCCGCTGCTCCTCCACATCGAGAGGAGCCAGATGAGGTGGTTCGGGCATCTGGTCAGGATTCCACCCGATCGCCTCCCTCGGGAGGTGTTTAGGGCACGTCCGACCGGTAGGAGGCCACGGGGAAGACCCAGGACACGTTGGGAAGACTATGTCTCCCGGCTGGCCTGGGAACACCTCGGGATCCCCCGGGAGGAGCTGGACGAAGTGGCTGGGGAGAGGGAAGTCTGGGCTTCCCTGCTTAGACTGCTGCCCCCGCGACCCGACCTCGGATAAGCGGAAGAAGATGGATGGATGGATGGATCTTCTTGTTATGGGACATTCATCCTCCGTTGTTTCCATTTCTAATACGAAGTAACTAACTTATATATGTCCATAGGCTCGCTATGGAAGTGCTAAAAACATACCGGTGTAGTGCTGCTCCGTTGTTGATTGAAGTAAAGTCTGAATTCACTGGCTTCCAGTTCCACTCAGAATTGAATACAAAGTCTCCCTACTAACCCACCAGTGCCTCCATGGAAATCCTCCACACGACACCTCCGCTCCGGACAGGCTAACCTCCTCCAACCTCCGAGGACAAAACTACGAACAATGGGAGACCGGGCTTTCTGCTCCGCCGCTCCCAGTCTGTGGAACGCCCTCCCTGACCACCTGAGGGCGCCACAGACTGTGGATGCTTTTAAAAAAGGCTTAAAAACCTAACGTTTTAAAAAAAGCCTTTTTTTAAAAATATGCATACAAGTATGAGCTATTTGGCTGTTCTAGTTTTATCTTATCTTTTTATTGTTATTTTTTTTGATGCACTGTAGCACTTTGAGGTTGTTTACTCAATGTAAAGAGCTTTTTACAAATTAAATCTATTATTATTATTATTATTATGAATGTCATCAAAACAGTTAGCGCCATCTTTTGACACTTCTTCCACTCCCGTCCTTGCACGCTACACCGCTACAACAAAGATGACGGGGAGAAGACGCTGTCCAAGTGGAGGCACGTAAATAAGACCGCCCACAAAACGGCGCCCGGTGCGTCTTTTGTATGAAAATAGACCTGAGTAGACCCACTCATCAACAGTGCGCCTTATAATCCGACGTGCCCTATGGTGTGAAAAATACGGTCGGTAAAAAGATATATAATCCATCCTAGCTTCATGCTTATCCTGAAATGAAACCTCATTTTAATGCACTCTGCTCCCTCGGGTTGATGACGAAACTTGCGTTAACGCCGTGACTTCCTGCGCCCGCTTCCTTCCAGAGCAACTGTGAATTTTTCAATCAGGCGTGGCGTTATTGGCAGCTGCCCATGTCGCTAATCTTCCACACGATGCACTGACTAATCTAGTCTACCCTTCCCAGCTGCAAATGTGTTTAGTGAAGGGCAGATAAGAGCTGTCAAATATGAAATCTATTTTCCTCCCCACCTCACCTGGCAGGTAATGTCCTGACTGATGTAATAGCCTGGCTGCTGTTGTTGGCTGAGGAGGCTACAGGAGTTAATGCAACATTCCAATCTCACCGCATACCTTGAGCACACAGATTTTTATTATTTTTTTAATCTATCTGCATAATGTCACGCATGACTGATCAGATTGCGGCGTATGTTTGGTCGCCAAGCTGCCGCTGTAGGATATTTCACTTCAAAGTGCACCTTTTGACTGAAGCGCCGCCGTGTGAAGCACTCTTTCTTCATCATGGAACTGTCATCTGCTTGATCTCCACTCGCTGCTAACGGCAAAATGATGTATATTTCTTTTAATAAATGGCTTTTTCCTCATAGGGCATCGACAGATCTTTATAGAACACTTTTCCCCCGAAAAAAATATATTAATTGGTTTTTATAATTTTGATTTATTTGATTGATTCAGTTTATAATATTATACTTTAATATATATATATATATATGTATGTATATACACATATTCATGTTTAACTCTTGCTAAAAGTTTAAATATTATATAGAAAGTTTAAGTGTGTGTGTGTGTGTGTGTGTGTGTGTGTGTGTGTGTGTGTGTGTGTGTGTGTGTGTGTGTGTGTGTGTGTGTGTGTGTGTGTGTGTGTGTGTGTGTGTGTGTGTGTGTGTGTGTGTGTGTGTGTGTGTGTGAGACCCCAAACACACCTCAAAAGTGGTAAAGGAATGTCTAAATCAGGCTAGAATGAAGGTTTTGGAATGGCCTTACCAAAGTCCTGACTTAAACCCCATTGAGAA
>NC_084565.2:10187500-10205000 GCF_033978685.3 Nerophis lumbriciformis | reverse complement strand
AGCTGGAATTCCCTGAACGTCAAGTATTTCTTATATATATATATATATATATATATATATATATATATATATATACAGGCCCGGCCCTAACCAATCTGGCGCCCTAGGCAAGATTTTAGGTGGCGCCCCCCCACATCGGCAGTGAAGTGTATATACTCACAAGAACCCGAATAGCTTTGTCTTTGACCTTTTTTTTTTTACTTACAACTATACCTAATATATAAAGGGGTGGAAAAGTGACTATTATCTGCAGGGCAAACATTAGCTAACCAGAAGGCAATAACAATGTAAACAAAAAACACCTGCTTAAAAGATCTAATACAAATGTCCCTGAGGAATGTAAGGTGGGAGTACTGTAATTACCTAACGTTACATTATTATTTTCCATAACAATTTAGCCCCCTCTACAATATTAACCCGACGTTAAAACAGAACTAGCTATTTATTGATTAGCAATTGCCGAATCATGTAACATTAGCTTAATGCTAAAAAGCCAGGTTACTATCACATTCTGTAACAGACAAATAATTTCATGTAGGCTAACGTTACCCAACTGCTACCTCTGTCTTTTCCCGTTTCTACTCCTCTTCTTTTCTCTTTTTTCTTCCCTGGGCACCTGACAGTTTTGGCCGTTTTGACATCTTGTGTTGATTTTTTGATGTGGTGACGTCCAAAAAGAGTCATGATACGGGAAGGGAGGGGGCGTACCGTGCGGGGGGAGGAGGGGGGGGGGGGGCGTAATGTTGTAACAAATAATATTTCTATTAAATAGGCTTTACTTTGCATTTTAATTAACGTGGGATTATTTTTTGTATTTAGAAATAATAGTACCAACTTTTTTTTTTCTCCAACATTTGTGGCACTGGCGTGGCGCCCCCTGATGGACGGCGCCCTTAGCATTTGCCTATACGGCCTATGCCACGGGCCGGCCCTGTATTTATATATGAAATACTTGACTTGGTGAATTCTAGCTGTAAATATACTCCTCCCCTTTTAGCCACGCCCCTGTCCCCCCCCCCCCCCCCCACCTCCCGAAATCGGAGGTCTCAAGGTTGGCAAGTATGCACTAATCAGAGAGCTATTTATTCGCGTTGCTCGCCACACTTTCTCTGGCTTTGTTGTTTGCGGAATGCAACAGTTACGTTGGGAAATCCATGCTTCCATGCTTCTTGATTCCTGTGCTAAGTCTCGCCTTAGCTTCCCGTGCGATCGGCACGCTTTCCTTTAGTTTGTTTCCTGTTTCTTTTGATGGTATATGATTTGAGGAATAAATCATGTTCCTACCTGCACGCTTTGTCCGGAGTTGTCCGTCTGCCCACCCACTCCACCTGACAATTAAGGAACAGTGGAGTTCATACTCCAACAGGTTCTTTCAGCTTGGTTCCCACAGTGTTGGATTCAAGAACTCCACTCCATCCAGCTGTATAAAACACTGGCCATACAGCAATAGATGATATCTGTCTATTACCTGACACCTGACATGTTAGCTACTTCTCTTTGTTTATAATGTTTATTTTCTGCTGGATCTACTCTCTATTTTATGCTGCAGCTGTTACATATACTGTAATATTGTACATGCTAATTGTTGTATATATTATATACAAATATAATAATATACCAGTATATATTACATATTGTATATATAATATGTAAATATGATATATATGTTAAATTTTACATTGCTACTATGGTACATTTTTTTGTCTACTTCTTTCCATCCTTACACTTTCCATCCATTGTAACTGAGCTACAGTGTGGAATAATTTCCCTGGTGGATCACCAAAGTTTGTCAAAGTCTAAGTCTAATGTTGCCATTTTCAACAGCGACAAAGAAATTGACTCACCGACCGAAGTGAAGTAAAGCGCCACTTTTTCAAAAACGTGCACTAGCTTGATGCTAATATACATTGACTTTGCTATTGACATGCTACTGATTAGCATTAGATATTTTACATGGCGATTTCAACACCTTTAAAAACTGTTAATGGAGAGTACAACAAAACAAAAAAAGTACACCAATGGTAAATATTTTTTTAATTTTCTATCCCATAATTAAGACTTTTGTCTCATAATTATGACTAATTATTTGGACTTTCTCATCTCATAATTTAGACTTTGTATCTCGTAATCATGACTTTTTGTCTCTATAGTTTGACTTTATCTCATAATTTCGACTTTCTGTCTCATAATTCTGACTTTTTATCTCAATTTCGACCTTTTTTATCTCACAATTTCAAGTTTTTATCTCATTTCAACTTTTTGTCTTATAATTATGACTTATTATCTCATAATTATGACTTATCTCATAAATACAACTTTTTATCCTAATTATTTTAACTTTTTTATCTCAATTTTAATTTTCAATCTCATAATTTTGTCAAGACTTGGTCCTGGGGTTTAGTTTTTCCAGAAGGCAACGGAAAGTTGGCTCGGGCGAGACGGGAATGTGAGTACATGATTGTTTATTACTATCAAAAAAAATACAAACGAAAAGCGCACACAGTGGCGGAGAACAAACTATGAAACCAAAAGACTATAGCATTAATAAACAAAAACTTACTTGGCTTAGACTAAAGTTGCAGCATGAAAGATGGACATGAAAAAACAAGTGTCAGGAATGTGAAGAGCATAAATGCGGGATGTCGCCAGAAAGACAAACTGAAAACAATGAACTTAAATACTACAGACATGATTAACGAAATCAGGTGCGTGACTCAAAACGTGAAACAGGTGCGTGACGTGACAGGTGAAAACTAATGGGTTGCTATGGAAACAAGACAAGGGAGTGAAAAGCCAGAAACTAAAGAGTCCAATAACTAAACAAAACAAAACATGACTAAAACAAAACATGATTACACAGACATGACACATTTCGACTTTCTTATCTAACAATTATGACTTATTTCATGAATATGACTTTCTTATCTCATAATTTCTACTTTCTATCATTATTTTGACGTATTATCTTATAATTATGACTTTTTATCTCATCATTTCGACTTTTTTATCTCACAATTTTGACTCTTTATCTCACAATTTTGACTTATCTTCTAATTGTGACTTATCTCACAATTATGACTTATCTTATAATCAAGACTTTTGTCTCATAGTTATGACTTTTTATCTCATTGTTTCGACTTTTTTATTTTATAACTTTAACTTTCAATCTAATTTTAATTTTCAATCTTATAATTTTAACTTTCAATCTCAAAATTTAGAGTTTTAGCTCACAATTTTGGCTTTGTATCTTAAAATTATGACTTATCTCACAATTATGACTTATCTCATAATTACGACTGTTGTCTCATAATTATGACTTTTTAGCTCATAATTTCGATTTTTATCTCACAATTTCAACTTTTTATCTCATAATTTCAACTTTTTATCTTATAATTATGACTTATTATCTCATTATGACTTATCTCATAATTACAACTTTTTATCCTAATTATTTCAATTTTTTTATCTCAATTTTAATTTTCAATCTCATAATTTCAACTCTCTTATCTAACAATTATGACTTATTTCATGAATATGACTTTTTTTATCTCATAATTTCTACTTTCTATCATCATTTTGACGTATTATCTTATAATTATGACTTTTTATCTCATCATTTCGACTTTTTTATCTCACAATTTTGACTCGATCTCACAATTTTGACTCTATCTCACAATTTCGACTTTTTATCTTCTAATTGTGACTTATGTCACAATTATGACTTATCTTATAATCAATGATAAATGATAAATGGGTTGTACTTGTATAGCGCTTTTCTACCTTCAAGGTACTCAAAGCGCTTTGACACTACTTCCACATTTACCCATTCACACACACATTCACACACTGATGGAGGGAGCTGCCATGCAAGGCGCTAACCAGGGACCCTCGGGTCGCGCACGGCCATTCTCCCACTGCGCCACGCCAGTTATGACTTTTTATCTCATTGTTTCGACTTTTTTATTTTATAACTTTAACTTTCAATCTAATTTTAATTTTCAATCTTATAATTTTAACTTTCAATCTCAAAATTTAGAGTTTTAGCTCACAATTTTGGCTTTGTATCTTAAAATTATGACTTATTATCTCACAATTATGACTTATCTCATAATTACGACTGTTGTCTCATAATTATGACTTTTTAGCTCATAATTTCGATTTTTATCTCACAATTTCAACTTTTTGTCTCATATTTGTGACTTTTTAGCTCATAATTTCGATTTTTATCTCAGAATTTCAACTTTTTATCTCAGAATTTCAACTTTGTATCTTATAATTATGACTTATCTCATAATTATGACTTATCTCATAATTACAACTTTCTTATCCAACAATTATGACTTATTTCATGAATATGACTTTCTTATCTCATAATCATAATTTCTACTTTCTATCATTTTGACGTTTTGTCTTATAATTATAACTTTTTATCTCATCATTTCGACTTTTTTATCTCACAATTTTGACTTTTTATCTCACAATTTTGACTTATCTTCTAATTGTGACTTATTTCACAATTATGACTTATCTTATAATCAAGACTTTTGTCTCAGTTATGATTTTTATCTCATTGTTTCGACTTTTTTATTTTATAACTTTAACTTTCAATCTAATTTTAATTTTCAATCTTATAATTTTAACTTTCAATCTCAAAATTTAGAGTTTTAGCTCACAATTTTGGCTTTGTATCTTAAAATTATGACTTATTATTTCACAATTATGACATATCTCATAATTACGACTGTTGTCTCATAATTATGACTTTTTAGCTCATAATTTCGATTTTTATCTCACAATTTCAACTTTTTATCTCATAATTTAAACTTTTTATCTTATAATTATGACTTATTATCTCATAATTATGACTTATCTCATAATTACAACTTTTTATCCTAATTATTTCAACTTTTTTATCTCAATTTTAATTTTCAATCTCATAATTTTGACTTTCTTATCCAACAATTATGACTTATTTCATGAATATGACTTTCTTATCTCATAATCATAATTTCTACTTTCTATCATTTTGACGTTTTGTCTTATAATTATAACTTTTTATCTCATCATTTCGACTTTTTTATCTCACAATTTTGACTTTTTATCTCACAATTTCGACTTTTTATCTTCTAAATGTGACTTATTTCACAATTATGACTTATCTTATAATCAAGACTTTTGTCTCAGTTATGACTTTTTATCTCATTGTTTCGACTTTTTTATTTTATAACTTTAACTTTCAATCTAATTTTAATTTTCAATCTTATAATTTTAACTTTCAATCTCAAAATTTAGAGTTTTAGCTCACAATTTTGGCTTTGTATCTTAAAATTATGACTTATTATCTCACAATTATGACATATCTCATAATTACGACTGTTGTCTCATAATTATGACTTTTTAGCTCATAATTTCGATTTTTATCTCACAATTTCAACTTTTTATCTCATAATTTAAACTTTTTATCTTATAATTATGACTTATTATCTCATAATTATGACTTATCTCATAATTACAACTTTTTATCCTAATTATTTCAACTTTTTTATCTCAATTTTAATTTTCAATCTCATAATTTCGACTTTCTTATCCAACAATTATGACTTATTTCATGAATATGACTTTCTTATCTCATAATTTCTACTTTCTATCATTATTTTGACGTTTTATCTTATAATTATGACTTTTTATCTCATCATTTCGACTTTTTTATCTCACAATTTTGACTCTTTATCTCACAATTTCGACTTTTTATCTTCTAATTGTGACTTATCTCACAATTATGACTTATCTTATAATCAAAGACTTTTGTCTCATAGTTATGACTTTTTATCTCATTGTTTCGACTTTTTTATTTTATAACTTTAACTTTCAATCTAAATTTAATTTTCAATCTTATAATTTTAACTTTCAATCTCAAAATTTAGAGTTTTAGCTCACAATTTTGGCTTTGTATCTTAAAATTATGACTTATCTCACAATTATGACTTATCTCATAATTACGACTGTTGTCTCATAATTATGACTTTTTAGCTCATAATTTCGATTTTTATCTCACAATTTCAACTTTTTATCTCATAATTTCAACTTTTTATCTTATAATTATGACTTATTATCTCATAATTATGACTTATCTCATAATTACAACTTTTTATCCTAATTATTTCAACTTTTTTATCTCAATTTTAATTTTCAATGTCATAATTTCAACTCTTATCTAACAATTATGACTTATTTCATGAATATGACTTTTTTATCTCATAATTTCTACTTTCTATCATTATTTTGACGTATTATCTTATAATTATGACCTTTTATCTCAACATTTCGACTTTTTTATCTCACAATTTTGACTCTATCTCACAATTTTGATTCTTTATCTCACAATTTCGACTTTTTATCTTCTAATTGTGACTTATCTCACAATTATGACTTATCTTATAATCAAGACTTTTGTCTGTTATGACTTTTTATCTCATTGTTTCGACTTTTTTATTTTATAACTTTAACTTTCAATGTAATTATAATTTTCAATCTTCTAATTTTAACTTTCAATCTCAAAATTTAGAGTTTTAGCTCACAATTTTGGCTTAGTATCTTGTAATTATGACTTATTATTTCATAATTGTGACTGTTGTCTCATAATTATGACTTTTTAGCTCATAAATTCGATTTTTATCTCACAATTTTGACTTTTTATCTTACAATCATGACTTATCTCACAATTAAGACTTTTGTCTCATAATTATGACTTTTTATCTCAATAATTTCGACATTTTTATCTTTTTATATTTAAATGTGGAATTTGAAGCCATGCTATTTCGACATAAATGAAGTGCTTACCCAAATAAACCGGGAAAAATGGCCTCGGCAAGCTGGACCAAACAGACAACTGTCCACTGACTGAATCATATTACAGATACTGTAATATGATTGATCATGTTTTTCACTCAGTACAGATTGCTGTTGTGTCAAAATCAAGGGAATGGCGGTTTCAGGGTTTTTTCGCGCCTGAACTCTTCACATGGGCAAGTAAATAAAGCATTTGTATGCATGTCCTTGGTGTCTAGGGACCCGCTGAATGCCAACAATGTTGAGTCTGCTACTTTGCCCGAGCAGATTGAAACAAACCGCAGGAGAAAAGTCCGATTTCTGTCCTCGCCTTGTCTGTTAGTCACCTGCTGGGCTACAATGTGATGGAAATTGAGCAAAGGGCAAAATGTGCCCTTCCACGAATGTTCCACTTCCAATATGAGCTGGCTGGAAAATACAAGATAGTCTGTGTTTATTCCAGGAGTCACTTTCCATCAACCAGAGCTCATATCAACAAGAAAATATTTAATGATCCTGTTATTATTCTACCAAGTAAATAAACGACGTCCAATAGTCCTCAGTTGTGTTCCATCCAAACAACTCACAACTTTAATTTGATGACCGATTGTTCGGGCCAGGATTTGATTCAAACCGATTCTCACAGTGATACATTATTTGCTTTGTAAAATATACTGAGAATTTTTCAAAACAAAAACTCAGCCAAACTACCTCCGGGTGATGTTGCAGTTTTCAATAGCGACAAAGAATTTGACTCAGAAGTGAAGTAAGGCTCCACTTTTTCAAAAAGTGCACTAGCTTGATGCTAATGTACATTGGCTTTGCTGTTGACATGCTACTGATTAGCATTAGCCATTTTACATGGCGGTTGTCACCTCAAAAACTGTTAATGGAGACTACAGTATTAACACTTTCAGGGTTAGAGTTAGGGTTAGGATTACAAAAAAAAAGAAAAATACACCAACGGTAAGTCATATTTTATTCATTTTCTGTCTCATAAATCCGACTTTTGTCTCATGATTATAACATTTTATATCATTATTTCAACTTTTAAATCTAATAATTTTGACTTTATCTCATAATTGTGACTTTTGTCTCATAATTATGACTATTTAATTATTTGGACTTTCTCATCTCATTATTTTCAGGGTTAGGGTTAGGGTTAGGGTTAGGATTACAAAAAAAAGGTTAGGGTTAGAGTTACAAAAAAAAGAAAAATACACCAATGGTATATATATATATATATATATATAATATTTATTTTCTATCTCATAATTCCGATTTTTGTCTCATAATTATGACATTTTATCTCATTATTTCAACTTTTTAATCTAATAATTTCGATTTCCATATCTCATAATTATGACTTTTGTCTCATTATTTCAACGTTTTAATCTAACAATTTCGACTTCCATATCTCATAATTATGACTTTTGTCTCATAATTATGACTATTTAATTATGTGGACTCTCTCATCTCATTATTTTGAGGGTTGGGGTTAGGGTTAGGGTTAGGGTTAGGCATAAAGAAAAAGAGTTGGTTAGGGTTAGGGTTGGGGTTAGCGTTAGGGTTAGGGTTAGGGTTAGGCATAAAGAAAAAGAGTTGGTTAGGGTTAGGGCTAGGGTTGGGGTTGGGGTTCGGGTTAGGGTTACAAAAAAAAGGAAAATATACCTATGGTAAGTCATATTTTATTTTCTGTCTCATAATTTCGACTTTTGTCTCATAATTTTGACATTTTATCTCATTATTTCAACTTTTTAATCTAATAATTTCGACTTTCTTACCTCCTTACTATTTAATTATTTTTGACTTTCTCATCTAATTATTTTGAGGGTTAGTTTTAGGGTTAGGGTTAGGTTTAGGGTTACAAAAAAGGATTAGGGTTAGGGTTACAAAAAAAAGAAAAATACACCAACGGTAAGTCATATTTTATTCATTTTCTGTCTCATAAATCCGACTTTTGTCTCATAATTATGACATTTTAAATCATTATTTCAACTTTTTAATCTAATAATTTTGACTTTATCTCATAATTGTGACTTTTGTCTCATAATTATGACTATTTAATTATTTGGACTTTCTCATCTCATTATTTTGAGGGTTAGGGTTAGGTTTAGGATTACAAAAAAAAGGTTAGGGTTAGAGTTACAAAAAAAAGAAAAATACACCAATGGTATATATATATATATATAATATTTATTTTCTATCTCATAATTCCGATTTTTGTCTCATAATTATGACATTTTATCTCATTATTTCAACTTTTTAATCTAATAATTTCGATTTCCATATCTCATAATTATGACTTTTGTCTCATTATTTCAACGTTTTAATCTAACAATTTCGACTTCCATATCTCATAATTATGACTTTTGTCTCATAATTATGACTATTTAATTATGTGGACTCTCTCATCTCATTATTTTGAGGGTTGGGGTTAGGGTTAGGGTTAGGCATAAAGAAAAAGAGTTGGTTAGGGTTAGGGTTGGGGTTAGCGTTAGGGTTAGGGTTAGGGTTAGGCATAAAGAAAAAGAGTTGGTTAGGGTTAGGGCTAGGGTTGGGGTTGGGGTTCGGGTTAGGGTTACAAAAAAAAGGAAAATATACCTATGGTAAGTCATATTTTATTTTCTGTCTCATAATTTCGACTTTTGTCTCATAATTTTGACATTTTATCTCATTATTTCAACTTTTTAATCTAATAATTTCGACTTTCTTACCTCCTTACTATTTAATTATTTTTGACTTTCTCATCTAATTATTTTGAGGGTTAGTTTTAGGGTTAGGGTTAGGTTTAGGGTTACAAAAAAGGATTAGGGTTAGGGTTACAAAAAAAAGAAAAATACACCAACGGTAAGTCATATTTTATTCATTTTCTGTCTCATAAATCCGACTTTTGTCTCATGATTATAACATTTTATATCATTATTTCAACTTTTAAATCTAATAATTTTGACTTTATCTCATAATTGTGACTTTTGTCTCATAATTATGACTATTTAATTATTTGGACTTTCTCATCTCATTATTTTGAGGGTTAGGGTTAGGGTTAGGGTTAGGATTACAAAAAAAAGGTTAGGGTTAGAGTTACAAAAAAAAGAAAAATACACCAATGGTATATATATATATATATAATATTTATTTTCTATCTCATAATTCCGATTTTTGTCTCATAATTATGACATTTTATCTCATTATTTCAACTTTTTAATCTAATAATTTCGATTTCCATATCTCATAATTATGACTTTTGTCTCATTATTTCAACGTTTTAATCTAACAATTTCGACTTCCATATCTCATAATTATGACTTTTGTCTCATAATTATGACTATTTAATTATGTGGACTCTCTCATCTCATTATTTTGAGGGTTGGGGTTAGGGTTAGGGTTAGGCATAAAGAAAAAGAGTTGGTTAGGGTTAGGGTTGGGGTTAGCGTTAGGGTTAGGGTTAGGGTTAGGCATAAAGAAAAAGAGTTGGTTAGGGTTAGGGCTAGGGTTGGGGTTGGGGTTCGGGTTAGGGTTACAAAAAAAAGGAAAATATACCTATGGTAAGTCATATTTTATTTTCTGTCTCATAATTTCGACTTTTGTCTCATAATTTTGACATTTTATCTCATTATTTCAACTTTTTAATCTAATAATTTCGACTTTCTTACCTCCTTACTATTTAATTATTTTTGACTTTCTCATCTAATTATTTTGAGGGTTAGTTTTAGGGTTAGGGTTAGGTTTAGGGTTACAAAAAAGGATTAGGGTTAGGGTTACAAAAAAAAGAAAAATACACCAACGGTAAGTCATATTTTATTCATTTTCTGTCTCATAAATCCGACTTTTGTCTCATAATTATGACATTTTATATCATTATTTCAACTTTTTAATCTAATAATTTTGACTTTATCTCATAATTGTGACTTTTGTCTCATAATTATGACTATTTAATTATTTGGACTTTCTCATCTCATTATTTTGAGGGTTAGGGTTAGGTTTAGGATTACAAAAAAAAGGTTAGGGTTAGAGTTACAAAAAAAAGAAAAATACACCATTGGTATATATAAATAATATTATTTATTTTCTATCTCATAATTCCGATTTTTGTCTCATAATTATGACATATTAATCTAATAATTTCGACTTCCATATCTCATAATTATGACTTTTGTCTCATAATTATGACTATTTAATTACGTGGACTCTCTCATCTCATTATTTTGAGGGTTAGGGTTAGGGTTAGGGTTAGGCATAAAGAAAAAGAGTTGGTTAGGGTTGGGGTTGAGGTTAGGGTTAGGGTTACAAAAAAAGGAAAATATACCTATGGTAAGTCATATTTTATTTCTGTCTCATAATTCTGACTTTTGTCTCATAATTATGACATTTTATCTCATTATTTCAACTTTTTAATCTAATAATTTTGACTTTCTTACCTCATGATTATGACTATTTAATTATTTTGACTTTCTCATCTCATTATTTTGAGGGTTAGTTTTAGGGTTATGGTTAGGTTTAGTACCCACCCTTTTTGGATTCGCTCGAGGGAGTACTTGAGAGTGCTCCCCCGGGTGATTCCCTTGTTCTACTGGGGGACTTCAATGCTCATGTTGGCAGCGACAGTGAAACCTGGAGAGGCGTGATTGGGAAGAATGGCCGCCCGGATCTGAACCCGAGGGGTGTTCTGTTATTGGACTTTTGTGCCCGTCACAGATTGTCCATAATGAACACCATGTTCGAACATAAGGGTGTCCATATGTGCACTTGGCACCACGACACCCTAGGCCGCAGTTCCATGATCGACTTTGTAGTTGTGTCATCGGATTTGCGGCCTCATGTTTTGGACACTCGGGTGAAGAGAGGGGCGGAGCTTTCAACCGATCACCACCTGGTGGTGAGTTGGCTGCGATGGTGGGGGAGGATGCCGGACAGACCTGGCAGGCCCAAACGCATTGTGAGGGTTTGCTGGGAACGTCTGGCAGAGTCTCCTGTCAGAGAGAGTTTCAATTCCCACCTCCGGAAGAACTTTGAACATGTCACGAGGGAGGTGCTGGACATTGAGTCCGAGTGGACCATGTTCCGCACCTCTATTGTCGAGGCAGCTGATTGGAGCTGTGGCCGCAAGGTAGTTGGTGCCTGTCGTGGCGGTAATCCTAGAACCCGTTGGTGGACACCGGCGGTGAGGGATGCCGTCAAGCTGAAGAAGGAGTCCTATCGGGTTCTTTTGGCTCATAGGACTCCTGAGGCAGCGGACAGGTACCGACAGGCCAAGCGGTGTGCGGCTTCAGCGGTTGCGGAGGCAAAAACTCGGACATGGGAGGAGTTCGGGGAAGCCATGGAAAACGACTTCCGGACGGCTTCGAAGCGATTCTGGACCACCATCCGCCGCCTCAGGAAGGGGAAGCATTGCACTATCAACACCGTGTATGGTGAGGATGGTGTACTGCTGACCTCGACTGCGGATGTTGTGGATCGGTGGAGGGAATACTTCGAAGACCTCCTCAATCCCACCAACACGTCTTCCTATGAGGAAGCAGTGCCTGGGGAATCTGTGGTGGGCTCTTCTATTTCTGGGGCTGAGGTTGCTGAGGTAGTTAAAAAGCTCCTCGGTGGCAAGGCCCCGGGGGTGGATGAGAACCGCCCGGAGTTCCTTAAGGCTCTGGATGCTGTGGGGCTGTCTTGGTTGACAAGACTCTGCAGCATCGCGTGGACATCGGGGGCGGTACCTCTGGATTGGCAGACCGGGGTGGTGGTTCCTCTCTTTAAGAAGGGGAACCGGAGGGTGTGTTCTAACTATCGTGGGATCACACTCCTCAGCCTTCCCGGTAAGGTCTATTCAGGTGTACTGGAGAGGAGGCTACGCCGGATAGTCGAACCTCGGATTCAGGAGGAACAGTGTGGTTTTCGTCCTGGTCGTGGAACTGTGGACCAGCTCTATACTCTCGGCAGGGTCCTTGAGGGTGCATGGGAGTTTGCCCAACCAGTCTACATGTGTTTTGTGGACTTGGAGAAGGCATTCGACCGTGTCCCTCGGGAAGTCCTGTGGGGAGTGCTCAGAGAGTATGGGGTATCGGACTGTCTGATTTTGGCGGTCCGCTCCCTGTATGATCAGTGTCAGAGCTTGGTCCGCATTGCCGGCAGTAAGTCGGACACGTTTCCAGTGAGGGTTGGACTCCGCCAAGGCTGCCCTTTGTCACCGATTCTGTTCATAACTTTTATGGACAGAATTTCTAGGCGCAGTCAAGGCGTTGAGGGGATCTGGTTTGGTGGCTGCAGGATTAGGTCTCTGCTTTTTGCAGATGATGTGGTCCTGATGGCTTCATCTGGCCAGGATCTTCAGCTCTCGCTGGATCGGTTCGCAGCCGAGTGTGAAGCGACTGGGATGAGAATCAGCACCTCCAAGTCCATGGTTCTCGCCCGGAAAAGGGTGGAATGCCATCTTCGGGTTGGGGAGGAGACCCTGCCCCAAGTGGAGGAGTTCAAGTACCTCGGAGTCTTGTTCACGAGTGAGGGAAGAGTGGATCGTGAGATCGACAGGCGGATCGGTGCGGCATCTTCAGTAATGCGGACGCTGTATCGATCCGTTGTGTTGAAGAAGGAGCTGAGCCGGAAGGCAAAGCTCTCAATTTACCGGTCGATCTACGTTCCCATCCTCACCTATGGTCATGAGCTTTGGGTTATGACCGAAAGGACAAGAGCACGGGCACAAGCGGCCGAAATGCGTTTCCTCCGCCGGGTGGCGGGGCTCTCCCTTAGAGATAGGGTGAGAAGCTCTGTCATCCGGGGGGAGCTCAAAGTAAAGCCGCTGCTCCTCCACATCGAGAGGAGCCAGATGAGGTGGTTCGGGCATCTGGTCAGGATACCACCCGATCGCCTCCCTCGGGAGGTGTTTAGGGCACGTCCGACCGGTAGGAGGCCACGGGGAAGACCCAGGACACGCTGGGAAGACTATGTCTCCCGGCTGGCCTGGGAACGCCTCGTGATCCCCCGGGAGGAGCTGGACGAAGTGGCTGGGGAGAGGGAAGTCTGAGCTTCCCTGCTTAGGCTGCTGCCCCCGCGACCCGACCTCGGATAAGCGGAAGAAGATGGATGGATGGATGGATGGTTAGGTTTAGGGTTACAAAAAAGGGTTAGGGCTAGGGTTACAGAAAAATGAAAAATACACCAATGGTAAGTCATATTGTATTAATTTTCTAAGGGTTCAGAGAATCTGGAGAAATCACTGCACATAAGCAGCTAAGCCTATGACCTTTGATCTCTCGGGCTGTACTGCATCAACAAGCGACATCAGTGTGTAAAGGATATCACCACATGGGCTCAGGAACACTTCAGAAAACCACTGTCAGTAACTACAGATGGTCGCTACATCTGTAAGTGCAAGTTAAAACTCTCCTATGCAAGGCGAAAACCGTTTATCAACAACACCCAGAAACGCCGTCGGCTTCGCTGGGCCCGAGCTCATCTAAGATGGACTGATACAAAGTGGAAAAGTGTTCTGTGGTGTGACGAGTCCACATTTCAAATAGTTTTTTGGAAACTGTGGACGTCGTGTCCTCCGGACCAAAGAGGAAAAGAACCATCCGGATTGTTATAGGCGTAAAGTGTAAAAGGCAGCATGTGTGATGGTATGGGGGTGTATTAGTGCCCAAGGCATGGGTAACTTACACATCTGTGAAGGCGCCATTATTGCTGAAAGGTACATACAGGTTTTGGAGCAACATATGTTGCCATCCAAGCAACGGTACCATGGACGCCCCTGCTTATTTCAGCAAGACAATGCCATGCCACTTGTTACATCAACGTGGCTTCATAGTAAAAGAGTGCGGGTACTTTCCTGGCCCGTCTGCAGTCCAGACCTGTCTCCCATTGAAAATGTGTGGCTCATTATGAAGCCTAAAATAGCACAACGGAGACCCCCGGACTGTTGAACAACTTAAGCTGTACATCAAGCAAGAATGGGAAAGAATTCCACCTGAGAAGCTTGAAAAATGTGTCTCCTCAGTTCCCAAACCTTTACTGAGTGTTGTTAAAAGGAAAGGCCATGTAACACAGTGGTGAACATGCCCTTTCCCAACTACTTTGGCACGTGTTGCAGCCATGAAATTCTAAGTTAATTATTATTTGCAAAAAAAAAATTAAGTTAATGAGTTTGAACATCAAATATGTTGTCTTTGTAGCATATTCAACTGAATATGGCTTGAAAAGGATTTGCAAATCATTGTATTCCGTTTATATTTACATCTAACACAATTTCCTAACTCATGTGGAAACAGGGTTTGTATATATATATATATATATATATATATATATGTATATATATATATATATATATATATATATATATATAATTATATTCACATGACGGCTGGTCTGTGGCCCCTGCTGATTTGAGTGCTTTACGGAGCCGTGATCAGCAAGAGTTGGCTATTTAAAATGACAGCAAGTGTGCACTCCAAGCGGAGCGTGAGCGTCGTCAACTGCCGTCTTTCCAAAAACTCGCTCACCGTCTCACTTTTGATGTTTTTTTGGGGGTGTTTTGACAAGCCAATGCGGCCGCTTGACAGCTTCTTGGCAAATTCCTTCTTCCCACACTAAAAATGCACCGATTCCGCCTTCCGGCAACTAGGCCCACTTGTTTGTAATCTTCAAGATTACAGCCCCCGGCTTTAGTGTAATCATGTGCCAAAGTCCAAAAGAAAGGTAGTCAGAATGGAGTTATGGTACTTTGTATGGTATTTGATAAGTCTTCTCATCTTCATGAAGTATAAATACATCTTTGCACTTTGTATAGCATATATATATAATATAGTAATAGACACCTTCATAACAATATGTAATATGTACAATATACACACTGCAAGTATATATATAATGTAGTAACAGACACCTTCATAACAATATGTAATATGTACAATATACACACTGCAAGTATATATATATAATGTAGTAACAGACACCTTCATAACAATATGTAATATGTACAATATACACACTGCAAGTATATATATATAATGTAGTAACAGACACCTTCATAACAATATGTAATATGTACAATATACACACTGCAAGTATATATATATAATGTAGTAACAGACACCTTCATAACAATATGTAATATGTACAATAAACACACTGCAAGTATATATATAATGTAGTAACAGACACCTTCATAACAATATGTAATATGTAAAATAGACACACTGCAAGTATATATATAATGTAGTAACAGACACCTTCATAACAATATGTAATATGTAAAATAGACACACTGCAAGTATATATATAATGTAGTAACAGACACCTTCATAACAATATGTAATATGTACAATATACACAATGCAAGTATATATATATAATGTAGTAACAGACACCTTCATAACAATATGTAATATGTACAATATACACACTGCAAGTATATATATATTGTAGTAACAGACACCTTCATAACAATATGTAATTTGTACAATATACACACTGCAAGTATATATATATAATGTAGTAACAGACACCTTCATAACAATATGTAATATGTACAATATACACACTGCAAGTATATATATAATGTAGTAACAGACACCTTCAAAACAATATGTAATATGTACAATATACACACTGCAAGTATATAAATAATGTAGTAACAGACACCTTCATAACAATATGTAATATGTACAATATACACACTGCAAGTATATATATAATGTAGTAACAGACACCTTCATAACAATATGTAATATGTACAATATACACACTGCAAGTATATATATTTATATAATGTAGTAACAGACACCTTCATAACAATATGTAATATGTACAATATACACACTGCAAGTATATATATAATGTAGTAACAGACACCTTCATAACAATATGTAATGTGTACAATATACACACTGCAAGTATATATATAATGTAGTAACAGACACCTTCATAACAATATGTAATGTGTACAATATACACACTGCAAGTATATATATATATATAATGTAGTAACAGACACCTTCATAACAATATGTAATGTGTACAATATACACACTGCAAGTATATATATATATATAATGTAGTAACAGACACCTTCATAACAATATGTAATATGTACAATATACACACTGCAAGTATATATATAATGTAGTAACAGACACCTTCAAAACAATATGTAATATGTACAATATACACACTGCAAGTATATATATAATGTAGTAACAGACACCTTCATAACAATATGTAATATGTACAATATACACACTGCAAGTATATATATAATGTAGTAACAGACACCTTCATAACAATATGTAATGTGTACAATATACACACTGCAAGTATATATATATAAATAATGTAGTAACAGACACCTTCATAACAATATGTAATATGTACGTTATTTACCATATTTTGATCATTTTAATCATTTAATTTTTTTTTCAGCGCATTGATTTTTGTTTCCATAGCAGCGCACGTTTGACTTCTGGCAACAAATGTGTGTTCCTACTTCCGGAAAACAAACACAAGTGTGTTTTCTAATCATGGCAGACTTGGCAACAAACAACGAAGACAACTATTTATGGACAAATGAGGATTCACAACCTTATCTTTTTGAAGCCGGATATACTGAGGATGAACTACTGCTTCTAGAAGCGAGCACAAAGGAAGAGTGAGACGTTGGAGCAGACGGAAGCCCAGAGAGTGAGGT
>NC_084565.2:10150000-10177500 GCF_033978685.3 Nerophis lumbriciformis | reverse complement strand
AATCGAGGTTCAACAGTAAAAACGAGATACAACAGTAAAAACGAGGTACAACAGTAAAAACAAAGTACAACAGTAAAAACAAGGTTCAACAGTAAAAACAAGGTTCAACAGTAAAAACAAGGTTCAACAGTAAAAACAATGTTCAACAGTAAAAACGAGGTACAACAGTAAAAACAATGTTCAACAGTAAAAACAATGTTCAACAGTAAAAACGAGATACAACAGTAAAAACGAGGTTCAACAGTAAAAGCGAGGTTCAACAGTAAAAGCGAGGTACAACAGTAAAAACGAGGTATAACAGTAAAAACAATGTTCAACAGTAAAAACAATGTTCAACAGTAAAAACAAGGTACAACAGTCAAAACAAAGTTCAACAGTCAAAACAAAGTTCAACAGTAAAAACGAGGTACAACAGTAAAAACTAGGTACAACAGTAAAAACGAGGTTCAACAGTAAAAACGAGGTACAACAGTAAAAATGAGGTCCAACAGTAAAAACGAGGTTCAACAGTAAAAACGAGGTACAACAGTAAAAACGAGGTACAACAGTAAAAACAATGTTCAACAGTAAAAACGAGTTTCAACAGTAAAAACGAGGTACAACAGTAAAAACGAGGTACAACAGTAAAAACGAGGTACAACAGTAAAAATGAGGTCCAACAGTAAAAACGAGGTTCAACAGTAAAAACGAGGTACAACAGTAAAAACGAGGTACAACAGTAAAAACAATGTTCAACAGTAAAAACAATGTTCAACAGTAAAAACTAGGTTCAACAGTAAAAACGAGGTACAACAGTAAAAACGAGGTACAACAGTAAAAACAATGTTCAACAGCAAAAATGAGGTTCAACAGTAAAAACGAGGTACAACAGTAAAAACAATGTTCAACAGTAAAAACGAGGTTCAACAGTAAAAACAATGTTCAACAGTAAAAACAAGGTACAACAGTCAAAACAAAGTTCAACAGTAAAAACAAGGTACAACAGTAAAAACAAGGTTCAACAGTAAAAACGAGATTCAACAGTAAAAACGAGGTACAACAGTAAAAACAAGGTTCAACAGTAAAAACGAGGTACAACAGTAAAAACAATGTTCAACAGTAAAAACAAGGTTCAACAGTAAAAACGAGGTACAACAGTAAAAACAAGGTTCAACAGTAAAAACGAGGTTCAACAGTAAAAACAATGTTCAACAGTAAAAACAAGGTACAACAGTCAAAACAAAGTTCAACAGTAAAAACAAGGTACAACAGTAAAAACAAGGTTCAACAGTAAAAACGAGATTCAACAGTAAAAACGAGGTACAACAGTAAAAACAAGGTTCAACAGTAAAAACGAGGTACAACAGTAAAAACAATGTTCAACAGTAAAAACAAGGTTCAACAGTAAAAACAAGGTTCAACAGTAAAAACGAGGTTCAACAGTAAAAACAATGTTCAACAGTAAAAACGAGGTACAAAAATAAAAATAAGGTACAACTACATAAAATACATACAACATACAAACCATCATGAAGGCATTGAGCGAAAAAGATAAATTTGTGAATCCTCATTTGTCCAAAAATAGTCGTCTTCGTTGTCTGTTACCAAGTCTGCCATGATTAGAAAACACTCGCGTTTGTTTCTGAAAGTAGGAAGTCGCATATATACAGTATATACAGTATATATATATATATATATATATATATATATATATATATATATATATATATATATATATATATATATATATATATAAACTGGATCATGTTTAGCATGAAATATTGTCAATTATTGTCTAGATGTGTACATTAAAGGTACAAGTTTGGGTTTTTTTCACCCTTTTCCCCTGTCAGTGGTATGCCCGAGGGAGGGGCTTGGACTATTTAAGGGAGGCTGTTCATTCAGTCGGGGTGGGAGCAGGTAAGCAGGTTGCTTGTAGAGAGTTGGAGAATAGTGCGAACAATCATTGGGGATTTTTGAGCGGCAAACAAATGTTTTAATTCCTGCATTTCGTAAATACTTAAATTTTTTGTATTTACTTTTCATTTTCACACGTTTGCACTGTATATATTTTTGCACACTGCTGTCTGTGAGTTGGTGCAATAAACATCCCCAACTCTACAAACGTTAATATATCTGCGACTGAGCCATCATTGGTTGCATGGATATACATTTCTTTTTTCTTTTTTTGAACCCACGACATGAAGCAAAATTGGCCGCCCCTCATCATTAAAAAAAACCTTTTCACATTGTCATAATGGGGTATTGCTGCGTCTATCACAATTAATATTAAAGTGTGACTCACCTGATGGACAGTTGTTAATTTGGTCCAGCTCGCCAGAAACGTATTTTACGGTTTATTTGGGTAAGCACACCATTTACGTCGAAATAGCTTGGCTCCAAGTTCCACATTTATAGTGTCAAAATCGCTTTCACCTCACTCTCTCTGCGTCCGTCAGCTCCAACGTCGCACTCTCCCTTCGTGCTCGCTTCTAGAAGCAGCAGTTCATCTTCTGTATATTCAGCTTCAAAAAGATAAGGTTTTGAATCCTTATTTGTCCAAAAATAGTCGTCTTCGTTGTTTGTTACATTGTCATTATGGGGTATTTCTGCGTGTATCATGATCAATATTAAAGTGTGACTCACCTGATGGACAGTTGTTCATTTGGTCCAGCTGGCCGGGAACGTTTTTTTACGGTTTATTTGGGAAAGTACTCCATTTACGTTGAAATAGCTTGGCTCCAAGCTCCACATTTATAGCGTCAAAATTGCTTTCACCTCACTCTCTCGGCTCCGGTCTGCCCCAACGTCTCACTCTTCCTTCGTGCTCGCTTCCAGAAGCAGCAGTTCATCCATCCATATCCTACCGCTTGTCCGTTATGGGTGCCGGAGCCTATCTCAGCTGCACATGGGCGGAAGGCAAGGTACACCCTGGACAAGTCGCCACCTCATCGCAGGGCCAACACAGATAGACAGACAACATTCTCACTCACATTCACTCACTAGGGCCAATTTAGTGTTGCCAATCAATCTATCCCAGTTCATCCTCCGTATATTCAGCTTCAAAAAGATAAGGTTGTGAATCTTCTTTTTTTTTTTTAAATAGTCGTCTTTGTTGTCTGTCCTATTGTCATTATGGGGTATTGCTGCATGTATAATGATCAAAATTAAAGTGTGACTCACCCGATGGACAGGTGTTCATTTGGTCCAGCTGGCCGGGAACGTTTTTTTACAGTTTATTTGGCCAAGCACTCCATTTACGTCGAAATAGCTTGGCTCCAAGTTTCACATTTATAGCATCAAAATCGCTTTCTCGGCTTCCGTCTGCTCCAGCGTCTCACCCTTCCTTTGTGCTCGCTTCTAGAAGCAGTAGTTCATCCTCTGTATATTCAGCTTCAAAATGATAAGGTTGCGAATCCTCATTTGTCCTTAAATAGTCTTCTTTGTTGTCTGTTACATTGTCATTATGGAGTATTGCTGCGTGTATCATGATCAATATTACAGTGTGACTCACCTGATGGACAGTTGTTCATTTGGTCCAGCTGGCCGGGAACGTATTTTACGGTTTATTTGGGTAAGCACACCATTTACGTCGAAATAGCTTGGCTCCAAGTTCCACATTTATAGTGTCAAAATCGCTTTCACCTCACTCTCTTTGCGTCCGCCAGCTCCAACGTCGCACTCTCCCTTCGTGCTCGCTTCTAGAAGCAGCAGTTCATCTTCTGTATATTCAGCTTCAAAAAGATAAGGTTTTGAATCCTTATTTGTCCAAAAATAGTCGTCTTCGTTGTTTGTTACATTGTCATTATGGGGTATTGCTGCGTGTATCATAATCAATATTAAAGTGAGACTCACCTGATGGACAGTTCATCTATCCCAGTTCATCCTCCGTATATTCAGCTTCAAAATGATAAGGTTGCGAATCCTCATTTGTCCTTAAATAGTCTTCTTTGTTGTCTGTTACATTGTCATTATGGAGTATTGCTGCGTGTATCATGATCAATATTACAGTGTGACTCACCTGATGGACAGTTGTTCATTTGGTCCAGCTGGCCGGGAACGTTTTTTTACGGTTTATTTGGGAAAGTACTCCATTTACGTCGAAATAGCTTGGCTCCAAGCTCCACATTTATAGCGTCAAAATTGCTGTCACCTCACTCTCTCGGCTCCCGTCTGCCCCAACGTCTCACTCTTCCTTCGTGCTCGCTTCCAGAAGCAGCAGTTCATCCATCCATTTTCTACCGCTTCTCCGTTAGGGGTGCCGGAGCCTATCTCAGCTGCACATGGGCGGAAGGCAAGGTACACCCTGGACAAGTCGCCACCTCATCGCAGGGCCAACACAGATAGACAGACAACATTCTCACTCACATTCACTCACTAGAGCCAATTTAGTGTTGCCAATCAATCTATCCCAGTTCATCCTCCGTATATTCAGCTTCAAAAAGATAAGGTTGTGAATCTTTTTTTTTTTTTTTTAAATAGTCGTCTTTGTTGTCTGTCCTATTGTCATTATGGGGTATTGCTGCATGTATAATGATCAATATTAAAGTGTGACTCGCCCGATGGACAGTTGTTCATTTGGTCCAGCTGGCCGGGAACGTTTTTTACAGTTTATTTGGCCAAGCACTCCATTTACGTTGAAATAGCTTGGCTCCAAGTTCCACATTTATAGTGTCAAAATCGCTTTCACCTCACTCTCTCGGCTTCCGTCAGCTCCAACGTTTCACTCTCCCTTTGTGCTCACTTCTAGAAGCAGCAGTTCATCTTCTGTATATTCAGCTTCAAAAAGATAAGGTTTTGAATCCTTATTTGTCCAAAAATAGTCGTCTTCGTTGTTTGTTACATTGTCATTATGGGGTATTGCTGCGTGTATCATAATCAATATTAAAGTGAGACTCACCTGATGGACAGTTCATCTATCCCAGTTCATCCTCCGTATATTCAGCTTCAAAAAGATAAGGTTGTGAATCTTCTTTTTTTTTTAAATAGTCGTCTTTGTTGTCTGTCCTATTGTCATTATGGGGTATTGCTGCATGTATAATGATCAATATTAAAGTGTGACTCACCCAATGGACAGTTTCACATTTATAGCATCAAAATCGCTTTCTCGGCTTCCGTCTGCTCCAGCGTCTCACCCTTCCTTTGTGCTCGCTTCTAGAAGCAGTAGTTCATCCTCTGTATATTCAGCTTCAAAATGATAAGGTTGCGAATCCTCATTTGTCCATAAATAGTCTTCTTTGTTGTCTGTTACATTGTCATTATGGGGTATTGTTTGTAGAGTTTTGAGGACAATAATGAATTTGTACCATTTTGGAATGGCATGTTACTTAAAAAAATTTGGAAAAAGCGCAGTTTAGTGTCTGATAAATATCTCAATAGATCAGGTCGGTAGAGTGCTTAGTGCCTTTTTTCCTGACTTTGCATAAATGACAGCTATTCAGTTTTTAAAGTCTTGTCGTGAGTCGTGTAGAAAACGTTCCCCTAGCAAATTGGCGGGAGCCATTTTCCCCGTATAGAAAGGTCCACAGCGAAGCGTAGGTGTGACTCGCCAGCGACATCATTCACCCGTCTTAGCGTGAGCTGAGACGTTGATAGGTAGATTTTTCTTCATTACAGAAAATGAGCTGGAAAATGAAGTTTGAAAGCCAGCAGCCTGAGAAGCTGCCAGCATCATAATTGAGTCATTGGTATTGATCAACAACGCTATCAGGTCTCCCAGGATCTATTATGCTCATTTTGCGCATCAGGGAAGCACAGATCGTATCGCACAGTTGTAATCTTCCTGCCTTTCAATATCTGCAGAGTAATTACTTTCCTTTGAGGCGGCGGCAGCGTCTTTCCAGGTATATTAGCGGTCCGGTGTGACCCCGCAGAGAGGATCTCACAGCGATGACACGTGCTTGGCAGGGGCCTCGCCGCTGATTGACTCGTCTCCGAAGTGGGCGCCATACGTCTCTGTCAGCGTGGCGAGAGCCAACGTGGGGCCATTAGCGTTTGTTTTCCTGCTACACGCCGCATTAAAATGCAACCACGGTGACTTACGGTGGTCGGCGGGCACATTAGGACGGGGTCAACGCCAACCTTTCACACCGTTGACTTAATGCTCAACGCCGCCCATTTCAATGTCATTGCGACCGCCGTTTGTGCTCACTGATCTGTGAATTCATGTTTAGAATGAAGGAGTTCAGAAGCAAAAATCTCCATTTTACTTGTTTTGAGTACACATACTTGCCAACCCTCCCGGATTTTCCGGGAGACTCCCGAAATTCAGCGCCTCTCCCGAAAACCTCCCGGGACAAATTTTCTCCCGAAAATCTCCCGAAATTCAGGCGGAGCTGGAGGCCACGCCCCCTCCAGCCCCATGCGGACCTGAGAGACGTGTTGACAGCCTGTTCACAACATTGCCGTAAACAGCAATGTTGTGACACTTTTAAACAGGACAATACTGCCATCTACTGTACATGCATATGTGAGCCACCCATAATGTGTCACATTTTTGTGTTGATTTATTTATTTTATTTTGTGGTTTGAATTCGTTTTTGGAGCTGTCATTACACATTTATCAGTATTCACATTGGTCAGTAGGGGGCAGTAGGGCGTTTCTTCCCAATTGAATGCTATCACCTGCAGACCGGAAGTGTCTTGTCATTCTGATGAGCGCGACCAGTCTGTGAACAATTGAAACGCTTTTTCCTCCTGTATAACAGGTTAGTTTTGGTGAATCAAATCACTGAATAATATCCATGTGATCTTTATAAGTTTAAGTACACATTCTGATGGTGGAGCCTAATTCTAAAGTGTTTGTGAGTTGTAGTTTGTATTTGTGAATGAATCCAGTGCACAGCTGCATTAATCAATACAAAATGGCGATGTGAGTGCCCAATGTTTATATAGGAACTTCTGATCCTAATTCAGACTCCCAAATTAGAGCTCCCGTTTTCTTATTGATTTTATAATGTATATTTGTATAATGTGTGTGTTCTGAAATAGTGACAGAGAATAGAACAAGGATGGACAATTCAACCCTTAACTCAACAATGAGTAGATGAGTGTTATGTGTGTGTGTATATGTGTAAATAAATGAACACTGAAATTCAAGTACTTCTTTTATTTATATATATATATATATATATATATATATATATATATATATATATATATATATATATATATATATATATATATATATATATATACAGGTAAAAGCCAGTAAATTAGAATATTTTGAAAAACTTGATTTATTTCAGTAATTGCATTCAAAAGGTGTAACTTGTACATTATATTTATTCATTGCACACAGACTGATGCATTCAAATGTTTATTTCATTTAATTTTGATGATTTGAAGAGGCAACAAATGAAAATCCAAAATTCCGTGTGTCACAAAATTAGAATATTACTTAAGGCTAATACAAAAAAGGGATTTTTAGAAATGTTGGCCAACTGAAAAGTATGAAAATGAAAAATATGAGCATGTACAATACTCAATACTTGGTTGGAGCTCCTTTTGCCTCAATTACTGCGTTAATGCGGCGTGGCATGGAGTCGATGAGTTTCTGGCACTGCTCAGGTGTTATGAGAGCCCAGGTTGCTCTGATAGTGGCCTTCAACTCTTCTGCGTTTTTGGGTCTGGCATTCTGCATCTTCCTTTTCACAATACCCCACAGATTTTCTATGGGGCTAAGGTCAGGGGAGTTGGCGGGCCAATTTAGAACAGAAATACCATGGTCCGTAAACCAGGCACGGGTAGATTTTGCGCTGTGTGCAGGCGCCAAGTCCTGTTGGAACTTGAAATCTCCATCTCCATAGAGCAGGTCAGCAGCAGGAAGCATGAAGTGCTCTAAAACTTGCTGGTAGACGGCTGCGTTGACCCTGGATCTCAGGAAACAGAGTGGACCGACACCAGCAGATGACATGGCACCCCAAACCATCACTGATGGTGGAAACTTTACACTAGACTTCAGGCAACGTGGATCCTGTGCCTCTCCTGTCTTCCTCCAGACTCTGGGACCTCGATTTCCAAAGGAAATGCAAAATTTGCATGGTTGGGTGATAACAGGAACTTAACATCACAAATAGGAAAGCCCATAAAAATAGGTTACAAAAGTTATTTAATAAGAAGCCAAAAAGTGCAAAAACAATAATGTTCGTGTTGGAGGAGTTGTGAATTAGAAACACCTGCAGTCTGCAGGTGTACCTAATGTTGTGGCCCTGCAGTCATTCATAACTCCTCCAACACGAACATTACTGTTTTTGCACTTTTTGGCTTCTTATGAAATAACTTTTTTAAATAGATTCAATCTTGCACGTGGAAAGTTTAAGTGTGGGCTTTAGTTGATATAACAATTCTACGGCGGGGGTGCAGGAGGCGGGGCTACTGGAGCCTCAGCCAGTGCGTCTTTTGCAGCCGTTTTATGATCGCTCAGCACAAGAAATACGTTACACACATACAGTTGTTGACAAAATACACTGTACATTATATACCTCAGCTAACTGAACTATGGAAATGTATAATATAGTTCATATAGCAATACGGTCTCACTGCACAGCAGACCAGCAGTTAGCCGAGTCCGGAATTCATGTTGCGGCACTGAGTGACGTGCCTCAACTGGCTGCTGTTCACCGCACCGTCTCTTCTCAGTATTTGAACGGCAAATGTGAAAATTCAGCGATTTGGAATAAAAATAATCTAAAACTGGTGAAGTTAAATGGAAAATAACTTTATAGTATAATCACTGCACATCACTGCAACTGGTATGTTAACGTAACATATTATGGTAAGAGTCATTCAAATAACTATAACATATAGAACATGCTATACGTGTACCAAACAATCTGTCACTCCTATTCGCTAAATCCCATGAAATCTTATACGTCTAGTCTCTTACGTGAATGAGATCAATAATATTATTTGATATTTTACGCTAATGTGTTCATCATTTCACACATAAGTCGCTCCTGAGTATAAGTCGCACCCCCGGCCAAACTATGAAAAAAACTGCGAATTATAGTCCGAAAAGTACGGTAAATCGTTTCTAACAACCAATTTAGACTCAATTTGAAAACATTTGCTAATTTATTGCAAACATTTAGTTTTGATTCGCAGCAAAAGCAGATAACTCCAAACGTTACTTTGCAAAAAACAGACTAGCCTTATATGGGTCAAGCCATGCCCTAAAAATGAGTAAGTACCGTATTTTCTGGAGCATAGGGCGCATCGGGTTATAAGGCGCACTGGTCTATTTCTTAATCTTTTTTCATACAACGCACCGGATTATAATGTGCATTAAAGGAGTCATATTATTATTATCTTTTCTAAATGTAAAATACATTGTGACAGTCGCTTGCTGTCGTGCGGGTTCCACGGACCACCAAGGAAGGACATTCTGTCGAACAGGTTTGGACTTTGTCAATAAGAAAGTCTCTTGCCGGGTTGCTTTTCAGCCTTGCCGTTCCCTGCTCGCTCTTCCGCCCCGGCTTTTCAGCTTTGTGCGTCGTCTTCTTCCTCGCGCTCTCAGTCTCTCTCGCTCAGTGTCAGCTTCCCTCTGACTCCTTCTCTTCTCTCCGCCTCTCTCCCCGACGTTTACGGCTGCCGCCCTTTTACACAGTTCGAGAGGATCATTTAATTGTGCCCAGCTGGGCGATCCACGCACCTGATAATAATTGCGGCGTCGATCCCGGCGCGCCCCGCCTCGCTGCTTGCTCGCCGTCCACGCCTCCTCGCCGCCATCTTGGAGCGGGCTACGGTGTGCCCTGCCTCGCTGTCGGACTGCCGGCGCCGCCTCTCCACAGACATTCTTGTGGTCTACATAACAGGTAGTGGTGGTTCTTTGCTCAAAATGTTGCATAGATGATGTTTTACACTTCATCTTCAAGTCACTTTCTGACAGTTGCTTCAGGATGCACTGTTTTGTGGGCGCTCTTATTTACGCGCCTCCACTTTGACAGCGTCTTCGCCCCGCCATCTTTGTTGTAGCGGTGTAGCGTGCAAGGACGGGAGTGGAAGAACTAGTGCAACAACAAAGCCGCAAATGTGTCCCGTGAAAAAACATCCGACCGGAACTCTCTAATAACTAAAGTTCCTTGGGTGAATAATGTAAAGTCACTACACCGGTATGTTTTAGTGCTTTCATGGTGAGTTTACTGACAGATATAAGTAAGAACTTTAAATTAAATGGCAACAGTGGAGGATGAGTGTCCCATAACAAGAAGATAAAGAAAAAGAAGAAGTTTATCGACTACAGTGTGAGCACGGACTACAAAGGCGGATTCGCACAATTTTTCAGGATTTATCCAGATCCCAAATACACATCAGCAGGTACCAGAAGGTAAAAAAAGTTGCTTTTGCATAATATTTTGAAACAAAGCCCCAGATAATATGTCTTACCTTATACACACACCATAATAATACTCCTATGTTTAATGTGCCGACAATCCTTCAAGCGGTGTGGCTTCATAGCTTACCAAAGTCTTACTAAACAACATTTTTGAGCGCCGTGTGTAATGTGCTATATTTTCAATGAAACATTTAACATGTTGGTGTTGTTTACTTGAGACCCATCATATTGCAGTCTACACATATCTCTAATGTTTGACTGCCATCTTCTGGTCACACTTATCATTACACCATGTACCAAATAAAATTGCTTCGAGGTGGGTAAGCTCAACCAAACTTATGCCGTACATTAGGCGCATCGGGTTATGAGGCACACTGTCGAGTTTTGAGGGGAAAAAAATGATTTTGAGTGCGCCTTAGAGTCCGGAAAATACTCTAAGTAAATTATATTTATAAAGCTTTGTGAAAAATGAGTTGGAATTTCACAAGAAAAACTGAGAATTTTGGCAGTGTTATAATAAAAGTCGTAATTGTACTCAACGCAAGTCAAAATTTTACAGGAAAAACTGAACGTTTGTGCAATGTTATTATAAAAGTTGGAATTCAATAACAGACGCAATTTTACAAGAAATGTTTAAAATGTTGGCAACTTCATGAAAACAGTCGTAATTTTACTCGACAAAAGCCACAAAACGTAAAACAATGTTGGCAATATTATCATAATAATCGGAATTTGACTTGGCAAAATTATGACAAAAGTCATAATTTTACTCAAAATGTGTCACTATTTTAAAAGAACAACAAAAGAAATGGGCAATATTGTGATAAAAGTCAGAATTTTATATGACAAATGTCACCATTTTGCATTGAAATGTAATAATTTTACGAGAAAATGTTGCAATATTACAGAAACAGAAAGAATATGAGAAATTGTTCCCAAATTTATGAGAAAAAAGTTGACACATTGTGAGATAAAGTGAGATAAAATTTGTATTTTTGTATTTATTTTGTGTCTGTAATTGGTTTTCAATCTTCATTATTTACTTCAAGTTATTACAGTATGTCTCTATATACATATTTAATATTTTTTTTTAATTAATTTTGGCCAAAGGGGTTGCATTTAAATTTCTTACACACACTTGTTATTTCATATGTTGACCAGAGGGGGAGCACTTCAAGTATTTACACACACTTATTTCATATGTTGACCAGAGGGGGAGCACTTCAAATATTTACACACACTTGTTATTTCATATGTTGACCAGAAGGACCAAAGTGGGTGCATTTAAATTTCTTACACACACTTGTTATTTCATATGTTGACCAGAGGGGGAGCACTTCAAATATTTACACACACTTATTTCATATGTTGACCAGAGGGGGAGCACTTCAAATATTTACACACACTTGTTATTTCATATGTTGACCAGAAGGACCAAAGGGGGTGCATTTAAATTTCTTACACACACTTGTTATTTCATATGTTGACCAGAGGGGGAGCACTTCAAATATTTACACACACATATTTCATATGTTGACCAGAGGGGGAGCACTTCAAATATTTACACACACTTGTTATTTCATATGTTGACCAGAAGGACCAAAGGGGGTGCATTTAAATTTCTTACACACACTTGTTATTTCATATGTTGACCAGAGGGGGAGCACTTCAAGTATTTACACACACTTATTTCATATGTTGACCAGAGGGGGAGCACTTCAAATATTTACACACACTTGTTATTTCATATGTTGACCAGAAGGACCAAAGTGGGTGCATTTAAATTTCTTACACACACTTGTTATTTCATATGTTGACCAGAGGGGGAGCACTTCAAATATTTACACACACTTATTTCATATGTTGACCAGAGGGGGAGCACTTCAAATATTTACACACACTTGTTATTTCATATGTTGACCAGAAGGACCAAAGGGGGTGCATTTAAATTTCTTACACACACTTGTTATTTCATATGTTGACCAGAGGGGGAGCACTTCAAATATTTACACACACATATTTCATATGTTGACCAGAGGGGGAGCACTTCAAATATTTATACACACTTGTTATTTCATATGTTGACCAGAAGGACCAAAGGGGGTGCATTTAAATTTCTTACACACACTTGTTATTTCATATGTTGACCAGAGGGGGAGCACTTCAAGTATTTACACACACTAATTTCATATGTTGACCAGAGGGGGAGCACTTCAAATATTTACACACACTTGTTATTTCATATGTTGACCAGAAGGACCAAAGTGGGTGCATTTAAATTTCTTACACACACTTGTTATTTCATATGTTGACCAGAGGGGGAGCACTTCAAATATTTACACACACTTAATTCATATGTTGACCAGAGGGGGAGCACTTCAAATATTGACACACACTTGTTATTTCATATGTTGACCAGAAGGACCAAAGGGGGTGCATTTAAATTTCTTACACACACTTGTTATTTCATATGTTGACCAGAGGGGGAGCACTTCAAATATTTACACACACTTATTTCATATGTTGACCAGAGGGGGAGCACTTCAAATATTTACACACACTTGTTATTTCATATGTTGACCAGAAGGACCAAAGGGGGTGCATTTAAATTTCTTACACACACTTGTTATTTCATATGTTGACCAGAGGGGGAGCACTTCAAATATTTACACACACATATTTCATATGTTGACCAGAGGGGGAGCACTTCAAATATTTACACACACTTGTTATTTCATATGTTGACCAGAAGGACCAAAGGGGGTGCATTTAAATTTCTTACACACACTTGTTATTTCATATGTTGACCAGAGGGGGAGCACTTCAAGTATTTACACACACTTATTTCATATGTTGACCAGAGGGGGAGCACTTCAAATATTTACACACACTTGTTATTTCATATGTTGACCAGAAGGACCAAAGTGGGTGCATTTAAATTTCTTACACACACTTGTTATTTCATATGTTGACCAGAGGGGGAGCACTTCAAATATTTACACACACTTATTTCATATGTTGACCAGAGGGGGAGCACTTCAAATATTTACACACACTTGTTATTTCATATGTTGACCAGAAGGACCAAAGGGGGTGCATTTAAATTTCTTACACACACTTGTTATTTCATATGTTGACCAGAGGGGGAGCACTTCAAATATTTACACACACATATTTCATATGTTGACCAGAGGGGGAGCACTTCAAATATTTACACACACTTGTTATTTCATATGTTGACCAGAAGGACCAAAGGGGGTGCATTTAAATTTCTTACACACACTTGTTATTTCATATGTTGACCAGAGGGGGAGCACTTCAAGTATTTACACACACTTATTTCATATGTTGACCAGAGGGGGAGCACTTCCAATATTTACACACACTTGTTATTTCATATGTTGACCAGAAGGACCAAAGTGGGTGCATTTAAATTTCTTACACACACTTGTTATTTCATATGTTGACCAGAGGGGGAGCACTTCAAATATTTACACACACTTATTTCATATGTTGACCAGAGGGGGAGCACTTCAAATATTGACACACACTTGTTATTTCATATGTTGACCAGAAGGACCAAAGGGGGTGCATTTCAATTTCTTACACACACTTGTTATTTCATATGTTGACCAGAGGGGGAGCACTTCAAATATTTACACACACTTATTTCATATGTTGACCAGAGGGGGAGCACTTCAAATATTTACACACACTTGTTATTTCATATGTTGACCAGAAGGAGAAGCACTTTTAAAAGCGATACACAGTCAATTTGGGAAAAAAATCCCTCCTTTTTGGGACCACCCTCATTTTGATAGATGTCACCAGCAGGGGTGCAAATGAGATCTCTATTTTTTGTTTTTTTGTAATGTGCTTAAGGCCGAGGACAAAGGAGTCAGGGACCACAGATGGCCCCTGTGCCGCACTTTGGGCAACCCATTTGTAGAAGCTAACTGTTAATGACCACCATAGTCTTAGTAGCGTAGTGTATTTGTTCATCTTATGCTCACATATGGCGGCTTTTTCCGGGGACGAATAGGGAATTCCTTCTTTTTCTTGTTGTATCATATATTGCTGCCTTTGCACCTGTCAATGTTTACTTTTGTATGCACATTAAATCAACAAAAAATCCCGACTTTGGAGCAATGTTCACGGACTCTAGTATTTGGCTCGCTATTAAATGCAATGTTATTGGGACCATGATGTATGGCATCACTTCACCGGTCCTCATATGGACGGTACTTTTCCTTGTTGATGTCTCAAGAAGGGGAGAATAACAAGAACACACACACACACACACACACACACACACACACACTGTGATTTTGATTAATCGGCTGTTGGATTGAGAGGCTTCTCTTGCAATTTGTGTGAGATAATGTCGTGTGAGGATGTTGAACCCAGTGTGAGACGACACTCTGCCCACTGATTGCTGCTCAAAGGCGGACCGACCCAAAGACTGTCTCCCTCCATTGTGCCTTTCTCTTTTCACTCTCACCTCATCCATCTGCCCGGTTACTCGCAATAAATTTGCCAGAATTGGCACTCTGCGGCGCGGTGGCTTCGACGCCATGGGAGATACCACCACACGTAGATGCGGGTGAAATGCGCTTTTTTTTTTTTCTGGTGGTTATCTGTCGTGGAAAAAAGAGGAGCATCTGTGCATTAAGCCCACATTTAAGTCAGTGGTATTCAGAAAGAAGCAACATTGTTGAGAAATAAAGGATTACACGTGGATTAGTGTGCTTATTCGCTTTCATAACCGAATGACAGCAATTTGACGCAATTTTTGTTGTTGTTGTTGTTGCGTTAAATGTTGTAACAATAGTGGTGGTATTGTAAATCATCAAAGGAGCCGTTACACCAAATCACCGCAATTTGTGTCCCCGGGAAGAAAAAAAGAATGAAAATGTGGCGTGCAGGTCAGTCTGGTTGCATATTGAAGCTCAGGTAAATAAAAAAATCCATGGACAAAAATGGCAATACTTGTTCCAGATCCCATTTCTGACACTTCCCTTAACCTCTTAAGGCCCAAGCTGTTTGTGTACATGCTTTTTGTATTTCTCTTTGCTATTTGGGCTTATTGGACCCTAATTAGAATAAAAACTAAGAATCATCTTTTGATATGATGTACTTAGACCATAGGTACACAAACGTGTACTTCATGTTTAGTGACATGCTAATTCTTATTTTTACACCTTTTTTTTTTCAAAATTCCATTGTATGTTTTACTCTTCAGACACCACCAGATGGCAGTATAAGTGTCCACATAAGTGGCCATAAGACCCCAATTCAGTAGTGTACACCATTTTAGAAATAAGAGCTAAAAGGTGCTGTCCACGCATGTGGCCACTAAGACTTTAGTGCAGGGGTCCATCCATCCATCCATCCATCTTCTTCCGCTTATCCGAGGTCGGGTCGCGGGGGCAGCAGCTTAAGCAGGGAAGCCCAGACTTCCCTCTCCCCAGCCACTTCGTCCAGCTCCTCCCGGGGGATCCCGAGGCGTTCCCAGGCCAGCCGGGAGAGATAGTCTTCCCAGCGTGTCCTGGGTCTTCCCCGTGGCCTCCTACCGGTCGGACGTGCCCAAAACACCTTCCTAGGGAGGCGTTCGGGTGGCATCCTGACCAGATGCCCGAACCACCTCATCTGGCTCCTCTCGATGTGGAGGAGCAGCGGCTTTACTTTGAGCTCCCCCCGAATGACAGAGCTTCTCACCCTATCTCTAAGGGAGAGCCCTGCCACTCGGCGGAGGAAACTCATTTTGGCCGCTTGTACCCGTGATCTTGTCCTTTCGGTCATGACCCAAAGCTCATGACCATAGGTGAGGATGGGAACGTAGATCGACCGGTAAATCGAGAGCTTTGCCTTCCGGCTCAGCTCCTTCTTCACCACAACGGATCGATACAGCGTCCGCATTACTGAAGATGCCGCACCGATCCGCCTGTCGATCTCACGATCCACTCTTCCCCCACTCGTGAACAAGACTCCGAGGTACTTGAACTCCTCCACTTGGGGCAAGATCTCCTCCCCAACCCGGAGATGGCACTCCACCCTTTTCCGGGAGAGAACCATGGACTCGGACTTGGAGGTGCTGATTCCCATCCCAGTCGCTTCACACTCGGCTGCGAACCGATCCAGTGAGAGCTGAAGATCTTGGCCGGAGGAAGCCATCAGGACCACATCATCTGCAAATAGCAGTGACCTAATCCTGCAGCCACCAAACCAGATCCCCTCAACGCCCTGACTGCGCCTAGAAATTCTGTCCATAAAGGTTATGAACAGAATCGGTGACAAAGGGCAGCCTTGGCGGAGTCCAACCCTCACTGGAAACATGTCCGACTTACTGCCGGCAATGCGGACCAAGCTCTGACACTGATTATACAGGGAGCGAACTGCCACAATAAGACAGTCCGTTACCCCATACTCTCTGAGCACTCCCCACAGGACTTCCCGGGGTACACGGTCGAATGCCTTCTCCAAGTCCACAAAGCACATGTAGACTGGTTGGGCAAACTCCCATGCACCCTCAAGGACCATGCCGAGAGTATAGAGCTGGTCCACAGTTCCACGACCAGGACGAAAACCACACTGTTCCTCCTGAATCCGAGGTTCGACTACCCGGCGTAGCCTCCTCTCCAGTACACCTGAATAGACCTTACCGGGAAGGCTGAGGAGTGTGATCCCACGATAGTTGGAACACACCCTCCGGTTCCCCTTCTTAAAGAGAGGAACCACCACCCCGGTCTGCCAATCCAGAGGTACCGCCCCCGATGTCCACGCGATGTTGCAGAGTCTTGTCAACCAAGACAGCCCCACAACATCCAGAGCCTTAAGGAACTCCGGGCGGATCTCATCCACCCCCGGGGCCTTGCCACCGAGGAGCTTTTTAACTACCTCGGCAACCTCAGCCCCAGAAATAGGAGAGCCCACCACAGATTCCCCAGGCCCTGCTTCCTTATAGGAAGACGTGCTGGTAGAATTGAGGAGGTCTTCGAAGTATTCTCTCCACCGATCCACAACATCCGCAGTCGAGGTCAGCAGAGCACCATCCCCACCATACACGGTGTTGACACTGCACTGCTTCCCCTTCCTGAGGCGGCGGATGGTGGTCCAGAATTGCTTCGAAGCCGTCCGGAAGTCTTT
This sequence comes from Nerophis lumbriciformis, assembly GCF_033978685.3. NCBI lineage: Eukaryota > Metazoa > Chordata > Actinopteri > Syngnathiformes > Syngnathidae > Nerophis > Nerophis lumbriciformis. Next base: position 10,160,039 of record NC_084565.2, on the reverse strand, counting down.
TTCCATGGCCTCCCCGAACTCCTCCCATGTCCGAGTTTTTGCCTCCGCGACCGCTGAAGCCGCACACCGCTTGGCCTGTCGGTACCTGTCTGCTGCCTCAGGAGTCCCATGAGCCAAAAGAACCCGATAGGACTCCTTCTTCAGCCTGACGGCATCCCTCACCGCCGGCGTCCACCAACGGGTTCTAGGATTACCGCCACGACAGGCACCAACTACCTTGCGGCCACAGCTCCAATCGGCCGCCTCGACAATAGAGGTACGGAACATTGTCCACTCGGACTCAATGTCCAGCACCTCCCTCGTGACATGTTCAAAGTTCTTCCGGAGGTGGGAATTGAAACTCTCTCTGACAGGAGACTCTGCCAGGCGTTCCCAGCAAACCCTCACAATGCGTTTGGGCCTGCCAGGTCTGTCCGGCATCCTCCCCCACCATCGCAGCCAACTCACCACCAGGTGGTGATCGGTAAAAAAGCTCCGCCCCTCTCTTCACCCGAGTGTCCAAAACATGAGGCCGCAAATCCGATGACACAACTACAAAGTCGATCATGGAACTGCGGCCTAGGGTGTCCTGGTGCCAAGTGCACATATGGACACCCTTATGTTTGAACATGGTGTTTGTTATCGACAATCTGTGACGAGCACAAAAGTCCAATAACAGAACACCACTCGGGTTCAGATCCGGGCGGCCATTCTTCCCAATCACACCTCTCCAGGTTTCACTGTCGCTGCCAACATGAGCGTTGAAGTCCCCCAGTAGAACGAGGGAATCACCCGGGGGAGCACTCTCCAGTACTCCCTCGAGTGAATCCAAAAAGGGTGGGTACTCTGAGCTGCCGTTTGGCGCGTAAACGCAAACAACAGTCAGGACCCGTCCCCCCACCCGAAGGCGGAGGGAAGCTACCCTCTCGTCCACCGGGTTGAACTCCAACGTGCAGGCTTTGAGCCGAGGGGCAACAAGAATTGCCACCCCAGCCCGTCGCCTCTCACTGCCGGCAACGCCAGAGTGGAAGAGAGTCCATCCCCTCTCAAGAGGAGTGGTTCCAGAGCCCTTGCTGTGCGTCGAAGTGAGTCCGACTATATCTAGCCGGAACTTCTCCACCTCACGCACTAGCTCAGGCTCCTTCCCCCCCAGCGAAGTGACGTTCCACGTCCCAAGAGCCAGCTTATGTAGCCGAGGATCGGACCGCCAAGTGCCCTGCCCTCGGCTGCCGCCCAGCTCACACTGCACCCGACCTCTATGGCCCCTGCTATGGGTGGTGAGCCCATTGGAGGGGGGACCCACGTTGCCTCTTCGGGCTGTGCCCGGCCGGGCCCCATGGGAACAGGCCCGGCCACCAGGCGCTCGCCATCGTGCCCCACCTCCGGGCCTGGCTCCAGAGGGGGGCCCCGGTGACCCGCGTCCGGGCGAGGGAAATCTGGGTCCTTGGTTTGTGTTCTTCATCGAGGTCTTCGAGCTGCTCTTTGTCTGATCCCTCACCTAGGACCAGTTTGCCTTGGGAGACCCTACCAGGGGGCATAGAAACCCCCGGACAACATAGCTCCTAGGATCATTGGGACACGCAAACTCCTCTACCACGGTAAGGTGGCAGCTCAGAGAGGAGTAGTGCAGGGGTGTCGAAGTCAAATACAGAGTGGGCCAAAATATAAAGCATTTTGTCACATTTCTGTAATGGCTTACCTTTTTATAATGTCGTTTTTTGTGCTAAAAAGCTACATATTGAGATATTTATCGAACAAGACCACGAACCTCATATCGACATTTACGAGTACGCATGAACATTTCACACGCTATAATGCTCACTAGCTAATTTTGTAAAAGACAGACTAGTAAATAAGTAAAATAAGTCCTTTCAATTTATTGAAAATGTCATATTTCTGTAATGGCTTACCTTTTATAATGTCGGTTTTTATGCTAAAAGGCAACATATTGAGATATTTATCAAACTAGACGGTGAACCTCATATCAACGTTTAGGAGTATGCATGAACATTTCACACGCTATAATGCTCGCTAGCTAGTTTTGTAAAAGACAGACTAGTAAATATGTCAAATAAGTCTTTCAATTTATTGAAAATGTCACATTTCTGTAATGGCTTACCTTTTATAATGTCGGTCCCTCCCCGAAAGTCCAAGGAGTGTTGCAGGCTATGCGGTAAAAACGCTCAACATTGATACTTTTCTCCATTGACCTTTGCTCATGGCTTTTATTGATCCTCACGGACTTTGAGCAACAAATGATTTTGTGGCTTGAATTTGGGTCGGAATAAGCTGGTCTAAAAGTTAACGGTCCAATTAAAATATCGGCGAGCGGTGACAAACATCTCCGAGGAGCGCAGCGGACTCCAAATCAGCTGGTCTTTTTAACGGAAGGACAGGAAAGCGCCTCCGCTATGAGGCCGAGTCATCTCCGGTGATGGATGATGGGAGTGGAGGCGGGATGAGAGGAGGCTGAAAGGCCGCCCCGCATCAACACGGACCCCGGAGACAAGAGGAAGTGTGGCCATTACTGCGGCTGACACACTGAGATGGATGCGGCCCTTAGTCGCCATCAGATTAGGGAAGCCAGGTGAGCCTGGGCTCTCAGCAACACGCCGACGTAATTAAATGAGTTCGCCCTGGAAAAAAAAAAAAAAATCGCAACAGTAAAGGAAAGCCGGCTGATAAATGAAACCATAAAAAAAAAAAGTCCTGCAGCAGAAGCTGAGCTGCCAAGAAGACTGGAAGGAGACGTGCGGTAATTAAGAGTAACCTCACATAATGGACGCCCAGACAGAGGACAAGACGACTCTTTGTAGAGGTCCAATTCCGTGGTGGCTCCTCTGTGCCCCAGACCGCCCGGGAGTCTTTGGCCTTCCATCAAAGAAAACAATCCTTTTCTGACGACTCTAATGGGAAAAGTGTTTTTACACTAAAACACTGATTTTAACTGCTGGGCTCTAACCCAGAATCCTAATAACCCCTGTGGACGCTTCACGGACCATTAGTCAAAAAGCGCATCCCATTATGTACTTTTATTTTTATGACAAAGCCCCAAAAGCAGTGAAGTTGTCGTGTTGTGAAAATGGTAAATAAAAACAAAATACAAGGATCTGCAAATACTTTTCACCCTACAGTGGTGATCAAAAGTGTACATAGACTTGTAAAGAGCATCATGTCATGGCTATACATCATGTCAATTCTAATTCAAAGGTTGTGGATATTCCTGTGGGTAAGAAGTTATAACTAAATTGTTGTAAGTTTGTAAATTTAACTTGAAAATAGCCATTTTGCACATCGATAGTAGTTTAGTAGATCAATTTGGAATATGGAGAAGGTGAGGGTGAACCGTGTATAGTTTTTGACTTCATTGATATGATCAATCCGGTGAAAGGGAAAAAACACTAGCTGTTTTGTAATATGATTATGAAATAAAAAGAAGTAACACTTAAATTCGGATATATGTAAATATCTGCCTCCGACAGTACCAAATTAACACCCCTTGGAACTCCTGTTTCAGCGGCCTCTCTAACTTCCCGCAGAAGACGCCATGTTTTATCTAAGAGGATTGTAACGGGCTCCTTTGATTTGATGAGAAACCCTGAGGGTGTTTACTTTGATGCAATTGGACAACCAAGGGGGGTCCCACCACAACATAAATTGTGGTGTGAATCCTGTGCAGGTTTCGAGAACCTTCCTATAATTGGTGCTATTTTTCCTGTGACTGCTACTAAAAATGTAGAACGCATTAACTATGTTTTTTATAATCTGTTGAGACTGACCAACCTGACTCGTGATGCTGTTGAGGGGCTTGCTGAACAACTTGCCCCAACTTCCCTCATGGCCGTCCAGAACCGCATAGCCCTTGACCGTATCCTAGCCAAGGAAGAAGGTGTGTGTGCAATGTTTGGTGACCAATGCTGTACCTTCATTCCTAACAACACCGCCCCCGATGGCTCGGTCCAGAGGACCCTGGAGGGCCTCCATGCCCTGTCTAAGGAACTTACTGAAGTTTCCGGTGTCTCTGACCCCTTCAAAGATTGGCTCCAGATTACCTTTGGAAGGTGGTCTGACCTAATTAAGTCTGCCCTGATCTCCGTTGGAGTTTTCTTGGCCATCATAGCGTCATGCGGTTGCTTTATCGCCCCTTGTGCTAGGTCTTTATGCACCCGCATCATTGTTAGAGCTGTAGAAGGACAACCCCACCCTATTTCTGGGTTTGCTATGTCACTGAAGGGGGTCAAGCAAAGTGGTGACTTTCGAGAAATGCTAGTTTCCTTCCCTGACAGTGACGACATTGACATAGATTCCATCCGTTTATCTCCCATGTAACTATGCTTTTAATTTTTTACTAGCTTGCTCAAAGAGAGGCGTATTTTAGAAGTGTTGTACTAGTGATAAAGATCTTTTTAGAAGATCTGAAGGGGAATTGTCAGGGGCAGATATTTACATATATCCGAATTTAAGTGTTACTTCTTTTCATTTCATAATCATATTACAAAACAGCTAGTGTTTTTCTTCCAAATGTGGTCTTTTGGTTGTCTGCAAAACTGGGTGCTTAACCTTGAAGTGAGGAATGTTAGAGAGAGAGATAATAAGCATGTGTTTTGGCTAGAAAGACATGACTGCCAGGGGGGAGGAAGAGAGACTTAAGAGGAGAGGGGGTTTGGTCAAGTGTGGCAGACCATCTTAGCGGCGCAAGTGAATGTTCTATGCTGGACTGGTCTCAATGTATATATGCAAAGCTTTGCAAATATATTACAAAATACCTATTCTGTCTCTGGTGGTTTTTCTACTCAGCTTTAAGTGTCGTAAAGAGCTTGGGAGCGACTTGTGACTTGAATTCCCTGGGAGGAACAACTGGTCCAAAACGCAACACTGTCTTGACTTTACAATCATTTCTACAACTCTTATTTTTTTGTGATGTAGTGATTGGAGCACATACTTGCTCACAAAAAAACATTCATGAAGTTTGCTTCTTTTATGAATTTATTATGGGTCTACTGAAAATGTGAGGGTCAAAAGTATACATACAGCAATGTTAATATTTGCTTACATGTCCCTCGGCAAGTTTACCTGCAATAAGGCGCTTTTGGTAGCCATCCACAAGCTTCTGCTTGACCACTTGACCACTAAATTGCTGCAGTTCAGCTAAATGTGTTGCTTTTCTGACATGGACTTGTTTCTTCAGCATTGTCCACACCTTTAAGTCAGGACTTTGGGAAGAAAACCTTCATTCTAGCCTGATTTAGCCATTCCTTTACCACTTTTGGGGTCATTGTCCTGTTGGAACACCCAACTGCGCCCATTGCTGATGATTTTAGCTTGTCCTATACAATTTGGAGCTAATCCTCCTTTTTCATTGTCCCATTTAAAGCAGCAGTTCCATTGGCAGCAAAACAGGCCCAGAGCATAATACTACCACCACCATGCTTGACGGTAAGCAAGGTGTTCCTGGGATTAAAGGCCTCACCTTAGTAGTTGTTTATGTGCCATGTTGTTCCAGACCACAGCAAACGTTACCCAGCTTGCAGACATTTATTTAACTTGGACACACACATCTATACCTTTGGTCATTCTAAGACAGTCATTACCAGGAGTTATCTCACCTTCTTTGAAACCTCTGATTTACTAATATTTTCCAATGTTGTAAAAATGTGTCGAGTAAATATTACATTTCAACATTTCTGTCAACAAAGATTTCCGATAGTAGACTAATATAACTAATATAGACACTTACATCATGTGTTATCTTCATTATAACACTTATATAAGACTTTTAAAGTCATTTTGATAGTAGGCTAATATAGACACTTACATCATGTGTTGCCTTCATTATAACACTTATATAAGACTTTTAAAGTCATTTTGATAGTAGGCTAATATAGACACTTACATCATGTGTTGTCTTCATTATAACACTTATATAAGACTTTTAAAATCATTTTGATAGTAAGCTAATATAGACACTTACATCATGTGTTGCCTTCATTATAACACTTATATAAGACTTTTAAAGTCATTTTGATAGTAGGCTAATATAAACACTTGCATCATGTGTTGTCTTCATTATAACACTTGTATAAGACTTTTAAAGTCATTTTGATAGTAGGCTAATATAGACACTTACATCATGTGTTGTCTTCATTATAACACTTATATAAGACTTTTAAAATCATTTTGATAGTAAGCTAATATAGACACTTACATCATGTGTTGCCTTCATTATAACACTTATATAAGACTTTTAAAGTCATTTTGATAGTAGGCTAATATAAACACTTGCATCATGTGTTGTCTTCATTATAACACTTGTATAAGACTTTTAAAGTCATTTTGATAGTAGGCTAATATAGACACTTACATCATGTGTTGTCTTTATTATACCACTTGTATAAGACTTTTAAAGTCATTTTGATAGTAGGCTAATACAACTAATATAGACACATCATGTGTTGTCTTCATTATAACACTTATATAAGACTTTTAAAGTCATTTTGATAGTAGGCTAATATAGACACTTACATCATGTGTTGCCTTCATTATAACACTTATATAAGACTTTTAAAGTCATTTTGATAGTAGGCTAATATAGACACTTACATCATGTGTTGCCTTCATTATAACACTTATATAAGACTTTTAAAGTCATTTTGATAGTAGGCTAATATAACTAATATAGACACTTACATCATGTGTTGCCTTCATTATAACACTTATATAAGACTTTTAAAGTCATTTTGATAGTAGGCTAATATAGCTAATATAGACACATCATGTGTTGCCTTCATTATAACACTTATATAAGACTTTTAAAGTTATTTTGATAGTAGGCTAATATAGCTAATATAGACACTTACATCATGTGTTGCCTTCATTATAACACTTATATATGACTTTTAAAGTAATTTTGATAGTAGGCTAATATAGACACTTACATCATGTGTTGCCTTCATTATAACACTTATATAAGACTTTTAAAGTCATTTTGATAGTAGGCTAATATAGACACTTACATCATGTGTTGTCTTCATTACAACACTTATATACGACTTTTAAAGTCATTTTGATAGTAGGCTAATATAGACACTTACATCATGTGTTGCCTTCATTATAACACTTATATAAGACTGTTAAAGTCATTTTGATAGTAGGCTAATATAGACACATCATGTGTTGCCTTCATTATAACACTTATGTATGACTTTTAAAGTAATTTTGATAGGAGGCTAATATAACTAATATAGACACTTACATCATGTGTTGCCTTCTTTATAACACTTATATAAGACTTTTAAAGTCATTTTGATAGTAGGCTAATATAACTAATATAGACACTTACATCATGTGTTGCCTTCATTATAACACTTATATAAGACTTTCAAAGTCATTTTGATAGTAGGCTAATATAGCTAATATAGACACTTACATCATGTGTTGCCTTCATTATAACACTTATACAAGACTTTTAAAGTTATTTTGATAGTAGGCTAATATAGCTAATATAGACACTTACATCATGTGTTGCCTTCATTATAACACTTATATATGACTTTTAAAGTAATTTTGATAGTAGGCTAATATAGACACTTACATCATGTGTTGTCTTCATTATAACACTTACATAAGACTTTTAAAGTCATTTTGATAGTAGGCTAATATAGACACTTACATCATGTGTTGTCTTCATTATAAAACTTATATAAGACTTTTAAAGTCATTTTGATAGTAGGCTAATATAGACACTTACATCATGTGTTGCCTTCATTATAACACTTGTATAAGACTTTTAAAGTCATTTTGATAGTAGGCTAATATAGACACTTACATCATGTGTTGTCTTCATTATAACACTTATATCAGACTTTTAAAGTCATTTTGATAGTAGGCTTATATAGCTAATATAGACACTTACATCATGTGTTGTCTTCATTATAACACTTATTTAAGACGTTTAGAGTCATTTTGATAGTAGGCTAATATAGCTAATATAGACACTTACATCATGTGTTGTCTTCATTATAACACTTATATAAGACTTTTAAAGTATTTTTGATAGTAGGCTAATATAGACACTTACATCATGTGTTGTCTTCATTATAACACTTATATAAGACTTTTAAAGTCATTTTGATAGTAGGCTAATATAGCTAATATAGACACTTACATCATGTGTTGCCTTCATAATAACACTTATATATGACTTTTAAAGTAATTTTGATAGTAGGCTAATATAACTAATATAGACACTTACATCATGTGTTGTCTTCATTATAACACTTATATAAGACTTTTAAAGTATTTTTGATAGTAGGCTAATATAGACACTTACATCATGTGTTGTCTTCATTATAACACTTATATAAGACTTTTAAAGTATTTTTGATAGTAGGCTAATATAGACACTTACATCATGTGTTGTCTTCATTATAACACTTATATCAGACTTTTAAAGTCATTTTGATAGTAAGCTTATATAGCTAATATAGACACTTACATCATGTGTTGTCTTCATTATAACACTTATTTAAGACGTTTAGAGTCATTTTGATAGTAGGCTAATATAGCTAATATAGACACTTACATCATGTGTTGTCTTCATTATAACACTTATATAAGACTTTTAAAGTATTTTTGATAGTAGGCTAATATAGACACTTACATCATGTGTTGTCTTCATTATAACACTTGTATAAGACTTTTAAAGTCATTTTGATAGTAGGCTAATATAGCTAATATAGACACTTACATCATGTGTTGCCTTCATAATAACACTTATATATGACTTTTAAAGTAATTTTGTTAGTAGGCTAATATAACTAATATAGACATTTACATCATGTGTTGTCTTCATTATAACACTTATATAAGACTTTTAAAGTATTTTTGATAGTAGGCTCATATAGCTAATGTAGACACTTACATCATGTGTTGCCTTCATTATAACACTTATATAAGACTTTTAAAGTCATTTTGATAGTAGGCTAATATAGCTAATATAGACACTTACATCATGTGTTGCCTTCATTATAACACTTATATAAGACTTTTAAAGTCATTTTGATAGTAGGCTAATATAGACACTTACATCATGTGTTGCCTTCATTATAACACTTATATAAGACTTTTAAAGTCATTTTGATAGTAGGCTAATATAATAATAATGATAAATGGGTTGTACTTGTATAGCGCTTTTCTACCTTCAAGGTACTCAAAGCGCTTTGACACTACTTCCACATTTACCCATTCACACACACATTCACACACTGATGGAGGGAGCTGCCATGCAAGGCGCTAACCAGCACCATATAGACACTTACATCATGTGTTGTCTTCATTATAACACTTATATAAGACTTTTAAAGTCATTTTGATAGTAGGCTTATATAACTAATATAGACACTTACATCATGTGGTCCAATATGGCTCTTTCAACATTTTTATTTGCCGACCCCTGAAATAAGGGTAGTATTTAAAGTGAAAGTAGCACCCCCACTTTTAAGGAGTGGGTAAGACAGGTGCATATAATAAGCAGGTGAATAAAATAAATAGGATGCAGCCTGAGGTCGTGGGTAGAAGGGGCCAGCATGGTCGCCAAGGGGCCGCCGCTGCTCAGTTAAACATGCCATTTAAATGCATGGGCTGCACTAGATGGGAATGTTACCGGGGCGCGGCGTGCACACGCACGACTTGGTGGCGGACGGCGGAATGGCAGCCGCCGCTAACTTCTTGGCGGTCGACTCCATTCTCTGTGACGGTCACTCCTCCTTTGGCCGCCTGCTAGCGCTCCTCAAACAGAACAACTGCTCCCCTGCTGGAGGAGGCGTGTAAATGTTTGCTGTGTCCGCAGAGTTTGCCAAGCTGAGAACATTCTATTGACAAAGCAGTAATTACAATCTAAGCAGCAGGCTGGGTCGAAGCCATTGACCCAACATGTGACTGCGCCATTGATGCTTTTTATCGCCTTGTTCACTCCAAAATGGCCACAGCTCTGCAACTCAATATTGTTAACAACCACTAATTAAACCAATAAAGGACTTTTTGTCTTTTTTTTCTTTCTTTT
>NC_084565.2:10065000-10145000 GCF_033978685.3 Nerophis lumbriciformis | reverse complement strand
GCTGCTGTATTTCTCCATTGGTTGAGTGGTGTTTTGTCCTTGATTTTTGTGTTGACTCTGTCCAGGATTATTTTGCTGATTTTTCCTATTTCAGATTTAGTTGGGTTTATTAGTCGGCATGTTGGGTTATTTGCGAAGTTGGGTTTGTGGTCCTTCAATGTGATGAAGGCTTCCTTGTTGGCTGTGGCGTCCACCCTGTCCTCAATGTCCAGTTCAGCCGCGATCCTTTTATTTTCCAGGTGGATGTTCTGTAAGGTGTTGGGTTGCGCTTTTTTGTATGATTTGGTGATGCTTCTGTCCAGTAAGGTGTGATGTTCTGGTATGTCCATTCTGTAGAAGTTTGTGGTTTTATCGGCAGCTATGATGAGGTTGTTTACTTTCTTGATGCGCTCCTTGTCATTTTTCAGCTTGGTGAGGAGTGGGTTGCGGATTGGCTTGAATTTGACTGATTGTATCATTTTGAGCATGTCGTTCTCAAAATCCTTTAGTTCCTCAACTGTGGGTGGGTTCTTGGTAGATTTGAATCCGTAAGTTTTCTTTTGCGTTCCTTTTGTTTCAGGGTGGAGGAAAAAATGTGCTTTCCACCGCATCCTTCTTAGGAAGTGTTCCGTCTTTTCTATGAGCCTTAGCTTGTAGTCATTCTGCGCGGGTATGGGAATGTTCTTCGTGGAGTAGTCGATGTTGAATTTTTCCATTTCTGATCGTCGTACAGTGCTCAACAAATGTGTATGTAGGCTTAGCAAAAGCAACACATAAAAACATTGAGCTTTTTTTCCTGTGGCTTGAGAAGTACCAGGAAACACGTCGAAGCGCATTGCTTCGTTCACGCATTTTGACAGTCATGAATGTGTTCACTCACCATGACAGTCCAATTACAGTTACATCACTGTAATTAAGTCTTATCATTTGCTTATAGTTGGTCCGTGAGTCATTGCCAGTCTAGACCAGAAATGGGTCCTGGGATGACTCACGAGAGCCCCGTTTCCACAGCAAGAACTGTACGTGTTTGGGTTCCAATGAAGTTTTTTGGGCATTTTATTAAAACAATCAATTACAATTTTAACAACAGATTGAACAGATTCTTGAATACAAGTGGAACTTCGGTGGACAACCGATACAAATACAGCGCTAGCATCTCAACATCAGTGTTGGGTTAAAAGTAACTGAGTTACTAACTCAGTTACTTACACCAAAAAGTAATGCGTTACTATGAAAAGTAACTATTTAGTTACTTATTTTTTTCTTTCTTTTTTTTTAAAAGGTCCCATTAATGCCCTTTTAGCCTTCATGTCAGTACTGTTATTGCACTGGAGAATAATGCAATGTGTTGATCAACTTGACATGCATTTGCATCACTGAACTCTGCTAAGCAATGTGCTCTACATACAACACACAAAGACAAAGATATGTTTCAAAGGGATCATTTATTTCGGGCCAGAACAAATTGACAAAACTATTTTAAATAACTGCAACATAACATACATAAGTAACAAACTAACCAGGCGTTTTTTTCTCTCGAGGAATTCGGAAATAAAATCATGTCTTTAGGAGATCAACACTGTACTGAAGCCCAGAACACTCTACACATTTCCCCAGTTTTAGTTTAAAGATAAGGAAAGATTGGCCTGGCCCACTAGGATCCCTCTTTATGTTTGTGAACTTTATACTCTATACATTTAGAGTGAGGTTATATTCAAACACTCTAAAAGTCTAGAATGAAAGAGTATATAAGAGAATTGACAGAGTGTGTGTATCTTCAGTGATGAATGATGAGCAGAGGCAGAGTTTGGAGTTTTTTCTTTAGCTTGCTTTCCATTTTTATGTACTCACTGTCCACTGTGTCCAGGTACGTGGAAAATGTTTTCCGTGCCATTTGCTGTTTGACGCCGGTATCATGCTAATTAGCTGCCTGAAAGTGGGTGACTCCACTGTAAAAAAATAGCCTGCATGTCTTCTAGCACAGTGGTTCTCAACTTTTTTTCAGTGATGTACCCCCTGTGAGCATTTTTTTAATTCAAGAACCCCTAATCAGAGCAAAGCATTTTTGGTTGAAAAAAAGAGATAAGTAAAATACAGCACTATGTCATCAGTTTCTGATTTATTAAATTGTATTACAGTGCAAAATATTGCTCATTTGTAGTGGTCTTTCTTAAACTATTTGGAAAAAAAGATATACAAATAACTAAAAACTTGTTGAAAAATAAACAAGTGATTCAATTATAAATAAAGATTTCTACACATAGAAGTAATCATCAACTTAAAGTGCCCTCTTTGGGGATTGTATTAGAGATCCATCTGGATTCATGAACTTAATTCTAAACATTTCTTCACAAAAAAAGTCATCTTTAACATCAATATTTATGGAACATGCCCACAAAAAAATCTATCTGTCAACACTGAATATTGCATTGTTGCATTTCTTTTCACACTTCTTTTTGACAGACATTTTAGTGACAAACCTGAGCTTGTGCTTCACTGAGTTTATGAACTTACATTCATATTTTGTTGAAGTATTATTCAATAAATATATTCATAAAGGATTTTTTAATTGTTGCTATTTTTAGAATATTTAAAAAAAGTCTCACGTACCCCTTGGCATACCTTCAAGTACCCCCAGGGGTACGTGTACCCCCATTTGAGAACCACTGTTCTAGCACATACGCTGCAATGGCTCTATCAATGTTGTCCTGGCTAGCAGTCCCTCCGTTAAAATCCTTAAGTGGAGGTGAAGTGGCATCGGAGTCTGTTTCTCTCTTTACTAGCTTCGTCAAAGCATGTTGCTTTTGTAGCTGTTTCAGCAGATTTGAATTGCTGTTCTGGGCAGGAGATAGGATCTTTGATCCAAGAGACAACTTACATTTAACTAAAATGTTCTCTTCTTTGTGCTCGACAAAAGAAAAGTAATGAGAATATCTCCATATGTTAAGAAACTCGGCTTTGGCTCCAACATGATGTCTTGTTAGTAAACACAGACACGCACCCCCTGCCCCACACACACCCACACACACCGCACCTCTTCTCTCCCTTGTGACACAGGAAGAATCAGAAGGACGACACTGCAACTCTCCAATAAAACACACTCAGATCTTCTGTTTCTAGCCGATACTACATAAAAAATAACGTAAAATAACGTAACTGAGTTACTGAATATAAAAAATTACGCGTTAGACTACTAGTTACTGCCGAAAATAATGGTGTTACAGTAACGCATTAGTCCCAACACTGCTCAACATTGATAGCATAATAAAAAAAACGGAGGAAATAATGAATGCAATAGATTGTAAACAGTTGTTTATGGACTTAACAAAAGTGTTTGACACAATTAATCATATTTTAATGAACAAATTAGTAGGGTATGGCATCAGAGGGCTGGCCTTGAACTGGATAAAAACCTACTAAAACGATCATCGATAAACTTTTGGAAATTCGTGTCCTTTCTGATTTCAATGCATAAAAAGACACAAAAAGTGCGTTAACGCCAACACTGATATAGGAACATAGAAAACGTCTGAATGCATGTTTTAGTTAATTTTCATCCAATTAACAATTGTATGTTGGATACAATTGTATAATGAATAAGGTTCATCAGTGTTGATTAATCAGCATCTGTACATGCAAATGAGCATGAGCATCCTTGGCTTTTCTTAAATTTACCCAAATGGAAGGAAAGCTTCCATCTCATTAGAGCGAGAAAATGTTTTTACGTCCTGCTGCGGAAGCGCTTAGCGCAACACGGCTCTCGTTTGGGAGTAAATATAAGACTTACACACACTCCCACCTGGGAGTTAGCAGATATCACGGACCAGCAGGGTTTGAAGTGTTTTAATTGAAGTTTTTTCTTCAGTTTATTGCTAAAAGTGAGGTGCGCTAATAATAAAGAATCAAAATATGACTGGCCTTGGCCGTCTTTGCGGCCCCCAGGTATTATCACCGCCGTGTCTTGGGACTCATCCTTGTCAAGGTTGGAATTATTCTGGTGTTTCTTGCCGTGGATCAGGTGCTGAAGTTCTGCTGTGAACGCAACCCTGGGGAGGAATACGCCGTTTCTGGGGAGGCGGGTGGCTTTTTGTCCGCTTCCAACGCGGATGCCGACCATTTGTTTTAGTCACGGTCCTGTGGAGAAGAAGGTCACCAGGACCAAAGTCTCTCTCTACAGGTGATTCATCAGAACATTCCGGGTATCAGTGCGACAAGGTGACATGACGGCGGCGCTTTCCATAAACACGCTTTTAAATATTGAATAACGGAGCCACACGTTCTGGTTTTATTCACGGCAAGGACGTGGGAAGTAGGACACGGATGTGGTTTGGCAGATAAGGAGTCACATGTGACAAATCCAGCTCATGTCGTCCTTGGCCGCCTGCATCAGACGGAATAAGTAAACATGACGTGATGTAATTGGAGGATGTCGACAACATCAACCTCTAATTGACACGTCTGTGACACGGTTGATCGCTATGCTTGGCAAAGGGAATCTTGCAAGCTTCTAAACTGGACTTAAACCAGCGTTACATTGTGTTTTTACACTTTTCATACATCAATAAGTGTACCATATTTTCCGGACTTTAGAGCGCACCGGTTCTTTCTGTCTTGCCTCTGGTGAGGGCGGTCGCATTTTTTTCTCCTCCCATCTTCTCCTTGCTTGCTCTCTTTGTCTTGACTTGTATACACTTTTGTTGAAGCCTCTTTCTTTGCGCTGTCCTCCAAATCTAAACATCCATCCATCCATCCATCTTCTTCCGCTTATCCGAGGTCGGGTCGCGGGGCCAGCAGCCTAAGCAGGGAAGCCCAGACTTCCCTCTCCCCAGCCACTTCGTCCAGCTCTTCCCAGGAGATCCCGAGGCGTTCCCAGGCCAGCCGGGAGACATAGTCTTCCCAACGTGTCCTGGGTCTTCCCCGTGGCCTCCTACCGGTCGGACGTGCCCTAAACACCTCCCGAGGGAGGCGATCGGGTGGCATCCTGACCAGATGCCCGAACCACCTCATCTGGCTCCTCTCCATGTGGAGGAGCAGCGGCTTTACTTTGAGCTCCCCGCGGATGACAGAGCTTCTCACCCTATCTCTAAGGTAGAGCCCCGCCACCCGGTGGAGGAAACTCATTTCGGCCGCTTGTACCCGTGATCTTGTCCTTTCGGTCATAACCCAAAGCTCATGACCATAGGTGAGGATGGGAACGTAGATCGACCGGTAAATTGAGAGCTTTGCCTTCCGGCTCAGCTCCTTCTTCACGGATCGATACAGCGTCTGCATTACTGAAGATGCCGCACCGATCCGCCTGTCGATCTCACGATCCACTCTTCCCTCACTCGTGAACAAGACTCCGAGGTACTTGAACTCCTCCACTTGGGGCAAGATCTCCTCCCCAACCCGGAGATGGCACTCCACTCTTTTCCGGGCGAGAACCATGGACTCGGACTTGGAGGTGCTGATTCTCATCCCAGTCGCTTCACACTCGGCTGCGAACCGATCCAGCGAGAGCTGAAGAGCCTGGCCAGATGAAGCCATCAGGACCACATCATCTGCAAAAAGCAGAGACCTAATCCTGCAGCCACCAAACCGGATCCCCTCAACGCCTTGACTGCGCCTAGAAATTCTGTCCATAAAAGTTATGAACAGAATCGGTGACAAAGGGCAGCCTTGGCGGAGTCCAACCCTCACTGGAAACGTGTCCGACTTACTGCCGGCAATGCGGCCCAAGCTCTGACACTGATCATACAGGGAGCGGACCGCCAAAATCAGACAGTCCGATACCCCATACTCTCTGAGCACTCCCCACAGGACTTCCCGAGGGACACGGTCGAATGCCTTCTCCAAGTCCACAAAGCACATGTAGACTGGTTGGGCAAACTCCCATGCACCCTCAAGGACCCTGCCGAGAGTATAGAGCTGGTCCACAGTTCCACGACCAGGACGAAAACCACACTGTTCCTCCTGAATCCGAAGTTCGACTATCCGGCGTAGCCTCCTCTCCAGTACACCTGAATAGACCTTACCGGGAAGGCTGAGGAGTGTGATCCTACGATAGTTAGAACACACCCTCCGGTGTCCAAATCTAAACATCAGACATGGAATTCATTAGCTGGACTCTCGACTCAACATAATCTTTTCGACGAGGAAAAGAGGTTCTGGGGAGCCTGGCTGCCCTGATGGAACCATGGCTGCGGGGTACGTGAGAGACTCCTGGGACAAATGTGCCTCTCAGTCCTTTCCATCGAGAACGTGGAATACATCTACCTATTTGGAACCGTGATCGTGGTGCACCTGCTGATTGGGCTGGGCATTGCTCCATATCGTCAAATTCGTAAGACGATGGCAGCCACTCAAGGAGCCCAAATGCTGTTAGTCGCAATGGAAGGTGTTAAAATGTTAAAATACTGAACAAATGTTTACTGGGATAAGGTAAACATCTGTTCAGTATTTTAACATAAAAGTGTTTGATTGTGAGGCATTAAAAGCCACAAAATGCAACCGGTCCATCAGACCCACAAACGCTGGCTGAGTAACAACAATATGAACATTACACAAGGGTTCAAAACACCGGAAAGGTGTTGTTAAAAGTATCCTTGTTGGTGTGAGCCAGCACTAACCTGCCATATTAGCCATGCCCAGGAAGTGCTGTAATCTACTTACAGTAATGGCGGTCTGTTTCGATACCAGGTTGGTTATCTGCAATCTGATATCTCTTCTGGAGTGCTGCAAGAGCAGGGATGTTGAAGCGTCCACAGCTTTTATCTTCTCACTTTTCTCACTTATTCCCAGTTTAGCATGACTTAGTCTGACCCCCCCCCCCCATTAGGAATCACGAGCGCACCAACATACGCTAAGTGGTGTTGTTGTCACGATTTTTCATGATGTTTTGGTTTTATGTTTTATACTTCTCATGTTTAGTGTGTTGATTCTGTTTTCAGTGCTCCTTTTTCTCTTGTTTGCGGCTTCCTGTGGGTGTGCCGATTTCACACACCAGTCCCCTCTTGTAATTGAAGGGTTTGTTAGCCAGCTCCACATGCCAGGACCCTACACTGGCGCCTTGGCTGCTTAAGGCTCCCCCTTCTCCGAACCCTATTGCTGTGCCACCCCAGCTTGAGGTTTCGACTCTATCCATTGCTGCCCCGTGGAAACTCAAGGCTTCAACGGCTTCCGGTCCTGATCCATGGCAACCCTGGATTCAGTTGCTGTTGGAAGCCGGTCGGAAACAGTGCGAGAGGTTTCAGCAACCCTGCTCTTAGCCTGCCTCCGTCCATCCCTGGCTTCAGCTCGAGCTGAAGCTGCTGTTAAACAGCTCCTTTCTCTGCTCAAGGAGGATGTCTGGAATCCGGATACCTCTTGAAGGTGGACTACTCCTTCAAGCGAGGCCGCCACCTGCCTCCTTCCTGGCACGGTGGTCACTTCATCAGCTTGCGGTGGGTCCTTTTCCGATGCCTACTTGTTTTTCCTCCAGTGGCTCTTACCGAGATGCCACCAACTCCTTGCTTACTGCTGAAGCACCCGTCCGGCGTTTGACCTTCATGCCAGCCATTGAAGCGCCAGTGCGGCCGGCGCCTAACCTCCTCGATCAATCTCGGCCGCTGTGGTGACCATTCCAAAGAGGCCTTCCGCACCAACAGCAGCAATGGCCAAGACCAGTGGGTGTACCCTTGCTGCTGCTGGAGTGTTCATCCTGCGCTTCACACCCTTATCTTTGCCGGCTGCCGTCTGACTCTCCCCGGCTGGCTTCAGAGACACATGGCAGGGACTGGGTGCCGTCCTTTTCACCATTCGTGGTGGGGGCACGGTTTTACGGCCCTCCACCCTCACTTGGTTTTGTACTTTTTTGTTTTACGTTTGTTTTACTGGCAAAGAACGTCTGGAATACGTTTGGAGGGAGTATATATTTTATGACTGTTTTAATTGTGTGTTGTATACTTCCTGTATTTAGTGTTGGTTTCTGTTTTGAGCGCTCCTTCCTCTCTTGTTTGGGACTTCCTGCGGGAGCGCTGATTCCTCACATCTGCCCCCTATTGCAATTAGGAGAGTTTGTTAGCCTGCTTCGCGGCAATGCTGGATTAATGTGTGCTGCTTAGTGTGCTGCTGCTACATGCCTTGCACTATAGCCTTCTGATTCTGTTATTAGAATCAAACTATTTTACCTGCACACCACTTTGCTGTCTTTGCATCCTGGGGCTACTCCTGCTATCGACATGTGCCACCATGACAAATGCATTTGATGAAAACCACAAAGAGGATGCAGTGTTAATTAGAAGCTGGTGACATGTATTCTTTCATTTTCCAAACATGAAAAACGAATTATATGTAACAAGTCTTTTTTTTTTTTACATTTAAAAAGGTTTGGAGTGCAATAGAAAGTTGAACGTAAACCATATATATATATATATATATATATATATATATATATACGTATATATATATATATATGGTGTGTATATATATATAATACCATATACAGTATATATATATATATATATATATATATATATATATATATATATATATATGTCTTAATAAGGTTATCCAAAAAATAGTGCTCGATACCGTAGTAGAGCGCAATATATGTATGTGTGGGGAAAAAAAATCACAAGACTATTTCATCTCTACAGGCCTGTTTCATGAGGGGGGTACCCTCAATCGTCAGGAGATTTTAATGGGAGCATTCGCATACCATGGTTTATATAGGGCACAGAGTGGGTGGGTACAGGCTGGCCTAGGGGCGTGGTGATTGGTTCATGTGTTACCTAGGAGGTGTTTCCGTCTATGGCGGCATGTTGTTATATATATATATATATATATATATACATATATATATATATATATATATATATATATATATATATATATATATATATATATATATATATATTGTTGCGTTTTGGACCAGTTGTTCCTCCCAGGGAATTCAAGTCACAAGTCGCTCCCAAGCTCTTTACGACACTTAAAGCTGAGTTGAAAAAACCACCAGAGACAGAATAGGTATTTTGTTGTATATTTTCAAAGCTTTGCAAATATACTTTTTGAGACCAGTCTAACCATAGAACATTCTATTGCGCCGCCCAAAATGGTCCGTCTTCCCGATCCCACCACCCTCTCTCTTGTCCCCTCTCTGTAGACAAAACAAATGCTAGTCAAAACACATTCCAAAGAACTCAAGGTTAACACACACAGTTTACTTGCAGACAGAGCAGCAAGAGAAGAAATGGAAAACACGAGCTGTTTTCAAATATGACTATGAAATAAAAGAAGTACAACTTAAATTCGGATATATGTAAATATCTGCCTCCGACAATATATATATATATATATACATATATACATACATCCTGAAAATATGCAAACAACACTGTGTTTGGATAATTGATACTTCAAACTTGCATAAATATATATTAAGGAACATAACATAACTTGGCTTCTGAGAGCTTCAAAATGTATTGAATAAAATGCTAAAGTTGTTGATAAACAAGCAATTATTTTAATAATTAAATATGGTCATTTTAAATGAATTATTATGATAATTTAAAATTAATAATTTCAAATATGTTTATTTTAATGTATAATTCTATGGCTGGATGTAATAAGGAGTCAGAAAAAAGAAAAAAGAAAAATACAATTCATTTTGATGTTTTTAGCAAAAAATAGTAAAAATGTATTTTTTTTTTTTTTTGTAATTAATAAATATATTTATTTTTAGGTAAGATAAACATAATAATACAATTTATCTCTAGTCTGGATGATTTAGTCCTTGTCACCCTGTTGTCCTCCCGTCGTGAAAAAAGGCTGTCCTCACTCAGGTCCGCATGGAGCTGGAGGGGGCGTGGCCTCCAGCTCCGGCTGAAAATCGAGAGATTTTCGGGAGAATATTTGTCCCGGGAGGTTTTCGGGAGAGGCGCCGAATTTCGGGAGTCTCCCGGAAAATTCGGGATGGTTGGCAAGTATGATATATACAGGTATATATATATATATATATATATATATATATATATATATATAACTAACTGCTGCTGCCTACTGCTCCCCTCACCTCCCAGGGGGTGAACAAGTGGATGGGTCAAATGCAGGGGACAAATTTCACCACACCTCATGTGTGTGTGTGTGTGACTATCATTGGTACTTTAACTTTAAAGAGCACAGAACAGCTCCATTTCAAAAAGAGAGGTAAAACAAAAGTAGTGAACAGAAGGAAAACACGACAAATAAATACCGTTACAACGTCGGAAATGCACAGAGCCACGTTTGTTTATAGCGGACGTCACTGACTTGTGCCAGCACAAATCAGAAGGAAATCAGACAAATTCCAAGGATTCCAAAATCTCGCATTTACATTGAATCAATTCTGCTCGTCAGAGCTCGTTCGCAGCATCTTTGTCCTCCTGATACTGTTTTTACACTCATTTGCATAATGCCATTTAGGCTTTTAAGATGATTTTGCGCGAGGAAAACTCATTTAAGGCGCCTTAGCGTGCGGTGGGGAGGGGGGGGGGGGCGTCTTATGTAGTCATAATGGCCATCCAACTGTGTAATTGGTCATTGCGAACTGTTGGAGCAAGTGGTTGACGACAGCGGCGCATTAAACGTGACTGACAGTTGAATGGGGAGGCGACGCCTGGCGGCACGTGCACGCAAAGTGCGTTTCCTCGCCTCGCTAAACGCAGATTACGTCAAGATGTCCGTTTCAGAGAAAGCACATGTGCAGATAACGTTGTCACAAGGCGCAAAATGACTTCCATCTCTTATAAGAAGTGTAATTCCTCGACATGTTCCGAACTTTTGTGTCTTTTAGGCCTCTTTTGCGACGGAGACTTAGTGGTAGTGAGTCGGTCAGCGGTAATTGCCACAGGAGAGCGACAGCTCATTTAGTGGTGAGAATGTCTGACGGGATTTTGGCGATAGAATCCGACACGACGCCTTTTGGGGGGAACTGTGTTGGGGATTGTTGCTTTCTTTTATTTGACAGAGGTCATCGTGTATTTTGTGTATTATTATCATCACACTCAGCCTGCTGCCACTCTACCAAGTGTTTAAAATGCCCTCAGGGAAGAAGAACATCCATCCATTTTAAGGGTTAAGGTGTGGGGGCGGGGTTTGGTGGTAGCGGGGGTGTATATTGTAGCCCGGAAGAGTTAGGGATGCAAGGGGTTCTGGGTATTTCTTCTGGTGTGTTTATGTTGTGTTACGGTGCGGATGTTCTCTCGAAATGTGTTTGTCATTCTTGTTTGGTGTGGGTTCACAGTGTGGCGCATATTTGTAACAGTGTTAAAGTTGTTTATACGGCCACCCTCAGTGTAACCTGTATGGCTGTTGATCAAGTATGTCTTGCAGTCACTTACGTGTGTCTGCAGAAGCCGCATACAACATGTGACTGGGCTGGCACGCTGTTTGTATGGTGAAAAAGTGGACGCGTCGACAGGTTGTAGAGGACGCTGAAGGCAGTGCCATCACGGCGCGGCCTTAATATTGTTGTCCGGGTGAAAATTGGGAGAAATTCGGGAGAATGGTTGCCCCGGGAGATTTTCGGGAGGGGCACTGAAATTCGGGTGTCTCCTGGAAAAATCGGGAGGGTTGGCAAATATGCCTTACACACCCCGCTAAGCGGCAGGCCCGCAGACCACGCCCCCCTCCACAATATTGTATGTAAATGTATTGTTTATTTGGTTAGAATTTCTTTTTCTAGTAAGCCTGACCTAAGCCTATAAGGTTTATTTGTTGAATAAATAACAATCTTTGTGATTAACACATGCTTTTATATCATTTTACAAGGTAGTAAACTGTAAGAAGTTTAGATATTTTATTGTATTAAATATGATCAGAATCAAGAGTAAGACTATTAATTCAGTGTTAATATTGGAGTGCACTGCAAAAAGTCAGTGTTCAAAAACAAGAAAATAAAATACAAAAATGAGGGGTATTTTATTTGAACTAAGCGAAATTATCTGCCAATAGAACAAGAAAATTTGGCTTGTCAAAACTTTCCAAAACAAGTAAAATTAGCAAACCTCAATGAACCCAAAAATACCTTAAAATAAGTATATCCTTACTAATAACAAGTGCACTTTTCTTGGTAGAAAAAAAAAGAGACCTTTTTGCTCAATA
Organism: Nerophis lumbriciformis; assembly: GCF_033978685.3. Taxonomy (NCBI): domain Eukaryota; kingdom Metazoa; phylum Chordata; class Actinopteri; order Syngnathiformes; family Syngnathidae; genus Nerophis; species Nerophis lumbriciformis. The sequence goes on along the minus strand of NC_084565.2, from coordinate 10,132,922 downwards.
TGTTGAAAAATATTCCTAAATGAAGTAATTGCTAGTGCCATTATCTTGACATAATGATATGCGCTCGGCATTACATTTCTTGAAACCAGCAAACGTATACTAAAAACTAGTTTATTGTTCTTAATGGAAAGGCAACAAGGCAAGCGCTTGTTACTCTCGGGGTCTCCTAGCCGCTCAGGCAAATCATATTGTCTAAAAATGCATTTTTCCATCAAGAACATGACATCATCGCGCCAAGTGCGTGCTCTTTCAGTCAATTATTGCGCATATATATATATATATATATATATATATATATATATATATATATATATATACACAGCCCGGCCCCCGGCCAAATTTTTTTTCATTGTAATTTTGAAGAATTTATCTGAATGTGCATGAACTATTTCTGTTCAAAATTGTTTGAAATGTCAAATGTTAAATGTTTAAATATTAACTGTCAGTTTACTGTACTGTGTCAACTGTACAATGAGTACATTTTTTCGATTGTTTCATTGAAAATAAAACAGCAAAGTCCATTTGGCTGTCATGGGTTTTAATTATGAGACACAATTGTGTCAAAGTCATGATTTTTTTTTTGTTCATGCTTGAAATAAGAAATGATGACTTTAAAAAAGTAGTTTTCTACTTGTGAGTGTTGATGACACAGCTTTGCAACACTTGATATTCTAGTTTCAAGCATGTTTTACTCAATATAGGTCATCACATCTCAGCAACAAGCTGTAAGATCTTACTGAGATCATTTAGGAGCAAAACACCTAAAACAAGTAAAACACTCTAACATAAAATCTGCTTAATGAGAAGAATTATCTTATCAGACAAAAAATAAGCAAATTTCACCCTTATTTGACATATTTCATCTTACTTAGATTTCACTTTTTGCCATACTTGCCAACCTTGAGACCTCTGATTTCGGGAGGTGGGGGGGGGGGGCGTTGTTGGGGGCGTGGTTAAGAGGGGAGGAGTATATTTACAGCTAGAATTCACTAAGTCAAGTATTTCATATTATATATATATATATATATATATATATATATATATATATATATATATATGTATGTGTGGGGAAAAAAAATCACAAGACTATTTCATCTCTACAGGCCTGTTTCATGAGGGGGGTGCCCTCAATCGTCAGGAGATTTTAATGGGAGCATTCGCATACCATGGTTTATATAGGGCACAGAGTGGGTGGGTACAGGCTGGCCTAGGGGCGTGGTGATTGGTTCATGTGTTACCTAGGAGGTGTTTCCGTCTATGGCGGCATGTTGTTACAATTTCGCTGCGCTTGTTGAGGGATGACAGGTCTGGACGGTAGATAATAAACAGTTTCTCTTTCAAGCATAGGTTGCATCTTTTATTACCACTATTGTAAGGTGTGCTGGATGCAAGAATTTGCCATGTTATTGAATATTCAACATTATTGTCTTTGAGGTCCCAAATGTGTTTGCTGAGTTCTGTGGTATTTCGCAGGTTTTTGTTCCTGAAAGAAGCCTTGTGGTTGTTCCATCTGGTTTTGAATTCACCCTCGGTTAATCCTACATATGTGTCGGATGTGTTAATGTCCTTGCGTATTACCTTAGATTGGTAGACAACTGATGTTTGTAAGCATCCCCCGTTGAGGGGGCAATCAGGTTTCTTTCGACAGTTACATGCTTTGTTGGTTTTGGAGTCGTTCTGACTGGGGGTCGACGGCTCATTTGCAATTGTTTTGTTGTGGTTTGAGATGATTTGTCGTATATTGTTCATGCAGCTGTAGCTCAATTTGATGTTGTTCTTGTTGAATACTTTTCTTAGGTTGTTGTCTTTGGGAAAGTGTTTGTCAATCAGGTTGAGGAATTTGTGTCCAATGTTCGTTGAGACGTTTTTGCTGTATGGGGGGTTGTACCAGAATATGCCGTTTCGTTTTCTGTTCTTTTTTGGCTGGTTTCCTGGCGTGGGTTCATAGGTGAGGGTGAAATTGTATCCGCTTTCATCAAGGGCTTTTTGGTACGGGGGGGTTGCTTGGTCAAATTCAGCTTTGCTAGATGACAGCATCGATAGCCTTTTATTGATTCCGGTAGGTATTCTTTTCGTGGTGGTGGGTGGATGGTTGCTGTCATGGTGCACGTATTGGAGTGTTGTGTTGGGTTTCGTGAATGGTTGGTAGCTGTTATTTCTCAGGTTGAAAGTGACGTCAAGAAAGTTACAAACACTTTCCCAAAGACAACAACCTAAGAAAAGTATTCAACAAGACAAACACTTTCCCAAAGACAACAACCTAAGAAAAGTATTCAACAAGAACAACATCAAATTGAGCTACAGCTGCATGAACAATATACGACAAATCATCTCAAACCACAACAAAACAATTGCAAATGAGCCGTCGACCCCCAGTCAGAACGACTCCAAAACCAACAAAGCATGTAACTGTCGAAAGAAACCTGATTGCCCCCTCAACGGGGGATGCTTACAAACATCAGTTGTCTACCAATCTAAGGTAATACGCAAGGACATTAACACATCCGACACATATGTAGGATTAACCGAGGGTGAATTCAAAACCAGATGGAACAACCACAAGGCTTCTTTCAGGAACAAAAACCTGCGAAATACCACAGAACTCAGCAAACACATTTGGGACCTCAAAGACAATAATGTTGAATATTCAATAACATGGCAAATTCTTGCATCCAGCACACCTTACAATAGTGGTAATAAAAGATGCAACCTATGCTTGAAAGAGAAACTGTTTATTATCTACCGTCCAGACCTGTCATCCCTCAACAAGCGCAGCAAAATTGTAACAACATGCCGCCATAGACGGAAACACCTCCTAGGTAACACATGAACCAATCACCACGCCCCTAGGCCAGCCTGTACCCACCCACTCTGTGCCCTATATAAACCATGGTATGCGAATGCTCCCATTAAAATCTCCTGACGATTGAGGGCACCCCCCTCATGAAACAGGCCTGTAGAGATGAAATAGTCTTGTGATTTTTTTTCCCCACACATACATATATTGCGCTCTACTACGGTATCGAGCACTATTTTTTGGATAACCTTATTAAGACATTTATATATATATATATATATATATATATATATATATACAAGAAATACTTGACTTTCAGTTAATTCTAACTATAAATATATATTTCTTTTAATATATATATATATATATATATATATACATATATATATATATATATATATATATATATATATATATATATATATATATATATATATATATATATATATATATATATATAATACTTGAATTTCAGTGTTCATTTATTTACACATATACACACAGATAACACTCATCTACTCATTGTTGAGTTAAGGGTTGATATATATACAGGTAAAAGCCAGTAAATTAGAATATTTTGAAAAACTTGATTTATTTCAGTAATTGCATTCAAAAGGTGTAACTTGTACATTATATTTATTCATTGCACACAGACTGATGCATTCAAATGTTTATTTCATTTAATTTTGATGATTTGAACTGGCAACAAATGAAAATCCAAAATTCCGTGTGTCACAAAATTAGAATATTACTTAAGGCTAATACAAAAAAGGGATTTTTAGAAATGTTGGCCAACTGAAAAGTATGAAAATGAAAAATATGAGCATGTACAATACTCAATACTTGGTTGGAGCTCCTTTTGCCTCAATTACTGCGTTAATGCGGCGTGGCATGGAGTCGATGAGTTTCTGGCACTGCTCAGGTGTTATGAGAGCCTAGGTTGCTCTGATAGTGGCCTTCAACTCTTCTGCGTTTTTGGGTCTGGCATTCTGCATCTTCCTTTTCACAATACCCCACAGATTTTCTATGGGGCTAAGGTCAGGGGAGTTGGCGGGCCAATTTAGAACAGAAATACCATGGTCCGTAAACCAGGCACGGGTAGATTTTGCGCTGTGTGCAGGCGCCAAGTCCTGTTGGAACTTGAAATCTCCATCTCCATAGAGCAGGTCAGCAGCAGGAAGCTTGAAGTGCTCTAAAACTTGCTGGTAGACGGCTGCGTTGACCCTGGATCTCAGGAAACAGAGTGGACCGACACCAGCAGATGACATGGCACCCCAAACCATCACCCAACCATGCAAATTTTGCATTTCCTTTGGAAATCGAGGTCCCAGAGTCTGGAGGAAGACAGGAGAGGCACAGGATCCACGTTGCTTGAAGTCTAGTGTAAAGTTTCCACCATCAGTGATGGTTTGGGGTGCCATGTCATCTGCTGGTGTCGGTCCACTCTGTTTCCTGAGATCCAGGGTCAACGCAGCCGTCTACCAGCAAGTTTTAGAGCACTTCAAGCTTCCTGCTGCTGACCTGCTCTATGGAGATGGAGATTTCAAGTTCCAACAGGACTTGGCGCCTGCACACAGCGCAAAATCTACCCGTGCCTGGTTTACGGACCATGGTATTTCTGTTCTAAATTGGCCCGCCAACTCCCCTGACCTTAGCCCCATAGAAAATCTGTGGGGTATTGTGAAAAGGAAGATGCAGAATGCCAGACCCAAAAACGCAGAAGAGTTGAAGGCCACTATCAGAGCAACCTGGGCTCTCATAACACCTGAGCAGTGCCAGAAACTCATCGACTCCATGCCACGCCGCATTAACGCAGTAATTGAGGCAAAAGGAGCTCCAACCAAATATTGAGTATTGTACATGCTCATATTTTTCATTTTCATACTTTTCAGTTGGCCAACATTTCTAAAAATCCCTTTTTTGTATTAGCCTTAAGTAATATTCTAATTTTGTGACACACGGAATTTTGGATTTTCATTTGTTGCCACTTCAAATCATCAAAATTAAATGAAATAAACATTTGAATGCATCAGTCTGTGTGCAATGAATAAATATAATGTATAAGTTACACCTTTTGAATGCAATTACTGAAATAAATCAAGTTTTTCAAAATATTCTAATTTACTGGCTTTTACCTGTGTATATATATATATATATATATATATATATATATATATATATATATATATATATATATATATATATATATATATATAATAAATACTTGAATTTCAGTGTTCATTTATTTACACATATACACACAGATAACACTCATCTACTCATTGTTGAGTTAAGGGTTGAATTGTCCATCCTTGTTCTATTCTCTGTCACTATTTTTCTAACCATGCTGATGATGCATTGCAGTGTGGCACGCACAAAAGTGCTTTCATCAAATGCACTAGATGGCAGTATTGTCCTGTTTAAGAGTGTCACAACATTGCTGTTTACGGCAGACAAACTGCTTTACGGTAGACGTGACTGCTGTTGTTGTGTGTTGTTGCCGCGCTGGGTCTGGGAGGACGTTAATGAAACTGCCTAACAATAAACCCACATAAACCAAGAACTCGCCCTCCATCATTCTACAGTTATAACGTGATTGGGCAGGTACGCTGTTTATTTTGTGGGAAAGCGGACTCGCCTGAATTTCGGGAGATTTTCGGGAGAAAATTTGTCCCGGGAGGTTTTCGGGAGAGGCGCTGAATTTCGGGAGTCTCCCGGAAAATCCGGGAGGGTTGGCAAGTATGCTTTTTGCAGTGTGGTACCCGGGGCCCTCTGCAGTGGAAAAGTTGGGTCCTGAGGTCAAACAGGTTAAGAACTTATGTTCTATTGTTTGTACATGAATGGATGGACAGATGTTCATATGGTATGCGTACGAATAGAAAACCATTGCATGAATAGACGGGCAGATGTTTCAGTTGATTATACATTTCCCCGTCGCACCGTTCAAAACAAACACAATGTAGCTCATTTGGAAAGAGGTCTAATGGCGTACTCTTTGTTGCAAATGCATGTTGCTCATTAGCCCTCATTCAAGACTGCCGTGGCAAAGAAGCTTTCTGCTGGCTGCTTTAGTCCACTGACCAATTCACCAGGCGGATCTTTTCCTAATTGGTCATGCTTGCTGACGGACAAGCAGACTGAGGACATTAGAATTACTCCTCATTCGGATGTGATTTCCATTGGGCGGTTCTTTTTAAAAAAAAAAGTCCCGAGTCGGACTCAATAAGAAGATTAAAAGCAAATACTGGATATATTTGTCAAGCCCAGGGTTTGGGCGAGACTTTCACGTCAGCTTTAACTCCGAGATGTGTCGCCAAGGCCCGGTTGCTACTGTAGCTTACTGGAGGAATTAAGTGGCTTTTTGTTGCGGGAACTTTGGGCCATCTCCTGCTCTGTGTTATTTCAAATGAAATAGGCCTTTTTTTTTTACGTAGTGAGAAAAGTAAGTTCTCTTCTGCGGATCCTGAAAGATGAGGATCAGTGCGGCTGCATTCGTGCTAGTGACGTTCACGTAATCCTGCATCATGTGTTCATCCGGACCGGGAAAGGTGTACGGTGAAGTTTGGATTGGGGATGCTTTGGCAGACACTGTGAAGGACGCAGCCCAAAATGTTGCAAGTGGACTTAAAAAAGGAGTCCTGATTGTTCAGGTCTTGGTGGTGTTGAGTCACTTGAACCGTCGCGTTGTGTCAATGCTGCCGAACGGTGGACTGAAACAAAAATGTCACCTTGGAGTCTTTCGTCTGGACTGGCCTTTTTATAAGTGTTATAATGAAGACAACACATGATGTAAGTGTCTATATTAGCCTACTATCAAAATGACTTTAAAAGTCTTATATAAGTGCTATAATGAAGACAACACATGATGTAAGTGTCTATATTAGCCTACTATCAAAATGACTTTAAAAGTCTTATATAAGTGTTATAATGAAGACAACAAATGATGTAAGTGTCTATATTGGTTATATTAGCCTACTATCAAAATGACTTTAAAAGTCTTATATAAGTGTTATAATGAAGGCAACACATGATGTAAGTGTCTACGTTTGTATATTAGCCTACTATCAAAATGACCTTAAAAGTCTTATATAAGTGTTATAATGAAGGCAACACATGATGTAAGTGTCTACGTTTGTATATTAGCCTACTATCAAAATGACCTTAAAAGTCTTATATAAGTGTTATAATGAAGGCAACACATGATGTAAGTGTCTATATTAGCCTACTATCAAAATGACTTTAAAAGTCTTATATAAGTGTTACAATGAAGGCAACACATGATGTAAGTGTCTATATTAGCCTACTATCAAAATGACTTTAAAAGTCGTAAATAAGTGTTATAATGAAGGCAACACATGATGTAAGTGTCTATATTAGCCTACTATCAAAATGACTTTAAAAGTCTTACATCATGTGTTGCCTTCATTATAACACTTATATAAGTGTCTATATTAGCCTACTATCAAAATGACTTTAAAAGTTTTACATAAGTGTTATAATGAAGGCAACACATGATGTAAGTGTCTATATTAGCCTACTATCAAAATGACTTTAAAAGTCTTATATAAGTGTTATAATGAAGACAACACATGGTGTAAGTGTCTATATTAGCCTACTATCAAAGTGACTTTAAAAGTCTTATATAAGTGTTATAATGAAGGCAACACATGATGAAAGTGTCTATATTAGCCTACTATCAAAATGACTTTAAAAGTCTTATATAAGTGTTATAATGAAGACAACACATGATGTAAGTGTTATATTAGTTATATTAGACTACTAACAAAACGATTTTAAAGTCTTATTTAAGTGTTATAATGAAGGCAACACATGATGTTTGTGTCTACATTTGTATATTAGCCTACTATCAAAATGACCTTAAAAGTTTTATATAAGTGTTATAATGAAGGCAACACATGATGTAAGTGTCTACATTTGTATATTAGCCTACTATCAAAATGACCTTAAAAGTCTTATATAAGTGTTATAAAAGAGAACACATGATGTAAGTGTCTATATTAGCCTACTATCGAAATGACTTTAAAAGTCTTATATAAGTGTTATAATGAAGACAACACATGATGTAAGTGTCTATATTAGCCTACTATCAAAATGACTTTAAAAGTCTTATATACGTGTTATAATGAAGACAACACATGATGTAAGTGTCTATATTAGCCTACTATCAAAATGACTTTAAAAGTCTTATATAAGTGTTATAATGAAGGCAACACATGATGAAAGTGTCTATATTAGCCTACTATCAAAATGACTTTAAAAGTCTTATATAAGTGTTATAATGAAGACAACACATGATGTAAGTGTCTACGTTTGTATATTAGCCTACTATCAAAATGACCTTAAAAGTCTTATATAAGTGTTATAATGAAGGCAACAGATGATGTAAGTGTCTACATTTGTATATTAGCCTACTATCAAAATGACTTTAAAAGTCTTATATAAGTGTTATAATGAAGGCAACACATGATGTAAGTGTCTACATTTGTATATTAGCCTACTATCAAAATGACTTTAAAGTCTTATATAAGTGTTATAATGAAGGCAACACATGATGTAAGTGTCTATATTAGCCTACTATCAAAATGACTTTAAAAGTCTTATATAAGTGTTATAATGAAGACAACACATGATGTAAGTGTCTATATTAGCCTACTATCAAAATGACTTTAAAAGTCTTATATAAGTGTTATAATAAAGACAACACATGATGTAAGTGTCTATATTAGCCTACTATCAAAATGACTTTAAACGTCTTATATAAGTGTTATAATGAAGACAACACATGATGTAAGTGTCTATATTAGCCTACTATCAAAATGACTTTAAAAGTCTTATATAAGTGTTATAATGAAGACAACACATGATGTAAGTGTCTATGTTAGCCTACTATCGAAATGACTTTAAAAGTCTTATATAAGTGTTATAATGAAGGCAACACATGATGTAGGTGTCTATATTAGCCTACTATCAAAATGACTTTAAAAGTCTTATATAAGTGTTATAATGAAGACAACACATGATGTAAGTGTCTATATTAGCCTACTATCAAAATGACTTTAAAAGTCTTATATAAGTGTTATAATAAAGACAACACATGATGTAAGTGTCTATATTAGCCTACTATCAAAATGACTTTAAACGTCTTATATAAGTGTTATAATGAAGACAACACATGATGTGTCTATATTAGCCTACTATCAAAATGACTTTAAAAGTCTTATATAAGTGTTATAATGAAGACAACACATGATGTAAGTGTCTATATTAGCCTACTATCAAAATGACTTTAAAAGTCTTATATAAGTGTTATAATGAAGACAACACATGATGTAAGTGTCTATATTAGCCTACTATCAAAATGATTTTAAAAGTCTCATATAAGTGTTATAATGAAGACAACACATGAGGTAAGTGTCTATATTAGCCTACTATCAAAATGACTTTAAAAGTCTTACATCATGTGTTGCCTTCATTATAACACTTATATAAGTGTCTATAATAGCCTACTATCAAAATGACTTGAAAAGTCTTATATAAGTGTTATAATGAAGGCAACACATGATGTAAGTGTCTATATTAGCCTACTATCAAAATGACTTTAAAAGTCTTATATAAGTGTTATAATGAAGGCAACACATGATGAAAGTGTCTATATTAGCCTACTATCAAAATGATTTTAAAAGTCTCATATAAGTGTTATAATGAAGACAACACATGATGTAAGTGTCTATATTAGCCTACTATCAAAATGACTTTAAAAGTCTTATATAAGTGTTATAATGAAGACAACACATGATGTAAGTGTCTATATTAGCCTACTATCAAAATGATTTTAAAAGTCTTATATAAGTGTTATAATGAAGGCAACACATGATGTAAGTGTCTACGTTTGTATATTAGCCTACTATCAAAATGACCTTAAAAGTCTTATATAAGTGTTATAATGAAGGCAACACATGATGAAAGTGTCTATATTAGCCTACTATCAAAATGACTTTAAAAGTCTTATATAAGTGTTATAATGAAGACAACACATGATGTAAGTGTCTATATTAGCCTACTATCAAAATGATTTTAAAAGTCTTATATAAGTGTTATAATGAAGGCAACACATGATGTAAGGGTCTACGTTTGTATATTAGCCTACTATCAAAATGACCTTAAAAGTCTTATATAAGTGTTATATGAAGACAACACATGATGTAAGTGTCTATATTAGCCTACTATCGAAATGACTTTAAAAGTCTTATATAAGTGTTATAATGAAGACAACACATGATGTAAGTGTCTATATTAGCTTACTATCAAAATGACTTTAAAAGTCTTATATACGTGTTATAATGAAGACAACACATGATGTATGTGTCTATATTAGCCTACTATCAAAATGACTTTAAAAGTCTTATATAAGTGTTATAATGAAGGCAACACATGATGTAAGTGTCAATATTAGCCTACTATCGAAATGACTTTAAAAGTCTTATATAAGTGTTATAATGAAGGCAACACATGATGTAAGTGTCTATATTAGCCTACTATCAAAATGACTTTAAAAGTCTTATATAAGTGTTATAATGAAGGCAACACATGATGTAAGTGTCTATATTAGCCTACTATCAAAATGACTTTAAAAGTCTTATATAAGTGTTAAAATGAAGACAACACATGATGTAAGTGTCTATATTAGCCTACTATCAAAATGACTTTAAAAGTCTTATATAAGTGTTATAATGAAGGCAACACATGATGTAAGTGTCTATATTAGCCTACTATCAAAATGACTTTAAAAGTCTTATATAAGTGTTATAATGAAGGCAACACATGATGAAAGTGTCTATATTAGCCTACTATCAAAATGATTTTAAAAGTCTCATATAAGTGTTATAATGAAGACAACACATGAGGTAAGTGTCTATATTAGCCTACTATCAAAATGACTTTAAAAGTCTTACATCGTGTGTTGCCTTCATTATAACACTTATATAAGTGTCTATAATAGCCTACTATCAAAATGACTTGAAAAGTCTTATATAAGTGTTATAATGAAGGCAACACATGATGTAAGTGTCTATATTAGCCTACTATCAAAATGACTTTAAAAGTCTTATATAAGTGTTATAATGAAGGCAACACATGATGAAAGTGTCTATATTAGCCTACTATCAAAATGATTTTAAAAGTCTCATATAAGTGTTATAATGAAGACAACACATGATGTAAGTGTCTATATTAGCCTACTATCAAAATGACTTTAAAAGTCTTATATAAGTGTTATAATGAAGACAACACATGATGTAAGTGTCTATATTAGCCTACTATCAAAATGATTTTAAAAGTCTTATATAAGTGTTATAATGAAGGCAACACATGATGTAAGTGTCTACGTTTGTATATTAGCCTACTATCAAAATGACTTTAAAAGTCTTATATAAGTGTTATAATGAAGGCAACACATGATGAAAGTGTCTATATTAGCCTACTATCAAAATTACTTTAAAAGTCTTATATAAGTGTTATAATGAAGACAACACATGATGTAAGTGTCTATTTTAGCCTACTATCAAAATGATTTTAAAAGTCTTATATAAGTGTTATAATGAAGGCAACACATGATGTAAGTGTCTACGTTTGTATATTAGCCTACTATCAAAATGACCTTAAAAGTCTTATATAAGTGTTATATGAAGACAACACATGATGTAAGTGTCTATATTAGCCTACTATCGAAATGACTTTAAAAGTCTTATATAAGTGTTATAATGAAGACAACACATGATGTAAGTGTCTATATTAGCTTACTATCAAAATGACTTTAAAAGTCTTATATACGTGTTATAATGAAGACAACACATGATGTATGTGTCTATATTAGCCTACTATCAAAATGACTTTAAAAGTCTTATATAAGTGTTATAATGAAGGCAACACATGATGTAAGTGTCTATATTAGCCTACTATCGAAATGACTTTAAAAGTCTTATATAAGTGTTATAATGAAGGCAACACATGATGTAAGTGTCTATATTAGCCTACTATCAAAATGACTTTAAAAGTCTTATATAAGTGTTATAATGAAGGCAACACATGATGTAAGTGTCTATATTAGCCTACTATCAAAATGACTTTAAAAGTCTTATATAAGTGTTAAAATGAAGACAACACATGATGTAAGTGTCTATATTAGCCTACTATCAAAATGACTTTAAAAGTCTTATATAAGTGTTATAATGAAGGCAACACATGATGTGTCTATATTAGCCTACTATCAAAATGACTTTAAAAGTCTTATATAAGTGTTATAATGAAGGCAACACATGATGTAAGTGTCTATATTAGCCTACTATCAAAATGACTTTAAAAGTCTTATATATGTGTTATAATGAAGACAACACATGATGTAAGTGGGTATATTAGCCTACTATCAAAATGACTTTAAAAGTCTTATATAAGTGTTATAATGAAGACAACACATGATGTAAGTGTCTATATTAGCCTACTATCAAAATGACTTTAAAAGTCTTATATAAGTGTTATAATGAAGGCAACACATGATGTAAGTGTCTATATTAGCCTACTATCAAAATGACTTTAAAAGTCTTATATAAGTGTTATAATGAAGGCAACACATGATGTAAGTGTCTATATTAGCCTACTATCAAAATGACTTTAAAAGTCTTATATAAGTGTTATAATGAAGGCAACACATGATGTAAGTGTCTATATTAGCCTACTATCAAAATGACTTTAAAAGTCTTATATAAGTGCTATAATGAAGGCAACACATGATGTAAGTGTCTATATTAGCCTACTATCAAAATGACTTTAAAAGTCTTATATAAGTGTTATAATGAAGGCAACACATGATGTAAGTGTCTATATTAGCCTACTATCAAAATGACTTTAAAAGTCTTATATAAGTGTTATAATGAAGGCAACACATGATGTGTCTATATTAGCCTACTATCAAAATGACTTTAAAAGTCTTATATAAGTGTTATAATGAAGGCAACACATGATGTAAGTGTCTATATTAGCCTACTATCAAAATGACTTTAAAAGTCTTATATATGTGTTATAATGAAGACAACACATGATGTAAGTGGGTATATTAGCCTACTATCAAAATGACTTTAAAAGTCTTATATAAGTGTTATAATGAAGGCAACACATGATGTAAGTGTCTATATTAGCCTACTATCAAAATGACTTTAAAAGTCTTATATAAGTGTTATAATGAAGGCAACACATGATGTAAGTGTCTATATTAGCCTACTATCAAAATGACTTTAAAAGTCTTATATAAGTGTTATAATGAAGGCAACACATGATGTAAGTGTCTATATTAGCCTACTATCAAAATGACTTTAAAAGTCTTATATAAGTGTTATAATGAAGGCAACACATGATGTAAGTGTCTATATTAGCCTACTATCAAAATGACTTTAAAAGTCTTATATAAGTGTTATAATGAAGGCAACACATGATGTAAGTGTCTATATTAGCCTACTATCAAAATGACTTTAAAAGTCTTATATAAGTGTTATAATGAAGGCAACACATGATGTAAGTGTCTATATTAGCCTACTATCAAAATGACTTTAAAAGTCTTATATAAGTGTTATAATGAAGGCAACACATGATGTGTCTATATTAGCCTACTATCAAAATGACTTTAAAAGTCTTATATAAGTGTTATAATGAAGGCAACACATGATGTAAGTGTCTATATTAGCCTACTATCAAAATGACTTTAAAAGTCTTATATATGTGTTATAATGAAGACAACACATGATGTAAGTGGGTATATTAGCCTACTATCAAAATGACTTTAAAAGTCTTATATAAGTGTTATAATGAAGGCAACACATGATGTAAGTGTCTATATTAGCCTACTATCAAAATGACTTTAAAAGTCTTATATAAGTGTTATAATGAAGGCAACACATGATGTAAGTGTCTATATTAGCCTACTATCAAAATGACTTTAAAAGTCTTATATAAGTGTTATAATGAAGGCAACACATGATGTAAGTGTCTATATTAGCCTACTATCAAAATGACTTTAAAAGTCTTATATATGTGTTATAATGAAGACAACACATGATGTAAGTGGGTATATTAGCCTACTATCAAAATGACTTTAAAAGTCTTATATAAGTGTTATAATGAAGGCAACACATGATGTAAGTGTCTATATTAGCCTACTATCGAAATGACTTTAAAAGTCTTATATAAGTGTTATAATGAAGGCAACACATGATGTAAGTGTCTATATTAGCCTACTATCAAAATGACTTTAAAAGTCTTATATAAGTGTTATAATGAAGGCAACACATGATGTAAGTGTCTATATTAGCCTACTATCAAAATGACTTTAAAAGTCTTATATAAGTGTTATAATGAAGGCAACACATGATGTAAGTGTCTATATTAGCCTACTATCAAAATGACTTTAAAAGTCTTATATAAGTGTTATAATGAAGGCAACACATGATGTAAGTGTCTATATTAGCCTACTATCAAAATGACTTTAAAAGTCTTATATAAGTGTTATAATGAAGACAACACATGATGTAAGTGTCTACGTTTGTATATTAGCCTACTATCAAAATGACCTTAAAAGTCTTATATAAGTGTTATAATGAAGACAACACATGATGTAAGTGTCTATATTAGCCTGCTATCAAAATGACTTTAAAAGTCTTATATAAGTGTTACAATGAAGACAACACATGATGTAAGTGTCTACATTAGTGAAATTAGCCTACTATCAAAGGCTGGCGCAAATTTTCGTTGACAGAAATGTTGTATTTAAATTTTTATTCTACACATTTTTGCAACATTGAAAACCATTAGTAAAACTTCTCAGAAGGTGAGATAACTCCTGGTAATGACTGTCTTAGAATGACCAAAGGTATAGATGTGTGTGTCCAAGTTAAAGGAAACTGTCTTCTTCTAATGGATTTATTACAATCTTTGCAAGCTGGGTAATGTTTGCTGTGGTCTGGAACAACATGGCACACAAACAACTATGAGAAATGAAGCCAAGTTTACATACTGATAATGTGTCAAATATAAATTAAATACACAGAAAATGTAAGTAAAAGAAATTAAATTAACTCAAGTATACCTACAAACGAGGCATAATAAGTAGCAATGATAGTCACACACACACTAGGTGGGGTGAAATTACTCTCTGCATTTGACCCATCCCCTTGTTCACCGCCTGGGAGGTGAGGTGAGCAGTGAGCAGCAGCGGCGGCCACGCTTGAGATTCATTTTTGGTGATTTAACCCCCAATTCCAACCCTTGATGCTGAGTGCCAAGCAGGGAGGTAATGGCTCCCATTTTTATAGTCTTTGGTATGACTCGGCCGGGGTTTGAATGATGCAATATGTACATACAGCTAGCCTAAATAGCATGTTAGCATCGATCAGCTTGCAGTCATGGATTGAGAAAATATGCCTGATTAGCACTCTAGCAAGTCAATAATGTCATGATCCGTGGTCCAGATCATGTTTTCGTTATGTTCTGTCAGTTTAACTCCAACAGTTCCTGTTTTTTGTGCACTCTTGTTTGTTTTGGTTGCCATGGTGGCATATAATTTTCACCTGCCGCCGGTGTTCGGACACTCACCTGGCTCTAATCAAGAGACTATTTAAACCGCCTTTGCCAGTCAGTCAGGCTGGCGTCATTGCTCGTTTTCAGGTCTGATTCTATAGTTATGCTAGTTATTGGTTTCATGCCACAGTTTCATGTTGTTCTATGCCATAGTTCATGTTAGTTGTTTCATGCCACAGTTTCATATTGTGCTATGCCATAGTTCATGTTAGTTGTTTCATGCCACAGTTTCATAGTTGTTCCATGCCATAGTTCATGTTAGTTGTTTCATGCCACAGTTTCATAGTTGTTCCATGCCATAGTTCATGTTAGTTGTTTCATGCCACAGTTTCATGTTGTACTATACCATAGTTCTTGTTAGTTGTTTCATGCCACAGTTTCATAGTTGTTCCATGCCATAGTTCATGTTAGTTGTTTCATGCCACAGTTTCATGTTGTTCTATGCCATAGTTCATGTTAGTTGTTTCATGCCACAGTTTCATGCTGTTCTATGCCATAGATCATGTTAGTTGTTTCATGCCACAGTTTCATAGTTGTTCCATGCCATAGTTCATGTTAGGTGTTTCATGCCACAGTTTCATATTGTTCCATGCCATAGTTCATGCTAGATGTTTCATGCCACAGTTTCATGTTGTTCTATGCCATAGTTCATGTTAGTTGTTTCATGCCACAGTTTCATGTTGTTCTATGCCATAGTTCATGTTGGTTGTTTCATGCCACAGTTTCATGCTGTTCTATGCCATAGTTCATGTTAGTTGTTTCATGCCACAGTTTCATAGTTGTTCCATGCCATAGTTCATGTTAGTTGTTTCATGCCACAGTTTCATAGTTGTTCCATGCCATAGTTCATGTTAGTTGTTTCATGCCACAGTTTCATAGTTGTTCCATGCCATAGTTCATGTTAGTTGTTGCATGCCACAGTTTCATAGTTGTTCCATGCCATAGTTCATGTTAGTTGTTTCATGCCACAGTTTCATGTAGTTCTATGCCATAGTTCATGTTAGTTGTTTTATGCCACAGTTTCATATTGTTCCATGCCATAGTTCATGTTAGTTGTTTCATGCCACAGTTTCATAGTTGTTCCATGCCATAGTTCATGTTAGTTGTTTCATGCCACAGTTTCATGTTGTTCTATGCCATAGTTCATGTTAGTTGTTTCATGTCACAGTTTAATGTTGTTCTATGCCATAGTTCATGTTACTTGTTTCATGCCACAGTTTCATGTTGTTCTATGCCATAGTTCATGTTAGTTGTTTCATGCCACAGTTTCATAGTTGTTCAATGCCATAGTTCTTGTTAGCTGTTTCATGCCACAGTTTCATAGTTGTTCCATGCCATAGTTATGTTAGTTTTTTCATGCCACAGTTTCATGTTGTTCCATGTCATAGTTCATGTTAGTTGTTTCATGCCACAGTTTAATAGTTGTTCCATGCCATAGTTCATGTTAGTTGTTTCATGCCACAGTTTCATAGTTGTTCCATGCCATAGTTCATGTTAGTTGTTTCATGCCACAGTTTCATATTGTTCTATGCCATAGTTCATGTTAGTTGTTTCATGCCACAGTTTCATAGTTGTTCCATGCCATAGTTCATGTTAGTTGTTTCATGCCACAGTTTCATAGTTGTTCCATGTCATAGTCCATGTTAGTTGTTTCATGCAACAGTTTCATGTTGTTCTGTACCATAGTTCATGTTAGTTGTTTCATGCCACAGTTTCATAGTTGTTCCATGCCATAGTTCATGTTAGTTGTTTCATGCCACAGTTTCATAGTTGTTCCATGCCATAGTTCATGTTAGTTGTTTCATGCCACAGTTTCATAGTTGTTCCATGCCATAGTTCATGTTAGTTGTCTCATGCCACAGTTTCATAGTTGTTCCATGCCATAGTTCATGTTAGTTGTTTCATGCCAGTTTCATAGTTGTTCCATGCCATAGTTCATGTTAGTTGTTTCATGCCACAGTTTCATGTTGTTCTATGCCATAGTTCATGTTAGTTGTTTCATGCCACTGTTTCATAGTTGTTCCATGCCATAGTTCATGTTAGTTGTTTCATGCCACAGTTTCATAGTTGTTCCATGCCATAGTTCATGTTAGTTGTTTCATGCCACAGTTTCATGTTGTTCTACGCCATAGTTCATGTTAGTTATTTCATGCCACAGTTTCATAGTTGTTCTATGCCATAGTTCATGTTAGTTGTTTGTTTCTTGCTGTGCTATAGTTTATGCTAGTTGTTTGCTTAACGCCATTGTCACGCAACTCTCTGCGTAAGTCTTGTTTATTTCATGCCACAGTTAAGAGAGTTTTTGCCTGTTATTTTGTAGTTAGATGAATAAATATGTTCCTACCTGCTACTCATGTCAGGAAAAGTCCGTTTGCATCCCGGGAGAACAAACTTCATCAACAAAGCTCACCGTTATGCATCCATCCATCCATCCATCTTCTTCCGCTTATCCGAGGTCGGGTCGCGGGGGCAGCAGCCTAAGCAGGGAAGCCCAGACTTGCCTCTCCCCAGCCACTTCGTCCAGCTCTTCCAGTGGGACCCCGAGGCGTTCCCAGGCCAGCCGGGAGACATAGTCTTCCCAACGTGTCCTGGGTCTTCCCCGTGGCCTCCTACCGGTCGGACGTGCCCTAAACACCTCCCTAGGGAGGCGTTCGGGTGGCATCCTGACCAGATGCCCGAACCACCTCATCTGGCTCCTCTCGATGTGGAGGAGCAGCGGCTTTACTTTGAGCTCCCCCCGGATGGCAGAGCTTCTCACCCTATCTTTAAGGGAGAGCCCCGCCACCCGGCGGAGGAAACTCATTTCGGCCGCTTGTACCCGTGATCTTGTCCTTTCGGTCATAACCCAAAGCTCATGACCATAGGTGAGGATGGGAATGTAGATCGACCGGTAAATCGAGAGCTTTGCCTTCCGGCTCAGTTCCTTCTTCACCACAACGGATCGATACAGCGTCCGCATTACTGAAGACGCCGCACCGATCCGCCTGTCGATCTCACGATCCACTCTTCCCTCACTCGTGAACAAGACTCTGAGGTACTTGAACTCCTCCACTTGGGGCAAGATCTCCTCCCCAACCCGGAGATGGCACTCCACCCTTTTCCGGGCGAGAACCATGGACTCGGACTTGGAGGTGCTGATTCTCATCCCAGTCGCTTCACACTCGGCTGCGAACCGATCCAGTGAGAGCTGAAGATCCTGGCCAGATGAAGCCAACAGGACCACATTATCTGCAAAAAGCAGAGACCTAATCCTGCAGCCACCAAACCGGATCCCCTCAACGCCTTGACTGCGCCTAGAAATTCTGTCCATAAAAGTTATGAACAGAATCGGTGACAAAGGGCAGGGTTATGCATTCAAGGATAAAACGTTTGGTGGACAAAATGAGACAAATAAGGCGTGGCATGAAACACGTCTTTCTGGGGCAGCGTCGGAGAAAGTTGTATGTGTAAACAAACCACGATGAGTTCAAGGATCGCCGAAATTACTGGGACAAAACGGCGCTTCCCCAATCCTCTCATCAGTGAAGCATGTTTAATATAAACTGTGGGGTTTCTAACAATTAGGCAGGTTTGTTAAGTTAAGTTAAAGTAACAATGATTGTCACACACACACTAGGTGTGGTGAAATTACTCCTCCTGGGAGGTGAGGGGAGCAGTGAGCAGCTGCGGCGGCCACGCTCGGGATTCATTTTTGGTGATTTAACCCCCAATTCCAACCCTTGATGCTGAGTGCCAAGCAGGGAGGTAATGGCTCCCATTTTTATAGTCTTTGGTATGACTCGGCCGGGGTTTGAACTCACAACCTACCCAACTCAGGGCGGACATTCTAACCCAGACCTGGGCAAATGAAGGCCCGGAGGCCACATGCGGCCTGTTAAACTTTTCAATCTGGCCCGCCCGACATTCCTAAATATTGTTTTTGGATGTTTAAGATGTAAAGTGTAGCTGCCATTATGATGTGCACTCATCTTTTATAATGACCGTAAGACTTCAACTGTACTAAGTATTTTAATGCTTGGAATCTGTGATTTTGCATGATATACGAGTTACTATGGTAATCTAATTAGTTCCATCCATCCATCCATTTTCTACCGCTTATTCCCTTTTGGGGTCGCGGGGGGCGCTGGAGCCTATCTCAGCTACAACCGGGCGGAAGGCGGGGTACACCCTGGACAAGTCGCCACCTCATCGCAGGGCCAACACAGATAGACAGACAACATTCACACTCACATCCACACACTAGGGCCAATTTAGTGTTGCCAATCAACCTATCCCCAGGTGCATGTTTTTGGAATTAATTAATCTAATTAGTTACTATGGTAATTTAAGTAGTTATTATGGTAATCTAATTAGTTACTATGATCATCTAATTAGTTACTATGGTCATCTAATTAGTTACTATGGTCATCTACGTCCATACTTGCCAACCTTGAGACCTCCGATTTCGGGAGGTGGGGGGTGGGGGGCGTGGTTGGGTGCATGGTTAAGAGGGGAGGAGTATATTTACAGCTAGGATTCACCAAGTCAAGTATTTCATATATATATATATATATATATATATATATATATATATATATATATATATATATATATCAGTGTTTCCCACAGGACGGGCATCTATTTGCGGTGGTGTGGTCGGGGGGTTTGGCGGCAGCGGCGATGACCAAGAAGAACGCAGAGTTGGAATATAATTACAACATTTTATGTACATATTTATATACAGATTTGAACAATTAGTGATTCACTGAAATATATTTATTAATTGTGGTTCTTACAAAAAATATATCTTATAAAATACAAAAGCTAAAATGTCTCTTAAAGCTCTGCCCCTTTAATTAGTGAATACTAAATAATTTAACTTTAGCCTACTACTACAACCATATTATTTACCAGCAACATGAAGTGAAACAGAGGCAGAGGTGTCCTGCCACAGTCAGTCAACCTCCTCCTCCTCCTCCTGCTGAACAGGTCGCACCTGTGGTCCGGACTGTAGGCCTACCTCCTCTCCAAGTCGAGCCCTTTTCGGCCGTTGAAAATATTTTTCTATACTCATCTGTGTGAAGGAGTGGACATCCAACATTAGAATTTATTACTAACGAGCAGAACCGCTCTATGTACAGTGCCGTCTAACCTTAAGCGGCAGCAGCTCAACACATGCAGGGTTCAACGTTAAGGTTTTTTCTACTTGCCCGACTTCTCAAATCTTCTTGCCCCAATATTTTTACTTGTCCTGCCTAGGTTTTTTTCTGGCTGTGTAGTGCTCATGGCTTATATCTTACTAAAATCCTTCCCGTTGACTATTTACAACACTACACAGTATTTATTATTATTATTATCTATAATTACATTTAAATGGCATTGCATACATGTAAAATTAAATGCTATTTCACATTATTTGACCAGTAGCAGTTACACCCATCTGAACAGGTCAGCCACCTGTTTAAAGCCCGATCACAGTTGAAATCTTGAAATGAAGGGCCTTTAATGGCCAAAACATTAACCTGGACAACATTTTAACAGCTGGTTGGCTCAGATTTTATTATTTTCATTGCATTCACATGCTGCAGTGGACAGTGGACAATTTAGCTTCAGTCCATGTGTGTTTATTGACAACATGGTTATAACCTGGACACGTTAGCTCGTCGGTATTGTAACACGTGACTGTTACTACGTGCGTCTGCCCCGGGCCACGAGTCAAACAGCGGCGGTGTTAATGAAGCAGCGTCAGGCTGCTCACCGTCAGTGAAACGCTCGGTGAAATCACGGATTAACGTTAAATATAAGACGAGCCGCGAGCGATGCAGCTATAACCTATCTACTAGTGATGGGTTGATGAGGCGTCATGAAGTGTTTCGACACATTGCAAAACTGTATTGATACTGTGTCAATACTGTGTCACTAAATACTGACATCTGCTGGACATTAAAAATCCCTACAGGCAACCTATGGACCGACTCAACTGACACTGATTTTATGACCTAGTACAGTGGTTCTCAAATGGGGGTACGCGAACCCCTGGGGGTACTTGAAGGTATACCAAGGGGTACGTGAGATTTTTTTTTAATATTCTAAAAATAGCAACAATTCAAAAATCCTTTATAAATATATTTATTGAATAATACTTCAACAAAATATGAATGTAAGTTCATAAACTCAGTGAAGCACAAGCTCAGGTTTGTCACTAAAATGTCTGTCAAAAAGAAGTGTGAAAAGAAATGCAACAGTGCAATATTCAGTGTTGACAGCTAGATTTTTTGTGGACATGTTCCATAAATATTGATGTTAAAGATTTATTTTTTTTGTGAAGAAATGTTTAGAATTAAGTTCATGAATCCAGATGGATCTCTAATACAATCCCCAAAGAGGGCACTTTAAGTTGATGATTACTTCTATGTGTAGAAATCTTTATTTATAATTGAATCACTTGTTTATTTTTCAACAAGTTTTTAGTTATTTTTATATCTTTTTTTCCAAATAGTTCAAGAAAAAACACTACAAATGTTATACAATTATACAATTTAATAAATCAGAAACTGATGACATAGTGCTGTATTTTACTTCTTTATCTTTTTTTTTTCAACCAAAAATGCTTTGCTCTGATTAGGGGGTACTTGAATTTAAAAAAAAATCACAGGGGGTACATTGCTGAAAAAAGGTTGAGAACCACTGACCTAGTATATACAATAATATAAACCAAGTCATTGTATTTCATTTAGGATTATTTCATAACTTCATTTAAATAAAAATATATTTTTTGTCTTTTTTAGACACAGTCAATAAATAATGTGAACATGTATCATAACATGGAAATCTAAGAGAACGTGTTGTGAATGAGGATGCTTGTGCACCTGGAAATTATTATTTAATTTTTTTTACACATTTTTATTTTTTTAAAAAACAGTTTTTCCAACGTATTCAATTTTAGACGCTTTCTCTTCTTAGTTATTATTTCTCCGGCTGTAGAAAAGAGCCACTCACAGGGCACAGAGGAGGCGTCAGTGCGACACAGTTCGCGTATCGGTCACGTGACCAAAACAGCTCATGATCGGTCACGTGACTTTCTAAAAGCGGTACGCGCACCGACACAGGGTTTCGCTCTTTGAGCTCGACGCATGCATTGGTGTTGCCGGACCCATCACTACTATCTACCTATAACAGCTGTAAAAATGAAGCAATGCTACCACGCTAGCAAGCGTTAGCTAGCCAACTATGAGCCACCAAGCTGCTAACTGTCGCCAAAAGGCACCATTTAAGTTTTTTTCCCCATGGCATCCTGGATCAAGGCTTTCAGCAGCTTTTGGACGTTTGAGGTAGAAACGTAGGAAGCGCCATCATTATGAAAAGTAACCGGCGAGTATTTTGATTCCGTCCGTCCGTTCGTCCGTCCGTCCCTCTTCTTCTTCTTCTTCTTCTTCTTCTTGCTATTGGCGGAGTAACAATGCATAATAGGCTACCGCCACCTACTGCACCGGAGGTGTAACTACAAGCAACATTCACAGACAGTCCCATTGCTTTTATGAGCGGTCGAGCGAGTCAAAAGCCGAAAAATCCATTTGTGGCGGACGTAATTCTTTCGTGGCGGGCCGCCACAAATAAATGAATGTGTGGGAAACACTGTATATATATATACATATATATATACATATATATATATAAATAATTAAAATAAATACTTGAATTTCAGTGTTCATTTATTTACACGTATACACACACATAACACTCATCTACCGTATTTTCCGCACTATAAGGCGCACCTAAAAACCACAATTTTTCTCAAAAGCTGACAGTGCGCCTAATAACCCGGTGCGCTTTATTACGATTCATTTTCATAAAGTTTCGGTCTCGCAACTTCGGTAAACAGCCGCCATCTTTTTTCCCGGTAGAACAGGAAGTGCTTCTTCTTCTACGCAAGCAACCGCCAAGGAAAGCACCCGCCCCCATAGAACAGGAAGCGCTACCGCCCGCCCCCGGAAGAAAAAGAAGCGCGCGGATATTTCGTTTCATTTCCTTTGTTTGTCTACATCTGTAAAGACCAGACTACAAAATGGCTCCTACTAAACGACACGCTTATAACGCAGAATTTAAACTTAAGGCAATAAGTCATGCCGAAGAACACGGAAATAGAGCAGCAGCAAGAGAATATAACATAAATGAATCAATGGTGCGTAGGTGGAGGAAGCAAGAAGATGACCTGCGCCAGGTAAAGAAGACAAAACAGAGCTTCCGAGGGAACAAAGCACGATGGCAACAGTTGGAGGACGAACTCGAACAGTGGGTTGTTGAGCAGAGAGCAGCAAGCAGAAGTGTCAGCACCATCACTATTCGAATGAAGGCAACAACGCTAGCAAGCGAACTTCACCTGGATGATTTTAAAGGTGGTGCTTCTTGGTGTTTTCGGTTTATGAAAAGACGCAATCTCTCCATCCGCACACGGACCACTGTTTCACAGCAACTGCCTAACGACTTTAAAGAAAAGCTGGCTACTTTCCGTGCATATTGTAAAAAGAAGATAGCGGAAAAAAAGATCCGGCCAGAGAACATTATCAACATGGACGAGGTTCCACTGACTTTTGATATTCCTGTGAACCGCACTGTTGATACAACGGGAGCACGTACGGTGAATATTCGCACCACTGGGAATGAAAAGTCGTCCTTCACTGTGGTTCTAGCTTGCCATGCTAATGGCCAGAAACTTCCTCCCATGGTCATATTCAAAAGGAAGACCTTGCCAAAAGAGACCTTTCCAGCCGGCGTCATCATAAAAGCTAACTCGAAGGGATGGATGGATGAAGAAAAGATGAGCGAGTGGTTAAGGGAAGTTTACGCGAAGAGGCCGGGTGGCTTTTTTCACGCTGCTCCGTCCATGTTGATATACGACTCTATGCGCGCCCACATCACAGATGGTGTCAAAAAACAAGTGAAGCACACAAATACAACACTCGCCGTCATTCCGGGTGGATTAACCAAAGAACTCCAACCGCTGGATATTGGTGTCAACAGGGCATTCAAATCACGACTGCGAACTGCGTGGGAAAAATGGATGACCGAAGGCGAACACACCTTCACTAAGACGGGCAGACAACGCCGGACGACATACGCCAACATCTGCCAGTGGATCGTAAATGTCTGTCACAACTGTGGTCCGAGCTTTCCGGAAGGCAGGATTCACAGAACTGCTGCACAACAACAGCGACACTGAATCCGATGACTTCGAAGAGACGGAGCCGGCCATTTTGGAAGCCACGCTTGCGCAACTTTTCAATTCGGACACCGAAGACGAAGAATTCGAAGGATTTACCGGTACGAATGAAGAATAACTTCAGAAAGTGAGCGCTATGTTTATTTTGTGTGTTGTGTGTTGTGACATTAACGTTCGAGCAACATTACCGGTATGTTGCTATTGCTCTACACCATTTTGAATTTTACTATGTTTGTGATTGCACATTTGTACATTTTGGGACAGAGTTGTTAGAACGCTGGTTTTCAATATATTATTAAAGTTTGACTGAACTATCTGACTGTTTTTTTGACATTCACTTTAGCGCAGCGTTTTTTTGACATTCACTTTAGCGCAGCGTAGGCGCGGCTTATAGTCCGGGGCGGCTTATTGGTGGACAAAATTATGAAATATGTAATTCATAGAAGGTGCGGCTAATAATCCGGTGCGCCTTATAGTGCGGAAAATACGGTACTCATTGTTGAGTTAAGGGTTGAATTGTCCATCCTTGTTCTATTTGTCACTATTTTTCTAACCATGCTGAACACCCTCTCTGATGATGCATTGCTGTGTGGCACGCAAAAAGTGCTTTCATCAAATGCACTAGATGGCAGTATTGTCCTGTTTAAGAGTGTCACAACATTGCTGTTTACGGCAGACGAACTGCTTTACGGTAGACAAAACATGACTGCTGTTGTTGTGTGTTGTTGCCGCGCTGGGAGGACGTTAATGGAACTGCCTAACAATAAACCCACATAAGAAACCAAGAACTCGCCCTCCATCATTCTACAGTTATAACATTATTGGGCAGGTACGCTGTTTATATTGTGTGCCTGAATTTCGGGAGATTTTCGGGAGAAAATTTGTCCCGGGAGGTTTTCGGGAGAAGCGCTGAATTTCGGGAGTCTCCCGGAAAATCTGGGAGGGTTGGCAAGTATGTCTACGTCACAGCAGCTCAGACGAGGCACCAAGCAGTGTGGGTGGGAAGCGTTTCCACAGACGCGGAAGGAGATTTTCACAACAAAGTTCTAAAGCTTAGTGATATATAGAATAGAATAGAAAGTACTTTATTGATCCCTGGGGGAAATGCCGCAAATATCAGATATATCCGATTGTAGGTGGGTTTATTTTGTACCCTTCGCGTTCATATTTCACTGTTTGTTGCATTTTTGTTGCGTTTCACTTGATTGTAAAATATGTGGATGGAAAGGGGGTGTGACGTTCATATGTTGTCAATATTCAGTATTTTATCCTTCGTAGAAAAATTTAAAATTCCATTAGGTTTTTTAAGGCGGTCTGTCATAACGTTTTTAGCATTCAATCAGACATTATTGTGAGGTTTTGTATTAGTGTTCCTAAAAATAGCTATACTGGCCCCCAGACACATTTTCATACTTGCCAACCCTCCCGAATTTTGGAGGCCACGCCCCCTCCAGCTCCATGCGGACCTGAGTGAGGACAGCCTTTTTTCAAGACGGGAGGACAACAGGGTGACAAGAACTAAATCATCCAGACTAGGGATAAATTGTATTATTATGTTTATCTTACCTAAAAATAAATATATTTATTAATTAAAAAAATAAAAAATAAATACATTTTTACTATATTTTGCTAAAAACATCAAAATTAATTGTATTTTTATTTGTATTTTTTCTGACTCCTTATTACGTCCAGCCATAGAATTATACATTAAAATAAACATATTTGAAATAATAAATTTTAAATGATCATAATAATTCATTTAAAATGACCATATTTAATTACTAATATAATTGCTTGTTTATCAACAACTTTAGCATTTTATTCATTACATTTTGAAGCTCTCAGAAGCCAAGTTATGTTATATTCCTTAAGATTTATTTATGCAAGTTTGAAGTATCAATTATCTAAACACAGTTTTGGTTGCATATTTTCAGGATGTATATATATATATATATGTATGTGTGGGGAAAAAAATCACAAACTACTTCATCTCTACAGGCCTGTTTCATGAGGGGTTCCCTCAATCATCAGGAGATTTTAATGGAAGCATTCACATACCATGGTTTATATAGGGCACAGAGTGGGTAGGTACAGGCTGGCGTAGGGGCGTGGTGATTGGCTCATGTGTTACCTAGGAGGTGTTTCCGTCTGTGGCGGCATGCTGATACAATTTCGCTGCGCTTGTTGAGGGATGACAGGTCTTTACGGTATATAATAAACAGTTTCTCTTTCAAGCATAGGTTGCATCTTTTATTACCACTATTGTAAGGTGTGCTGGATGCAAGAATTTGCCATGTTATTGAATATTCAACATTATTGTCTTTGAGGTCCCAAATGTGTTTGCTGAGTTCTGTGGTATTCCGCAGGTTTTGGTTCCTGAAAGAAGCCTTGTGATTGTTCCATCTGGTTTTAAACTCTCCCTCGGTTAATCCTACATATGTGTCGGATGTGTTAACGTCCTTGCGTGTTACCTTAGATTGGTAAACAACTGATGTTTGTAAGCACCCCCCGTTGAGAGGGCAATCAGGTTTCTTGCGGCAGTTGCAGCCTTTGTTGGTTTTGGAGTCGCTCTGTCCGGGGGCCGATGGCTCATTTGCATATATATATATATATATATATATGTATGAAATACTTGACTTGGTGAATTCTAGCTGTCAATATACTCCTCCCCTCTTAACCACGCTCCGCCCGACCCCCGGCCACGCCCCCCACCTCCCGAAATCGGAGGTCTCAAGGTTGGCAAGTATCAAATCAAATCAAATCAAATCAACTTTATTTATAAAGCACATTTAAAATTTACCACAGGGGTAGCCAAAGTGCTGTACAATGAACAGGTTAAAAGATAAAACGAGTACCGAGCAAACACAACACAACACAAACAGAACACGATAAAAAATAAATAATTAAAATAGAATGAATAAAAATATAAAAACATAAAAACATATGTATGCACATTTTTGTCTCTAAATTTGGCCCCCCGAGTCAAAATAATTGCCCAGGCCTGCTCTAACCACTAGTGTCATGTTTGCCCTCCTACAGAAAATGTATATTTTCCTTTATCTTTTTCCACTTTCACACATCTCTGAAAGAGGTCCAGGCAGCCACTAAGGTGGTGGAATCTCACAGAGTAGAAGCTGAGTACTGACTCACTTTTTTGGGAAAAAAAAACCCCACTTGATTATTATTAGGGCCCGCATGGCCCATTGCATAAGGACTCCCAAAGGGAGTCCTTATGCAATGGGACATAAGGACCTATTGAATTTGTAAGGTTTTATTATTCTTTATTCTTTATTCTTCCGCCGCGACTTTAAACTGTAATTTGACCCACTTAACATGCTTCAAAACTCACCATATTTGACCCACACATCAGGACCTGCGAAAATTGCCTTTTTAAAAAAAAAAACGAACCACAAAACTCAAAATTGCGCTCTAGCGCCCCCTAGGGAAAAAAAACTAGACTGCCTGTAACTCCCACTAGGAAGGTCGGAGAGACATGAAACAAAAACCTATATGTAGGTCTGACTTAGACCTACCTTTCATAATTGTATATCCTCGGGCAAAAATCAACAGGAAGTTGGCAATTCCCCCTTCAAGACAAAAAAGTACTAAAAACAGTAACTTTTGCCTCTTTGAGCAGTAATTTGACCCCCTTAACACGCTTCAAAACTCACCAAACTGAACGCACACATCAGGACTGGCAAAAATTGCGATCTAATAAAAAAACCTAACCCCAAATTTAAAAATTGCGCTCTAGAGCAATTTTTGAATAAAACGGAGAAAAAACTGCTCCTCGGAAGAAAAAAATGACAAAACTGCCTGTAACTCCCACTGGAAAGGTCGGACAGACATGAAACAAAAACCTCTTCTTAGGTCTCACTTAGACCTACATTTCATAAATTGACACCCCCCAGCAAAAATCTACAGGAAGTTTGCTATTCCCCCTTCAAAACAAAATTTTTGTAAAAAAACGGTCACCTTTCTTCAAAATCTATCTCCTCTGAGCGCGTTTGTCGTTTCGGCTTCAAACTAACACAGGAGAGAGATTAAACCCTTGTGTATAAAATAACAGAACAGCGTTTTAATACCTGCTCCGGTTTTGATTTTATGACCCTTCACAGACCCGCTGCGCTGATGCTGCTGCGCTGCTGTTTTTTTAAGATGGCTGCTTAAAAGCAGGAAGCACCAACGTGCCCACACAATGCAGACAAGGTAGGTACACTAGACAAAAGTCTTGGGACACTTCAGACTAAAAGTAGACAAAAGTATTGGGACACTTAGGACTAGCACCTGCCAAATACGCAGGCCCGACCAATGCTGCTTGCAGCTTTAATTTCCTTTATCTTTTTCCACTTTCACACATCTCTGAAAGAGGTCCGGGCAGCCACTAAGGTGGTGGAATCTCACAGAGTAGAAGCTGAGTACTGACTCACTTTTTGGGAAAAAAAAACAAAAAAAACACTTGATTATTATTATTATTATTATTATTATTAAACACATTATTTGTGAACATGCTTGCTATGTTGCATGTCCAGAGGAGGTGATGGTGATATTGACATAGCAGGATGGAGTTTAGCTCTGTCAGCCTCCACGGGGCTTAATTGGCTGCACTTGAGGCGGGACATCAACCATCCCCAGCCAGAAGTGGCCTGCAGATTATAAGCTGTGTTCTGGCACAACAGCAGACGTAATTGGGTGCTTAAAAAGTTAATAACTTTGGAATAAAAGTGTGTGTCAGCTTTTTAGCACGTCACATGTAAGCTGTGACCGGGGCGCCACCGAGCTTGCATGCTAATGAACCCGACAGGGATTTAATTAAACGCCTTTCCTCTGTTTGACTTCCTGTTTTCAAATGCATTCCAACTCAATTCCTCACACCGAGTGATTTGAATAAATCCTCTGCGTGGAATGGCTTCTGGATTTAATTAAGACGTGTGTTTGTGCTGGTAGACTTAATGATTCCCCTGGTGCCAGCTTAGCGGGAGACAACAGGAGTCCAGCCTGAGCGAAGTTTTCACCTTACATCCGCATTTTTTTTTTTGGTCTATATCGCTGCCGTGAAGTGGAGTAGAATTGCACCGTTATCTCTTTGCATGTTATCTTGTGCAACATGAGAAAGGAGCGTTGCAGACGAGCATGCAGAGGTGGCGGCTGGGCTGGCAGACACACAATAATGCAATGATGCACGACTGTGGTCAACGGCCAGAGGTGGGTAGTAACGCGCTACATTTACTCCGTTACATCTACTTGAGTAACTTTTGGGATAAATTGTACTTCTAAGAGTAGTTTTAATGCAACATACTTTTACTTTTACTTGAGTATATTTATAGAGAAGAAACGCTACTTTTACTCCGCTACTTTTACTCCGCTACTTTTATCTACATTCAGCTCGCTACTCGCTACTAATTTTTATCCATCTGTTAATGCACGCTTTGTTTGTTTTGCTTTGTCAGACAGACCTTCATAGTGCCTGCGTTTCAACAAATACAGTCACTGGTGACGTTCACTCCGTTCCACCAATCAGATGCAGTCACTGGTGACATTGGACCAATCAAACAGAGCCAGGCGGTCACATGACCTGACTTAAACAAGTTGAAAAACTTATTCGGGTCTTACCATTTAGTGGTCAATTGTACGGAATATGTACTGTACTGTGCAATCTACTAATAAAAGTTCCAATCAATCAATCAAAAATGTGAAGGAAAAAAGACCCTTTTTTATTTCAACCGTACATCCCGTCAAAAGCCTAAAGACTGACTGCACAGTTCCTGTCTTCACAATAAAAGTGCCGCTCCATCGCGCCTGCGCTTTCAAAATAAGAGTCTCCGAAAGCCAGCGCAAACAAGCTAGCAAGCTACGGAGTTTGCCGCCAATGTATTTCTTGTAAAGTGTATAAAAACGAATATGGAAGCTGGACAAATAAGATGCCAAAAACCAACCACTACAACAAACAAACAACAACAAAGGTTTATTTTTAAGGCCAAAAACAGATATTCACTTAGTATTACTTTCTTTAAAACATTTATTCAGTATTTTTTAACTTTAGAAAGTTACATGGTTGAAAACGATAATGATGCCAAAAAACATTAAAAAAAAGATGTGAAGTCCTCAAAGGCTTATGTTGAAAGTGTAATTATGTTTATAGATTATATGCTATCTGTTGTTGTATTCCCTAACTTTTAGTGACCTGAACATAAGCTGGACTGTACATACATTTTTTGTTTTTGTTTTTGTTTTGAAAATGTAATTTTGTTTATAGATTATATGCAATCTGTTGTGTTCCAAAATTTTCTGTTTTTTTTTTTTTTGTTTTTTTTTTGTTGTTGTTTTTTTTCTCAGTGTACATAAATGAAGGTGTGTGTTGCTGGACCCGACTTGGACATTATCTGGACTGGACCTGGTTTAAAAAAACAACAACAACAACCTTTAAACGAAGCTAATTTCATTTACAACCAGGTCTGGTGAAGATAAGGTCCTTTCTTTCCTTTTTTTTAATTTATTTTTATTTATTTATTTATTTATTTTTATAAAAGATAAGATAAATAAATATTTTCTTGGATAAAAAGGAAAGTAAACAATATAAAAATAATTACATAAGGGAGAAAAAAGAAAAAAGAAAAAGTAATTAAATGAAAATGTTAGTGGACCAGCAGCACAAACAATCAAGTGTGCTTCAGGGACTGTGTTGTGTCCCTTGCAGAAGTGTTGTCCATGTTGTGGGAACCAGAGTATTGATGGCAGAAAGAAGCAACCCCTTTTGTGTGAGTGGGTGTGTGTGGGTGTGAATGGGGGAGGGAGGGTTTTTTTTGGGGGGTTGATGCACTAGTTGAAAGTGTATCGTGTTTTTAATTTTAAATTAAAAATATGTAATTAAAAAAAAAAAAACACTTTCATGTGGTATTGGACAGAAAGGAAGACTTTTTTTTCTCTTCCATTCGAAAATGTGGACGTTATCAGCACTACTGTCTGATTCCAATCAATGCAAGTCATCAGAATCAGGTAATACACCAACTTATATTCTTGTCTTCATGAAAGAAAGGAATCTATATGTGTTAAACATGCATGTTTATTCATTAAAACACCTTTAACATGTAAACAAAAACGGCAAAATAAATAAATATAAATTATATACTGTATATATCAATGTATGTATATATATATATATATCAGAGGTGTGGACTCGAGTCACATGACTTGGACTCGAGTCAGACTCGAGTCATGAATTTGATGACTTTAGACTCGACTTGACAAAATGTAAAAAGACTTGCAACTCGACTTAGACTTTAACATCAATGACTTGTGACTTCACTTGGACTTGAGCCTTTTGAATTGACATGACTTGACATGACTTGCTACTTTCCCCAAAACCCAAAGATGAAAAAGTTATTCGGGAGCGCTCCGTATTTTTCATTGTGTACTTGTCTATCAGCGTTGCGTGTGTCAGCTGGTGTGGTCTCAGTACAACAGCCAATCAAATTAGATCTACTTTGTTTTCATCACACAGCATTCATCCAATCAAATTGCAGGACAACCAACGAAGAAGACATGTCCAAACCACACGCCAGTGAACAAAAAATGATACCTAAAATAATTTTGTTTGGGTATAAAAATTACGAGGTGGTCAACACAAAACGGTTTGCAGTATGCAACACATGCGGTTCGAAAATTACTGATGGAGAGGCAACAACTTCCAACTTCGTCCGGCATTTGAAGTTGCACAAAGAACGGTAAGTTTTGAATGTAAGATAACGTTTATTGGCTAAGTAACGTGACTTTTATTTGCTGTGTAGTTAAATCAGTGAGGCTGTAAACTCACTGCTAACGTTATAACGTTATTGCAAACACGGGAATCTGTTGCAGTTCACTACCTTATTCATACTTTTTGTTCAGTGATTTTTTTTAAGCAGGGTTACGTTAGTCAATACATCACACGTAACGTTAGACGGCGGTCAGCAGCACCGCGTATTTTAGCCACCTAAAAAAAGACAAAAATAGTAAAATAAAGGTCAGTTAAAATGTATACTATATTATGAATATGTGTACCGTTTTAGCTAGCTTTCTGACATACTGTTGGTTGTTTACCTCAGTGGTCCCCAACCACCGGGCCGCGGATCGATTGGTATCGGGCCGCACAAGAATTTTTTTATTTTTTTTTATTTTTTTAATTAAATCAACATAAAAAACACAAGATACATTCACAAGTAGTGCACCAACCCAAAACAACTCTCTCCCCCCTTTTGTTCTGGGCATTGAACATGAAGACTCTTCCTTCACTGTTCCGAGTGGCCATGAGAGTCTTGGCAGTGCCTGCCTCCAGTGCTCCAGTGGAGCGAGTTTTCAGCCATGGTGGCATCATACTACGCCCCCATCGTGCACAAATGATTGACAGACTCTTGGCTAATTTGGTCTTTTGCAAATGCAATGCAGCATAGGGCCCTGACATATAAAAAGTACAACTTTTTTGTTATGTTCACGTGTATGTCATGTTTTTTCAATGTTAACACTTTTGTACAAATAAGTACATTTGCACTTTATTTTTCAATGTGTTTGTTCTGTAAAGGAATGAGTTAATGTTTAAAATGACTGGTTAATAGTGCTATTATAAAGTGCAATGTCAGCACAATTTTCTTTCCTGCAATTTAAAATGCACTTGTTTTAATAAATAAATACAGCGTTTGAAAAGCATACACAATCTGTGTTAATATATTAGTCTGTGGTTAAAAGGACTTGAAAGGACTCGAAACTCAAAATGCAGGACTTAGGACTTGACTTGAGACTTTCCAGTCTTGACTTTGGACTTGACTCGGGGCTTGCCTGTCTTGACTCGGGACTTGACTCGGACTTGAGGGCAAAGACTTGAGACTTACTTGTGACTTGCAAAACAATGACTTGGTCCCACCTCTGATATATATATATATATATATATATATATATATATATATATATATATATATATATATATATATATATATATATATATATGATATGTGTGTGTATGTTACTCATTAGTTACTCAGTACTTGAGTAGCTTTTTCACAACATACTTTTTACTTTTACTCAAGTAAATATTTGGGTGACTACTCCTTACTTTTACTTGAGTATTAAATCTCTAAAGTAACAGTACTCTTACTTGAGTACAAATTCTGGCTACTCTACCCACCTCTGTCAACGGCTAAAAGACAACACAACACCGTGTTGGACTCTGGACGCTCTAAGGTCGGTCTTCTGAAAGATTTTAGCAGGCACAAGACATGGAAACAACGTTGAGAACTTTGTTGAATTATGTCCTGACATTGAGCAACTCAAACCTAACGTTGAAACAACATGCTTTTTGACGTTTAATCAATGTTGGGTTGTGACGTTGATTTGACCATTGAAATTTGGTCATTTCCCAACCAACAACGTGGATCCAACGTTAGACATCAACGTTGTCTCAATGTACAAATACAACAATTTTGCAACGGTGTTTCAAAGTCAGTTTTAAAGGACAATCAACATTGTTTCAATGTTCACTTCCTTTCAGGCAAAACTGAACAATCTTGCATTACATACTATACATGACCTTTTGCACTATATTCATTTATATTATTATGTGTTGTCAACTTTGTACTTTTTTATGTCATTGCCTGAAATGAATAAATAAATGAACTGAATGAATGAATGTCTTGTGCCTGCTGGGTATTTACTTAAAACAGGTCACAGGTAAATGTTGCAGCTTTGGTCTTACCCCCGCAAATGTGTCTGTTAAATCTAAACCTAAATCCTTAATATAAATAGTTTTGTTAAATCTAAACCTAAATCCTATGTGTTAAATGTTCACCTAAATCCAAACCTAAATCTTAAATATAAATATAAATATAAATATAAATATGAATCTAAATGTTAAATTAAACCTAAATATTAACATTTTCATCACGTTCAGGTTGAAATAAAATGTTGACTCTAAATATTATATGTAATTTTTAAATCTAAACCTAAATATAAATATTTTTGTTAAATCTAAACCTAAATATAAATCTATTTTTTAAATCTAAACCTAAATTCTAATTATAAATATATTTGTTAAATATAAAGCTAAATCCTGAATATAAATATCTTTGTTAAATCTAAAACTAAATCCTAAATATAAATATCTTTGTTAAATCTAAACCTAAATCCTTAATATAAATCATCACGTTCAGGTTTAAATTAAATGTTGACTCTAAATATATTAAATGTTGACTCTAAATATTATATATCTTTGTTAAATCTAAACCTAATTCCTTAATATAAATCTATTTGTTAAATGTTCACCTAAATCCAAACCTAAATCTTAAATATAAATTTAAATATGAATCTAAATATTAAATTAAACCTAAATGTTAACATTAATCTTAAATGTTAACATTTTCATCACGTTCAGGTTTAAATTAAATGTTGACTCTAAATATTATATTTAATTGTTAAATCCAAACCTAAATGTAAATCTATTTGTTAAATCTAATCCTGAATGCTAATTATAAATATATTTGTTAAATCTAAACCTAAATCCTTAATATAATTCTATTTGTTAAATGTACACCTAAATCCAAACCTAAATCTTAAATATAAATATAAATCTGAATCTAAATGATAAATTAAACCTAAATGTTAACATTTTCATCACGTTCAGGTTTAAATTAAATGTTGACTCCAAATATTATATGTAATTTTTAAATCTAAACCTAAATATAAATATTTTTGTTAAATCTAAACCTAAATATAAATCTATTTTTTAAATCTAAACCTAAATTCTAATTATAAATATATTTGTTAAATATAAAGCTAAATCCTAAATATAAATATCTTTGTTAAATCTAAACCTAAATCCTTAATGTAAATCTATTTGTTAAATATTCACCTAAATCCAAACCTAAATCTTAAATATAAATTTAAATATGAATCTAAATATCAAATTAAACCTAAATGTTAACATTAATCTTAAATGTTAACATTTTCATCACGTTCAGGTTTAAATTAAATGTTGACTCTAAATATTATATTTAATTGTTAAATCCAAACCTAAATGTAAATATATTTGTTAAATCTAAACCTAAATCCTTAATATAAATCTATTTGTTAAATGTACACCTAAATCCAAACCTAAATCTTAAATATAAATATAAATATAAATCTGAATCTAAATGATAAATTAAACCTAAATGTTAACATTTTCATCACATTCAGGTTTAAATTAAATGTTGACTCTAAATATTATATGTAATTTTTAAATCTAAACCTAAATATAAATCTATTTTTTAAATCTAAACCTAAATTCTAATTATAAATATATTTGTTAAATATAAAGCTAAATCCTAAATATAAATATCTTTGTTAAATCTAAAACTAAATCCTAAATATAAATATTTTTGTTAAATCTAAACCTAAATCCTCAATATAAATCTATTTGTTAAATGTTCACCTAAATCCAAACCTAAATCTTAAATATAAATTTAAATATGAATCTAAATATTAAATTAAACTCAAATGTTAACATTAATCTTAAATGTTAACATTTTCATCACATTCAGGTTTAAATTAAATGTTGACTCTAAATATTATATTTAATTGTTAAATCCAAACCTAAATGTAAATCTATTTGTTAAATCTAAACCTGAATGCTAATTATAAATATATTTGTTAAATCTAAACCTAAATCCTTAATATAATTATATTTGTTAAATGTACACCTAAATCCAAACCTAAATCTTAAATATAAATATAAATCTGAATCTAAATGATAAATTAAACCTAAATGTTAACATTTTCATCACGTTCAGGTTTAAATTAAATGTTGACTCTAAATATTATATGTAATTTTTAAGTCTAAACCTAAATATAAATATTTTTGTTAAATCTAAACCTAAATATAAATCTATTTTTTAAATCTAAACCTAAATTCTAATTATGAATATATTTGTTGAATATAAAGCTAAATCCTAAATATAAATATCTTTGTTAAATCTAAAACTAAATCCTAAATATAAATATCTTTGTTAAATCTAAACCTAAATTCTTAATATAAATCTATTTGTTAAATGTTCACCTAAATCCAAACCTAAATCTTAAATATAAATATAAATCTGAATCTAAATGATAAGTAAATGTTAACATTTTCATCACCATCCATCCATCCATCCATCTTCTTCCGCTTATCCGAGGTCGGGTCGCGGGGGAAGCAGCTTAAGCAGGGAAGCCCAGACTTCCCTCTCCCCAGCCACTTCGTCCAGCTCCTCCCGGGGGATCCCGAGGCGTTCCCAGGCCAGCCGGGAGAGATGTCTTCCCAGCGTGTCCTGGGTCTTCCCCGTGGCCTCCTACCGGTCGGACGTGCCCGAAACACCTTCCTAGGGAGGCGTTCGGGTGGCATCCTGACCAGATGCCCGAACCACCTCATCTGGCTCCTCTCGATGTGGAGGAGCAGCGGCTTTACTTTGAGCTCCCCCCGAATGACAGAGCTTCTCACCCTATCTCTAAGGGAGAGCCCCGCCACTCGGCGGAGGAAACTCATTTGGGCCGCTTGTACCCGTGATCTTGTCCTTTCGGTCATGACCCAAAGCTCATGACCATAGGTGAGGATGGGAACGTAGATTGACCGGTAAATCGAGAGCTTTGCCTTCCGGCTCAGCTCCTTCTTCACCACAACGGATCGATACAGCGTCCGCATTACTGAAGACGCCGCACCGATCCGCCTGTCGATTTCACGATCCACTCTTCCCCCACTCGTGAACAAGACTCTGAGGTACTTGAACTCCTCCACTTGGGGCAAGATCTCCTCCCCAACCCGGAGATGGCACTCCACCCTTTTCCGGGAGAGAACCATGGACTCGGACTTGGAGGTGCTGATTCCCATCCCAGTCGCTTCACACTCGGCTGCGAACCGATCCAGTGAGAGCTGAAGATCTTGGCCGGAGGAAGCCATCAGGACCACATCATCTGCAAATAGCAGTGACCTAATCCTGCAGCCACCAAACCAGATCCCCTCAACGCCTTGACTGCGCCTCGAAATTGTGTCCATAAAGGTTATGAACAGAATCGGTGACAAAGGGCAGCCTTGGCGGAGTCCAACCCTCACTGGAAATGTGTCCGACTTACTGCCGGCAATGCGGACCAAGCTCTGACACTGATCATACAGGGAGCGAACTGCCACAATAAGACAGTCCGTTACCCCATACTCTCTGAGCACTCCCCACAGGACTTCCCGGGGTACACGGTCGAATGCCTTCTCCAAGTCCACAAAGCACATGTAGACTGGTTGGGCAAACTCCCATGCACCCTCAAGGACCCTGCCGAGAGTATAGAGCTGGTCCACAGTTCCACGACCAGGACGAAAACCACACTGTTCCTCCTGAATCCGAGGTTCGACTATCCGGCGTAGCCTCTTCTCCAGTACACCTGAATAGACCTTACCGGGAAGGCTGAGGAGTGTGATCCCACGATAGTTGGAACACACCCTCCGGTTCCCCTTCTTAAAGAGAGGAACCACCACCCCGGTCTGCCAATCCAGAGGTACCGCTCCCGATGTTGCAGAGTCTTGTCAACCAAGACAGCCCCACAACATCCAGAGCCTTAAGGAACTCCGGGCGGATCTCATCCACCCCCGGGGTCTTGTCACCGAGGAGCATTTTTTTTTTTTTTTTTTTTTTTTTTTTTTTTGTGTCCTGTCCAGCTTCTCAGGCAAATCATATAGTTGTAGATGCCCATGTCGGCTGTTCAGATTTACTTTACAAAAGAGAAGTGTAGGATACTTCTCTTGTTGCCTTATTTGTATTTGACTTTATTAAATGTATTTATATTATCATTTAGTGCAGCCGGGCCGGCGCAGGAGGGGATAGAAAGAGAAAAAAAAAGAAGACAGAGGGGGAAATTGTGGGGACAAGAGGGAGATTAGACAGAGAGACAAAAACAACAACAGCAAACAACAACAACAACAACAATAGAGCAACATCAGCAAATATGACATGTACAAATATGATGGTAAAAGTAATAGCAAATAAGCAGTTAGCGAAAAATAAAAAATAATACAGAAATGACAATGAGCATTATTACACTACAAATGGATCAATACAAATACCAATAAAAATAGCGCTATTGATAATGAACAATACCAATAATTTACCTTTATTATCAACAATACAGTTGTTTAAATGCAACAATACATATACGTAATGATAACTTGAGATACGAAAGAATGCAGAAAAATGGAGGGGGAGAAAGAGAAGCAACCTACATTAACCTTGTAGATTGTTATAGTCACAATAGGTTAAGCTTTGTCAGTGTGCCATGTGTTACACCCAGTTTACCCTAGGGCAACAACGTTAATATATGTTTGATGAAACGTGATTATGTGCATGAGTGTAAGTATGCATATGTACTTGTATATGTACAGAATGTGTATATGTGTTTGTACAATGAATGTATATGTACAGAATGTGTATATGTGTTTGTACAATGAATGTATATGTACAGAATGTGTATATGTGTTTGTACAGTGAATGTATATGTACAGTATGTGTATGTGTATGTTTGTATATTGAAAGTGCGTGTGGATGTACGAACATTAGGTAGGTAAATATGTACTGTATTTGTGTATGTATGTGGGAGCGTAGGTACCTATGTACGTATGTGAGCATATGTGAATTTGCATGTACAATACATTCGACTCCCAGAGTGCCTGGGAGCCAGAGCACGGCCACATCACCCCCGAGAGCCCAACCCACAAACAGGAGGCGTGGTGCCCAGGGAACCAGGGACCACCGCCCCCACGCAGCCAAGCCGGCCAGCGACAGGAACCCCAGAGCCCGACCCACCGTACCGCCC
Source organism: Nerophis lumbriciformis (assembly GCF_033978685.3). Taxonomy (NCBI): domain Eukaryota; kingdom Metazoa; phylum Chordata; class Actinopteri; order Syngnathiformes; family Syngnathidae; genus Nerophis; species Nerophis lumbriciformis. Next base: position 10,093,452 of record NC_084565.2, on the reverse strand, counting down.
ACAAGGGCCAGCAGCAGGCCGCAGACAGACGCACCCGGCAGAGGACAGGGCACGAGAAAAGCAGGGGACAGCCAGACCCCAAGCCAGCGAGAGACCACACCCCACACGGGCAGAAAGGCGAGACGCCCCGCCCGAGGGACCCAGAGACTCCCCGCAACCGGACGGGAAGACCGCCCCCGCCCCACCGGCAACCGGGCCCCCACGAGCCCACCCCCCACCCCCGGAGAGCGCGGCGAGGCCAGCCCCCGGCCACCCCACCCAAACCGGCCGCCGCAGGACCACCCAGGCACAGGGCCACGGGAACCACCCACCCCACCCGCAGGGACCCCAACGATGGAGATGGAACAACCAGCAACCGCCCCGCCGAGCCCCCCCCCCTGAGGGAGGGGAAAAATTAAAAAATAATATTAATAAAATATATTAAAAAATAAATAAATAAATAAATAAATTAATTAATTAAAAAAAAAAGAATTAAAAGAAGATCACAGACATGCTGACAAACAAGGTCACTACCCCAGCAACTGGCCGACTCGCAGCACCTCGGAATACCTTGCAGCACCAAGCTACCACAACAGACGCAGGGACTAGGCCCAACAGGCCCCAACCAAGACGGGCACCCGGAAGGGATGGACAGCGGGACCCAGGAACTCCAGACACGCAGTTCGGATGCAGTAGCCTGAGGCGTCGACCCCCGTCTGACAGGCAGGCCCAGAGCGGACCCCCAGAAATATACATACATACATACATATATACATACACATACACACATACATGTATACATACCCACACATACACATATATACATATACATACACATATGTACACATACACATATATAAACATACATACATACACACACATATACATACATATACACAGTTCGACAGCCATCACGCGCGCTGCCACCAGTCACAACATCAGCCACACCCCTGCACCAGACCCAGCAGCCACGGGCGCCCACACCACAAACAAACGGCAGCAGAAACAGCAGCCGTAATAACCCCAGACAGCCAGCACCAGCCAATCAAATCAAAGCGATCAAAAAAAAACTGCGACCAGCAACCACACGCCACCAGGACCACGGAGACCAGCCGGCGCCAGCCCGCCAGTCAGCCCGAACGCCAACAAGCAAACAAGAGACACCAACAACCCCCCCAACCAAAAGGCCCCCCACCCCAACCCAAACCCGCACAAACACACCACCGCCCAAACAACCGAGACACAGCATCCAGACCAGACACGGGGGCTGCGCCGCCACCACACCAAGTCACCAACAGAGACCCCACAGCGCAAGGTCGGGCCACACGGGCACGGACCCCACCCAACAGGAAGTGAGACCCGCGCGACGCCACACACAAATAAATAATAAGATTAAAAAAATAAAAAATTAAAAAATAAAATAAAATAAAAAATAAAATTTAAAAAATAAAATAAAATAAAAATAAGTAAATAATAAAAATAAAAATAATAAATACTTCCCTCTCCCCAGCCACTGCAAATAGCAGTGACCTAATCCTGCAGCCACCAAACCAGATCCCCTCAACGCCTTAACTGCGCCTAGAAATTGTGTCCATAAAGGTTATGAACAGAATCGGTGACAAAGGGCAGCCTTGGCGGAGTCCAACCCTCACTGGAAACGTGTCCGACTTACTGCCGGCAATGCAGACCAAGCTCTGACACTGATTATACAGGGAGCGAACTGCCACAATAAGACAGTCCGTTACCCCATACTCTCTGAGCACTCCCCACAGGACTTCCCGGGGTACACGGTCGAATGCCTTCTCCAAGTCCACAAAGCACATGTAGACTGGTTGGGCAAACTCCCATGCACCCTCAAGGACCCTGCCGAGAGTATAGAGCTGGTCCACAGTTCCACGACCAGGACGAAAACCACACTGTTCCTCCTGAATCCGAGGTTCGACTATCCGGCGTAGCCTCTTCTCCAGTACACCTGAATAGACCTTACCGGGAAGGCTGAGGAGTGTGATCCCACGATAGTTGGAACACACCCTCCGGTTCCCCTTCTTAAAGAGAGGAACCACCACCCCGGTCTGCCAATCCAGAGGTACCGCTCCCGATGTTGCAGAGTCTTGTCAACCAAGACAGCCCCACAACATCCAGAGCCTTAAGGAACTCCGGGCGGATCTCATCCACCCCCGGGGTCTTGCCACCGAGGAGCTTTTTAACTACCTCGGCAACCTCAGCCCCAGAAATAGGAGAGCCCACCACAGATTCCCCAGGCCCTGCTTCCTCATAGGAAGACGTGCTGGTAGGATTGAGGAGGTCTTCGAAGTATTCCCTCCACCGATCCACAACATCTGCAGTCGAGGTCAGCAGAGCACCATCCCCACCATACACGGTGTTGACACTGCACTGCTTCCCCTTCCTGAGGCGGCGGATGGTGGTCCAGAATTGCTTCGAAGCCGTCCGGAAGTCTTTTTCCATGGCCTCCCCGAACTCCTCCCATGTCCGAGTTTTTGCCTCCGCGACCGCTGAAGCCGCACACCGCTTGGCCTGTCGGTACTTGTCCGCTGCCTCAGGAGTCCAATGAGCCAAAAGAACCCGATAGGACTCCTTCTTCAGCCTGACGGCATCCCTCACCGCCGGCGTCCACCAACGGGTTCTAGGATTACCGCCACGACAGCCACCAACTACCTTGCGGCCACAGCTCCAATCGGCCGCCTCGACAATAGAGGTACGGAACATTGTCCACTCGGACTCAATGTCCAGCACCTCCCTTGTGACATGTTCAAAGTTCTTCCGGAGGTGGGAATTGAAACTCTCTCTGACAGGAGACTCTGCCAGGCGTTCCCAGCAAACCCTCACAATGCGTTTGGGCCTGCCAGGTCTGTCCGGCATCCTCCCCCACCATCGCAGCCAACTCACCACCAGGTGGTGAGCGGTAGAAAGCTCCGCCCCTCTCTTCACCCCAGTGTCCAAAACATGAGGCCGCAAATCCGATGACACAACTACAAAGTCGATCATGGAACTGCGGCCTAGGGTGTCCTGGTGCCAAGTGCACATATGGACACCCTTATGTTTGAACATGGTGTTTGTTATCGACAATCTGTGACGAGCACAAAAGTCCAATAACAGAACACCACTCGGGTTCAGATCCGGGCGGCCATTCTTCCCAATCACACCTTTCCAGGTTTCACTGTCGCTGCCAACATGAGCGTTGAAGTCCCCCAGTAGAACGAGGGAATCACCCGGGGGAGCACTCTCCAGTACTCCCTCGAGTGAATCCAAAAAGGGTGGGTACTCTGAGCTGCCGTTTGGCGCGTAAACGCAAACAACAGTCAGGACCCGTCCCCCCACCCGAAGGCGGAGGGAAGCTACCCTCTCGTCCACCGGGTTGAACTCCAACGTACAGGCTCTGAGCCGAGGGGAAACAAGAATTGCCACCCCAGCCCGTCGCCTCTCACTGCCGGCAACGCCAGAGTGGAAGAGAGTCCAGCCCCTCTCAAGAGAAGTGGTTCCAGAGCCCTTGCTGTGCGTCGAAGTGAGTCCGACTATATCTAGCCGGAACTTTTCCACCTCACGCACTAGCTCAGGCTCCTTCCCCCCCAGCGAAGTGACGTTCCACGTCCCAAGAGCCAGCTTATGTAGCCGAGGATCGGACCGCCAAGTGCCCTGCCCTCGGCTTCCGCCCAGCTCACACTGCACCCGACCTCTATGGCCCCTGCTATGGGTGGTGAGCCCATTGGAGGGGGGACCCACGTTGCCTCTTCGGGCTGTGCCCGGCCGGGCCCCATGGGGACAGGCCCGGCCACCAGGCGCTCGCCATCGTGCCCCACCTCCGGGCCTGGCTCCAGAGGGGGGCCCCGGTGACCCGCGTCCGGGCGAGGGAAATCTGGGTCCTTGGTTTGTGTTCTTCATCGAGGTCTTTGTTATAATATATAATATATAATATTTGTTAAATGTAATATAATATATATAATAATAATATAATATATATAATATTTGTTAAATGTACACCTAAATCCAAAACCAAATCTTAAATATATATATAAATATGAATCTAAATGTTAAATTAAACCTAAATGTTAACATTTTCATCACGTTCAGGTTTAAATTAAATGTTGACTCTAAATATTATGTCTAAATGTTAAATCTAAACCTAAATATAAATCTATTTGTTAAATCTAAACCTAAATATAAATCTATTTGTTAAATTTAAACCTAAATCCTAATTATAAATATCTGTGTTAAATCTAAAGCTAAATCCTAAATATAAATATATTTGTTAAATCTAAACCTAAATTCTAATTATGAATCTATTTGTTAAATCTGAACCTAAATCTTTAATATAAAAATATTTGTTAAATGTATACCTAAATCCAAACCAAAATCTTAAATATATATATAAATATGAATCTAAATGTTGAATTAAACCTAAATGTTAACATTTTCATCAAGTTCAGGTTTAAATTAATGTTGACTCTAAATATTATGTCTAAATGTTAAATCTAAAACTAAATATAAATCTATTTGTTAAATATAAACTTAAATCCTAAATATAAATCTATTTGTTAAATCTAAACTTAAATCCTGAATATAAATCTATTTGTTAAATCTAAAGCTAAATCTTAAATATAAATCTATTTGTTAAATCTAAACCTAAATCCTAAATATAAATCTATTTGTTAAATCTAAACATAAATCTTGAATATAAATCTATTTGCTAAACCTAAATCTTAAATGTAAATGTGAGTGCTAAATGTTAAATGAAACCTAAATGTTAGAGGCCTGGTTGCCAACAATTGATTGGCCTCCTCGTTAGCGGCGTGACAAAGCTGGGAACCAAACAAACATGGGACCGGAACCAAGCTGGGACAATAGTTTCCTGGAAATAAAGAGTGGCCATCCCAGTAAATACGTGGCAGCCACTTCACTTCCAAGCGGGTGGCAGGAGCGCCGAGATAAGTCCGCCCCCCCGCGGTTCTGGTGAGCCTCAATCCCGACAAGACGGGCCTCCCTCCCTGGGCCCGGGCTTGGCCGCGAGCGATAAGATACTCCCGAGCTTTGCAGAATAGCGCAGGTATTATCCCCGACCCCCCTCGTACGAACAAAGGAGCGCGAAGAGGATGAACTCCGACACTCTGGGCCAGCAGATAAGTCTCGCTCGGACAACGGGCTCTGACCTCCCTTGCCCAGGACGCATCATTGTGTTATCTGCAGAGTGGTCATGATGACTCGCCTCCATTCATACCCAATACTTGTCAAATACTGCACATGTCATCTTTATGTTAGTTACTGCACATCAGGGAGTCAAACTCCTTTTTTATTGAGGGCCGCATTTCAATGAGGGCTGCCCTCAGGGGGCCGCTTGTAATAACCTCGTTAAACAATCTGCATAGAAGCTTTTTGATTATTACCCGAAGTCTCCAAGAAGATACGGTGGGCGAGCAGAGAAGGGGGCAAACCTGACACCGCTCCAAGCACATTTTGTTTTAACTGTTTATGAACCAGTGCTAGGCTGCTGCATAATGTGACCCCTCCCCTTAGAAGCAGCCTCAGCTATGTCATCAGGGAATGCCCAAATAAATGGGGAAGCGCGGGAACTTTTTCCTCAGAGCGTGGGGGTGACACTGTACGAGGGTGCAGTTCCACGCCCTCTCCACATGAGCTAAATTGAATCCTGTCTCTTGTTTGATTCCTTGCTTCTTGTCCTATTTAATAGATAGTTCGGTGTTTGAACCTGACAAGGGGTGTCAAAATAATCAATTTTCAAATGAATCGTGATTCTTTCTTGTAACAAATCTTATTTTTTTTTTTTTTTTTCAAGTTTTAATCTGTCCTGTCCAGACACTAAGTAATCGTTTTGGATCGCAAATCTATTCTGAGTCGAATCGTTACCCCAAGAATCGAATAGAATGGTGTGGTGCCCAGATATCCACAGTGAAAAGCAAATATTTGAGTGTCACGCAAAAGAAACAAAAAAGATTTAGTATATAAAGTTAAAGTACCAATGATTGTCACACACACACAAGGTGTGGTGAAAATGATGTGGTGGGCCAGTTTAAATGTGGCAAGCCAATTTAAATGATTTTGCGGGCCCATTTAAATGATCCGGCTAGCTACCTTAAATGTGGCGGGCCACTTTAAATGATGCATCAGGCCCTTTTAAATGATGTGGTAAGCCACCTTAGATGATGCGGCGGACCACATAAAATGAAGTGGTGGGCCACTTTAATGTCAAGGCAGGCCATGGGATTACATAAAATGATGTGGTGGTCCACATTAATTGTTTTGACAGACAATATTAAATGATTTGGTAAGCCACATTTAATGATGTGGCGAGCGACCTTAAATGAGGTGGTGGGCTACTTTAATTGTTGTGGCTGGCCACCTTAAATGATGCAGCAAACCACATAAAATGATGTGGTGGGCCGCTTGATTGTCGTGGCAGCGGGCCAAATTAAATGATTCAACGAGCCACCTTAAATGATGCAACGAGCCACTTTAAATGATGCGGCGAGCCACAGTCAATGATGTGGGGGACCACATAAAATGATGTGGTGGGCTGCGTTAATTGCTGTGGCAGACCACCTTAAATTAAATGATGCGGCGGGCCAGCACCTTAAATGATGTGGCAAGCCACCTTAAAATGCAACAGGTCATTATAAATGATGTTGGACACCACCTTTAATGATGTGGCGAGCCATCATAAATGATGCGGCGGTCCACCCTAAATGAAATGGCGGACCACATAAAATGATGTGCCGAGCCACCTTAAATGAAGCGGTTTGCAGAACCAAATAAAATGATTTGGTGAGCCACATTAATTGTCGTGGCGGACCAAAGTAAATGAAGTGGTGGTCCAGTTTAAATGATGCATCAGGCCATTTTAAATGATGTGGCGAGCCACCATAAATGAAGTGGCGGGCCACTTATATATGCATACATATATATATATATATATATATATATATATATATATATATATATATATATATATATATATATATATACATATATATATATATCCATCTTCTTCCGCTTATCCGAGGTCGGGTCGCGGGGGCAGCAGCCTAAGCAGGGAAGCCCAGACTTCCCTCTCCCCAGCCACTTCGTCCAGCTCCTCCCGGGGGATCCCGAGGCGTTCCCAGGCCAGCCGGGAGACATAGTCTTCCCAACGTGTCCTGGGTCTTCCCCGTGGCCTCCTACCGGTCGGATGTGCCCGAAACACCTCCCGAGGGAGGCGTTCGGGTGGCATCCTGACCAGATGCCCGAACCACCTCATCTGGCTCCTCTCGATATGGAGGAGCAGCGGCTTTACTTTGAGCTCCCCCCGGATGACAGAGCTTCTCACCCTATCTCTAAGGGAGAGCCCCGCCACCCGGCGGAGGCAACTCATTTCGGCCGCTTGTACCCGTGATCTTGTCCTTTCGGTCATGACCCAAAGCTCATGACCATAGGTGAGGAATGGGAACGTAGATCGACCGGTAAATCGAGAGCTTTGCCTTCTGGCTCAGCTCCTTCTTCACCACAACGGATCGATACAGCGTCCGCATTACTGAAGATGCCGCACCGATCCGCCTGTCGATCTCACGATCCACTCTTCCCTCACTCGTGAACAAGACTCCGAGGTACTTGAACTCCTCCACTTGGGGCAAGATCTCCTCCCCAACCCGGAGATGGCACTCCACACATACATACATATATATATATATATACATACATACATACATACATACATACATACATACATATACATACATACATACATATATATATACATACATATATATACATATATATACATACATATATATATATACATACATATATATACATACATATATATACATACATATATATATACATACATATATATATATATATATATATATATATACATGCATATATATATATACATACATATATATATATATATGTATATATATATATATATGTATATATGTATGTATGTATATATGTATGTATGTATGTATATGTATGTATATATATATATATATATATATATATATATATATATATATATATATATGTATGTATGTATTTATGTATGTATATATATGTATATATATATATATATATATATGTATGTATGTATGTATATATATATGTATATATATATATATGTATATATATATATATATGTATATATGTATGTATGTATTTATGTATGTATGTATGTATGTATATATATATATTTTTTTTTTATATATATATATATTTTATATATATATATATATATATATATATATATATATATATATATATATATATCTCAAAGGTATCAAAGGTATCAAAGGTGAGATTATTAAACGCTTTTCAAGCTCTTCTCATTTCAAAACTTTTAAAAATGTTTGAATAGGAAATGTCAAATGAATGTGTGATTTTTTTTTATTTATGTTTGTATTTATGTCAGCATCTGCTTGGTAAAGTTCTATTTGATATGTAAAGGATATGTAAATATCCAAAGTTAAAGTTTACTGGCCCACAGCGAATTTTAAAAATAGTATAATATAATTATAATGGAAACAAAAAAAGAAACAAAAAGTCGGATATTTGAGCAAACTGGTGTCATAGAGTAAGAAAAATTGTAAATGTTGAAACAGATCATCTTTGGAAAAAAAATCTGTTACATCAGTTTGAATTTCTTGGGGTTTTCTGTGTGTAGTGTTTTAGTTCCTGTCTTGCGCTCTTATTTTGGTGGCTTTTCCTGTTTTGTTGGTGTTTCCTTATAATAGCTTTACTCCTGTCTGTGAGCACGAATCCCCGCACCTGTTTTCTGTTAGCTTTTCAGTTTAGCTGCCCTGTTGTCAGGACTTACTTATGTGCGGATGTACTATTTAGAACATGTTGTCAGGACTTAGTTAAGTGCGGATGTACTATTTAGAACATGTCTCCTCCAGCACGTCTTTCGCGTAAGTTTTTGCTGTGTTCCACAATTCTGTTTTCTAGCCTGTTTTATGCATTTTTGGGGAACACGCCACTAATCGCCATCATGTGTCACATTGGTTTTGAGATGAAAAATATCAATATTGACCCAGTATCTTTAGATTTTTTTTTTAGTGTGGGGCCCTCGGTGGAAAAGTTTGGCCCCTCCTGACAAAATTAATTAATGTCATCACTCATGTAACAAATCCATCTAATGAAGAGTATCTTATGAAGTTGACATCTGTGTTTTTTTCCCTGAAATGTATAAGAAAGTCAGTTGGTACTACCTGGTACCGATTCACGTAAAATCAAACGGTGCCTTATTTAGATATCGTTGTTGCACAGACTTAGAACCAGCTTAAACACTTGGTCGGGAAACAAGCAGTCAAGCACTCAGAGCAGGACTCAGCCAGACTGCCTCTAGATCAGGGGCCGGCAACCCAACATGTTGAAAGAGCCATATTAGACCAAAAATACAACAAACAAATCTGTCTGGAGCCGCAAAAAGTTAAAAGCCTTATGTTAGTGCTATAATGAAGACAACATATTAAGTAAGTGTCTCAGAGGGTGAGATAACGCCTGGAAATGACTGGCTTAAAACGGCCAAAGGTATAAATGTGTGTGTCCAAGTTAAAGGAAAGGACAGGCTGTCTTCTTCTAATGGATTTATTACAATCTTTGCAAGCTGGGTAATGTTTGCTGTGGTCTGGAACAACATGGCACACAATCAGAAATGCAGCCAATATTACATACAGATAATGTGTCATGAGACATGCAAATATACATTAAATACACAGAGGACAAAAGTAAAGGAAATTAAATGAACTCAAATATAGCTACAAACGAGGCATTATGTGCACACAGCTAGCCTGAATATCATGTTAGCATGGATTAGCTTGCACTCCACGACAGTCAATGACATCAACAGAGCTCACCTTTGTGCATTCACGCACAGCAGAAAACGTTTGGTGGACAAAATGAGACAAAGAAGGAGTGGCATAAAACACGTCTTTCTGTGGCAGCGTCGGAGAAACTTGTACATGTAATCAAACTACGGTGAGTTCAAGGACTGCCGAAATTAGTAGGACAAAACGGCGCTGGCCAAATACTCTCATCAGTCAAACATAAACACAAAGAAATTAAACAGTGGTAGTGCTAACAATTAGGAAGGTTTGTGTTATGTTTGTCCTCCAACAGAAACATTATTAAAACAACAAATATATTTTTCCACCCATCTTTTTCCATTTTTGGAAAAGCTCCAGGGAGCCACTTGGGTGGTGCTCTAGAGCCGCGGGTTGCTGACCCCCGCTCTAGATTATAGTACAGTTGTCCATGCCAACAAAGCAAGAAGGCTCAACTTTTCAAACATCATTTTACATTGGACTTGCCATAGACCTGCTACTTTTAATCAACATTAGCAATTCTACATGGCCATTTTAACATCCCCAAGTTTTGTCATAAAAACTACACCTAAGATCCACGTTACAATCAAACAGCTGGTGTGTAATAAATACTCTCACTCGATTGGTTTGCAGTGTGAAGCAACCGGGATAAAAATCAGCACTTTCCGAGTCCAAGTCTGTGGTTATTGCCCGGAAAAAGACGACATGCCATCTCCAGGTCAGGGAGGAGATCCTGGCCCAAGTGGAGGAGTTCAAGTACTAGGACCGTGATATCCACAGGTGGATCGGTGCAGCGTCTGCAGTGATGCGGACCCTGCATCGGTCCGTCGAGGTGAAAAGGGACCTTAGCCGGAAGGCAAAGCTCCCAATTTACCGGTCAATCTACGTCCCTGTCCTCAACTATGGTCATGAGCTTTTTTGTTATGAACGAAAGGACAAGATCCCGGGTACAAGCAGCCGGAATGAGTTTCCTCCGTCGGGTGGCAGGCCAGATGAGGTATTTCGGGGTCTGGTCAGAATGGAAAAATACGACGTGCCACCTCCGGGCCAGGGAGGAGATCCTGCCCCATGCGGAGGAGTTCCAGTACTAGGACCGTGAGATTGACAGGCGGATCGGTGCAGCGTCTGCAGTGATACGGACTCTGCATCAGTCCGTCATGTTGGAAAAAGGACCTAAGCCAGAAGGAAAAGCTCCTAATTTACCGGTCGATCTACGTCCCTGTCCTCAACTGTGGTCGTGAGCTTTTTTGTTATGAACGAAAGGACAAGATCCCGGGTACAAGCGGCCGAAAAGTGTTCCCTCCATCGGGTGGCAGGCCAGATGAGGTGGTTTGGGGGTCTGGTCAGAATGGAAAAATACGACATGCCATCTCCGGGCCAGGGAGGAGATCCTGCCCCATGCGGAGGAGTTCCAGTACTAGGACCGTGAGATTGAGCGTCTGCAGTGATGCTGACCCTGCATCAGTCCGTCATGTTGAAAAAGCACCTAAGCCAGAAGGAAAAGCTCCTAATTTACCGGTCGATCTACGTCCCTGTCCTCCACTGTGGTCGTGAGCTTTTTTGTTATGAACGAAAGGACAAGATCCCGGGTACAAGCGGCCGAAAAGAGTTCCCTCCATCGGGTGGCAGGCCAGATGAGGTGGTTTGGGGGTCTGGTCAGAATGGAAAAATACGACGTGCCATCTCCGGGCCAGGGAGGAGATCCTGCCCCATGCAGAGGAGTTCCAGTACTAGGACCGTGAGATTGACAGGCGGATCGGTGCAGCGTCTGCAGTGATGCGGACTCTGCATCAGTCCGTCATGTTGAAAAAGGACCTAAGCCAGAAGGAAAAGCTCCTAATTTACCGGTCGATCTACGTCCCTGTCCTCAACTGTGGTCGTGAGCTTTTTTGTTATGAACGAAAGGACAAGATCCCGGGTACAAGCGGCCGAAAAGAGTTTCCTCCATCGGGTGGCAGGCCAGATGAGGTGGTTTGGGCATCTGGTCAGAATGGAAAAATACGACGTGCCATCTCCGGGCCAGGGAGGAGATCCAGCCCCATGCGGAGGAGTTCCAGTACTAGGACCGTGATATCGACGGGTGGATCGGTGCAGCGTCTGCAGTGATGCGGACTCTGCATCAGTCCGTCATGTTGAAAAAGGACCTAAGCCAGAAGGCAAAGCTCCCATTTTACCGGTCGATCTACGTCCCTGTCCTCAACTGTGGTCGTGAGCTTTTTTGTTATGAACGAAAGGACAAGATCCCGGGTACAAGCGGCCGAAAAGAGTTTCCTCCATCGGGTGGCAGGCCAGATGAGGTGGTTTGGGCATCTGGTCAGAATGCCCCCCGAACGCCTCCCTGGGGAGGAGTTTAGAGCGTGTACGACCAGTAGGAAACCATGGGATAGACCCAAGACAAGGTGGAGAGACTGAGAAGTCTGTGCTGTTCTGCTTAGGCTGCTGCCCCCACAATACGATTTCGGATAAGCGGAAGAAGATGGATGGATGAACACATACAAAAGTACAGAAAGTTGATGGAATTGAGTACTGGTATCGATTTCCATACAGTAATCAATTTAAATGTGAAAAGTACCCATCCCTCGTTCTATAGTCACAATCACACGTTTTCCTTTTTCTGTTACTGGTACCGGTGGTGTGACATTTGAGGCAATCTTTTCCAGAGTGATTTAGTTGAACTCCAAATTGTTCAACATGTTGAATGAACGCAGCAACGTATTGCGTTTACAGTTCTGGGAATGGCGCGTTCTTGTTAACTGTTAGTGTGTTGGGAACAATGGCCGTTGGAGAGCAGCAAAGTTGCTTATCGGTAACACTCCCGGTTGTGTTCACTGGGTGTCTTTAAGAATCGTCCTTGCGCAAATTATTAATTCTTCACCTGAAATTCTTGCGGCGTAAGCGAGTGAACGCGACAAACAGATGTCCATACCCATTCTGCAGTCAGTCCGTGCAGAGATTAATTACAAAGCTGCCTGATTAAAGTCAACAGTGCGTGATTGTCAGCACATTACCGCTCCCAAAAGTGACTTTCCTTTTAATCAAACAGTCTGCGTTCGCAGCGTGTGTGTGTTTGTCCGCAAAGACCCAGATGCTCACCTGTGGCTTTTTTCGGTTTGATCGATGAACGCTCAAGAAAATGATTTGTTCCAGAGGCAAAGTGACTCAACAATAAAAGGTGCCTGTCATTTCATGGTGATGGACACTTCGACGCAAAGCTCTTGGGACTCGTACGGCTCTTATGGAAAGAAGGAACTTTATTGTCATTGACCAAGTACAACCTCATTTCCTTTTCAGCACAGACCCGTTCATGAGCAGACATTCACTGTTCAGGGTGATAGGACAGGAACACTACAGAAAAGGGGATGGGTAAAATAAAAAGAAGTTGACCCCAGATGGGGCGGCGGGCTCAGTCTGGGGCCAGGTAAAAGAAATAGCCAAAATAAGCATATTTACACATGTTAAGACACAGAAGCCACAAGACTTGCAACAGGGGAGAAGGAAGGGGCTCCAATGATGAAGCTGCAGCCCTTCTGGGATGGCGTGGCGCAGTTGGGAGACTGGCCTTGCCAGCAACCTGAGGGTTACTGGTTCAATCCCCACCTTCTACCAACCTCGTCACGATCCGTGTGTCCTTGAGCAAGACACTTCACCCTTGCTCCTGATGGGTGGTGGTTAGGGCCTTGCATGGCAGCTCCCGCCATCAGTGTGTGAATGTATGGGTGAATGTGGAAATAGTGTCAAAGCGCTTTGAGTACCTTGAAGGTAGAAAAGCGCTATGCAAGTATAACCCATTTACCATTCTGACGTTGCTCCAGTCATCCGTCACACCTAAAGATTTAAGCGATGGTAAAGTTGTGGTGTAGGGGTATGTGTGCATATGTGCAGTCCATGGTGTGTGTGTTGTAATGGCTATAGGCCTGGAGTTGTTCTGCAGCCACAGAGTTCAACTCCCCAGGTCTTTCATGACGCGGGAAACCAGAGCTCGCAGTGGAAGCTCACCTGTCTCAGTGAATCACCAACTTCCTGACTGACAGGAGGCAGCAAGTAAGGCTGAGGAGCATTACAATCAGCACTGGCGCCCCCTGGGGGTGTGTACTCTCCCCACTGCTTTTCTCTCTGGTTTTTTACTCTCCCTGGTTGGCTGGCCCCTCCTTAAGAATTTTCAGTTTTGGTTGATTTTGGTGGCGCCGGTGGAGCAAAGCGGTAGTGTTTTGCCAGAAGAAGACCACATTTCCCATGAGGACTAGCGCATATAGAGTCACACTGACTGTAATATTGTCACAAATATTAGGTCTCTAATGACTATGCTGATGTTAAATAGCAGACACTGTCAAGAGATGATCTTGGATTGTTCTACAAACATGACACTACTACCAAGAATGTATCGGGGCGGATGCAGGTCCAATTTTTTCCGTAGGAAGTAGTGTGGAACTATGAAGCTGGTTGTTATTTGTTTTCTACCAAGCACATTTCTGATAACTAACATTAGCATTAGCATTTTGATTTGAGCACGGAAAGTCACTTACTATTTTAGCAGGAACAGAGCCAAAGCAGCATCGTCTTTGAGCCGACGTCAGCGAGTGAAAACCGTGGCAATGTTGATCCTGACTGTGCTTCTATCCCGTTAAGCTCCCTTTTTTCGTTTTTTTGTCTCCTCAGACAAGACTTCATACGTGAGGAAAGTTCGGGGGTTGAAGAAGCCAGTCAGCCGAACCGCGGAAGGCGAGACAGAGTCAGTTGACCAAACTTCCAGCCCGCAGGTCAGTGAACCACAAAACCAGGCCAGATATGGAAAGGTAAGCACGCTTGGTCCAAGTATCTGGCACTATCACCAGAAAAATAGCATTCTGAAGTTTTTCTGTATCATTGGTAATGGTGACTTCTCCCTGAGGAAAACAGCATTCAATGCATTTTTAAGGATTTTTCAAATGCATTTGGGTCATTTGATGGTTCAATGTAGCTCTGCATGCCTGATGTATACATGGACAATGGAGTCACAAAAAGGAATAGTTCTGGTCTAGTGAGCCAAATGATCCACCATATTTTTCGGACTATAAGGCGCACTTAAAATCCTTTCATTTTCTCAAAAATCGACAGTGAACCTTTTAATTAATAATTCTGGTTGTGCTTACCGACCTCGAAGCAATTTTATTTGGTACATGGTGTAATGTAAAAAGTGTAATAATAATAATAATAATAGATTTTATTTGTAAAAAGCACTTTACATTGAGTAAACAACCTCAAAGTGCTACAGTGTATTTAAAAAAATTAAAAGAGAATTAAAAAAAATAAATAAATAAATAAAAACTAGAACAGCCAAATAGCTAAAATTAGTATGCATATATCTAAAAAAAAAAAAAAAGGCTTTTTTAAAAAAAAAGAAGGGTTTTTAAGCCTTTTTTAAAAGCATCCACAGTCTGTGGTGCCCTCAGGTGGTCAGGGAGAGCGTTCCACAGACTGGGAGTGGCGGAGTAGAAAGCCCATTGTTCGTAGCTTTGTCCTCGGAGGTTGGAGGAGGTTAGCCTGTCCGGAGCAGCGTTGTCGTGTAGAGGATTTGGGGGTGAGTAGTTCTTTGAGGTAGAGGGGGGCATTTCCATGGAGGCACTGGTGGGTTAGTAAGGAGACTTTGAATTCAATCCTGAGTGGAACAGGAAGCCAGTGAAGGGATTTGAGAGTTGGTGTGATATGGTCATATTCCCGCACTCTCATCAGGATCCTAGCAGCATTATTGTGTGACCAGTAGATGGCAGTCACACATAAGACATACGTGTAGACTGCAATATGACTCAAGTAAACAACACCAAAACTTTAAATGCTCCATTGAAAATATAGAACATTACACAAGGTGCTCAAAAATCTGTCAACATGTTTTAGTGCGACTTTGGAGCCGCACCGCTTGATGGATTGTCGGCCCGTTACGACGACCGTAGTCAGAGATACGAGTATTACTATGGTGTGTGTATAAGGACCGCAAAATTGCACCTATTAGTAGACATATTATCTGGCGTTTTGTTTCACAATATTATGCAAAAGCAACTTTTCTTACCTTCTGGTACTTGCTGATGTGTATTTGGGATCTGCATAAGTCCTGAAAATGTGCGCAAGTCCGCCACTGTAGTCAATGCCCACGCCGTCCGTAGTTGATAAGCTTCTTCTTTTTCTCTATCTTCTTGTTATGGGACATTCATCTTCCACTGTTGCCATTTCTAATATAAAGTAATGTAAAGTTCTTACTTATATCTCACTATGGAAGCGCTAAAAGTGGGTCAACATATTTCACCTACGGAACTTTAGTTATTAGAGCGTTCCGGTCGGACGGTTTTTCACCGTATCATACATTGGTCATATTCAAAGTGCTCATGTGTCCAGGGACGTATTCCCTGACTTTATAAACATTACAAACATAGCAGCTAAAATCATCAGCCTACCCACTCCCAACATTTCAGATCTAAACCACAGGTCCGTCACTCGACTGGCAAAAATGATAGTCCAGGATATCAGTCACCCACTACACCAATACATAATCCCACTACCATCAGGGCGCAGGTACAGAACCATTAAATTCCGTAGGGCCCGCCTCAGGAAAAGCCTGATCCCTGCAGCTATAGCCGCCCTTAACAGCAGGCCCAGCGACCTGTCTGACAAGCCTGTAAATGTGTGTTGGTCATGTATGATGTCTTTTTGTTATTTTTGTGTTGGTCATGTATGATGTCTTTTTGTTATTTTTGAGTTGGTCATGTATGATGTATTTTTGTTATTTTTGTGTTGGTCATGTATGATGTCTTTTTGTTATTTTTGTGTTGGTCATGTATGATGTCTTTTTGTTATTTTTGTGATGTGTAATGTCTATTGTTTAAATGTACGACAGTGAAAATTAATTTCCCCAACGGGGACCAATAAATCTAAATCTAATCTAATATAAATTAAAAAGATAACGAAAGAAGATGTGATGCTAAAAAATATCGATGTAATCATAGTAGTATCGACTAGATACACTCTTGTACCTGACATCCACTTGACAGTGGATGTCAGGTGTAGATCCACCCATGGCATTTGTTTACATTTTGACGCCGGTACTTGTAAAATACTTTATTTGTCGCCATGGAGGCGAGGATTAGTGTTGTAACTTCACCTTTATCCTTTCCATCCTTACACTTTCCATCCTTTGTAACTGAGCTACTGTGTGGAACAATTTCCCTTGTGGATCATTAAAGTTTGTCTAAGTCAAAGTCTTTATCTTTAGTTTTTTGGCCGAAATGCGTCCATTCTCCCTTTTCTGTCTACACACTGTGTCTGCTTGTAAGTACTCTGTGTGTGTGCGCTGCCGAACATGCTCCTCTGCACGTAAAGCCAACAATGGTATCGCGGTAGTATCGCGGTACTATACCAATACTGGTATATCGTACAACCCTAATATACACACAAATAGATAGCCCTGCCAAATTATTTTAGCTTTTAGTCCAAAAGTTTGGGGACCCCTGACTTACACTAAAATGCATTTCATCCAAAAAAAAAAAAATTTAAATACTTTGACTAAAACTAAATGAAAAACTGCTGTCAAAATGATCCTAGGTGTAATAACACGGGTTTCTGCATATTTAATGTATGGCTGCAATCATGAGCTATATGGTTATAGTCTGCTGTAAAAGGTTAGGGTATAGGTCAGGAGGGAATATGTGGATATGTGGGTGGTCCATCACTGGGCTGTCACCTGGAGAGGCAACCATTCCCACCCAGAAGCCTTCAATTAACCTACCCTAACCTGCCGGCAGAGGGGGCGGGGCCTATGTGTCTGAAGGCTACGCCACACTCGTTAACTTCATCAAACATAGGCTGACCATATTGTGAAACCCCAAAAAGAGGACACATATACGCGTGCCAAGGCCAGGACTAGGTGAACATTTGCCAATGATACTCCAACTTGCTTTATAAATAATATATTTATTTAAATAAAGCATTGTTTCTCCTCTGTTGACAGCAGTGTTGGCGCTAGGAATTTTCCCATCAAGTCATAAAAATGTAGTGATGGGTTGATGAGGCGTCATGAAGCGTTTCGACACATTGCAAAACTGTATTGATACTGTGTCGATACTGTGTCACTAAATACTGACATCTGCTGGACATTAAAAATCCCTACAGGCAACCTATGGACCGACTCAACTGACACTGATTTTATGCCCTAGTACAGGGGTCACCAACCTTTTTGAAACCAAAAACTACTTCTTGGGTACTGATTAATGCGAAGGGCTACCAGTTTGATACACACTTAAATAAATAAATATATCGTCATTTGTAAGTTACACGTAAGTGTGATTTAAACAAGAATAGCTAAATAAATAAATTTATATATATAAAAAAATGGGTATTTATGTCTGTCATTCCATCGTACATTATTTTTTCCTTTTACGGAAGGTTTTTTTGTAGAGAATAAATGATGAAAAAAACACTTAATTGAACGGTTTAAAAGAGGAGAAAACACGAAAAAAAATTAAAATAAAATTTTGAAACATAGTTTATCTTCAATTTCGACTCTTTATAATTCAAAATTCAACCGACAAAAAGAAGAGAAAAACTAGCTAATTTGAATCTTTTTGAAAAAATTAAAAAAAGAATTTATGGAACATCATTAGTAATTTTTCCTGATTAAGATACATTTTAGAATTTTGATGACATGTTTTAAATTGGTTAAAATCCAATCTGCACTTTGTTAGAATATTTAACAAATTGGACCAAGCTATATTTCTAACAAAGACAAATCAGTATTTCTTCTAGATTTTCCAGAACAAAAATTTTAAAAGAAATTCAAAATACTTTGAAATAAGATTTAAATTTGATTCTACAGATTTTCTAGATTTGCCAGAATAATTTTTTTGAATTTTAATCATAGTAAGTTTGAAGAAATATTTCGCAAATATTCTTCGTTGAAAAACCAGAAGCTAAAATATTTATTATTCTTTACAATAAAAAAAAAAAAAATTTACTTGAACATTGATTTAAATTGTCAGGAAAGAAGAGGAAGAAATTTAAAAGGTAAAAAGGTATATTTGTTTAAAAATCCTAAAATCATTTTTAAGGTTGTATTTTTTCTCTAAAATTGTATTTCTAAAAGTAATAAGAAGCAAAGTAAAAAAAAAAAAAGAATTTATTTAAACAAGTGAAGACCCATCCATCCATCCATTTTCTACCGCTTATTCCAGTGAAGACCATCCATCCATCCATCCATCCATCTTCTTCCGCTTATCCGAGGTCGGGTCGCGGGGGCAGCAGCCTAAGCAGGGAAGCCCAGACTTTCCTCTCCCCAGCCACTTCGTCCAGCTCTTCCCGGGGGATCCCGAGGCGTTCCCAGGCCAGCCGGGAGACATAGTCTTCCCAACGTGTCCTGGGTCTTCCCCGTGGCCTCCTACCGGTTGGACATGCCCTAAACACCTCCCGAGGGAGGCGTTCGGGTGGCATCCTGACCAGATGCCCGAACCACCTCATCTGGCTCCTCTCGATGTGGAAGAGCAGTGGGTTTACTTTGAGCTCCCCTCGGATGGCAGAGCTTCTCACCCTATCTCTAAGGGAGAGCCCCGCCACCCGGCGGAGGAAACTCATTTCGGCCGCCTGTACCCGTGATCTTGTCCTTTCGGTCATAACCCAAAGCTCATGACCATAGGTAAGGATGGGAACGTAGATCGACCGGTAAATTGAGAGCTTTGCCTTCTGGCTCAGCTCCTTCTTCACCACAACGGATCGATACAGCGTCCGCATTACTGAAGATGCCGCACCGATCCGCCTGTCGATCTCACGATCCACTTTTCCCTCACTCGTGAACAAGACTCCTAGGTACTTGAACTCCTCCACTTGGGGCAGGGTCTCCTCCCCAACCCGGAGATGGCACTCCATCCTTTTCCGGGCGAGAACCATGGTCTCGGACTTGGAGGTGCTGATTCTCATCCCAGTCGCTTCACACTCGGCTGCGAACCGATCCAGCGAGAGCTGAAGATCCTGGCCAGATGAAGCCATCAGGACCACATCATCTGCAAAAAGCAGAGACCTAATCCTGCAGCCACCAAACCGGATCCCCTCAACGCCTTGACTGCGCCTAGAAATTCTGTCCATAAAAGTTATGAACAGAATCGGTGACAAAGGGCAGCCTTGGCGGAGTCCAACCCTCACTGGAAACGTGTCCGACTTACTACCGGCAATGCGGACCAAGCTCTGACACTGATCGTACAGGGAGCGGACAGCCACAATCAGACAGTCCGATACCCCATACTCTCTGAGCACTCCCCACAGGACCTCCCGAGGGACACGGTCAAATGCCTTCTCCAAGTCCACAAAGCACATGTAGACTGGTTGGGCAAACTCCCATGCACCCTCAAGGACCCAGCCGAGAGTATAGAGCTGGTCCACAGTTCCACGACCAGGACGAAAACCACACTGTTCCTCCTGAATCCGAGGTTCGACTATCCGACGTAGCCTCCTCTCCAGTACACCTGAATAGACCTTACCGGGAAGGCTGAGGAGTGTGATCCCACGATAGTTGGAACACACCCTCCGGTTCCCCTTCTTAAAGAGAGGAACCACCACCCCGGTCTGCCAATCCAGAGGTACCGCCCCCGATGTCCACGCGATGCTGCAGAGTCTTGTCAACCAAGACAGCCCCACAGCATCCAGAGCCTTAAGGAACTCCGGGCGGGTCTCATCCACCCCCGGGGCCTTGCCACCGAGGAGCTTTTTAACTACCTCAGCAACCTCAGCCCCAGAAATAGAAGAGCCCACCACAGATTCCCCAGGCACTGCTTCCTCATAGGAAGATGTGTCGGTGGGATTGAGGAGGTCTTCGAAGTATTCCCTCCACCGATCCACAACATCCGCAGTCGAGGTCAGCAGAACACCATCCGCACCATACACGGTTTTGACAGTGCACTGCTTCTCCTACCTGAGGCGGCGGATGGTGGTCCAGAATCGCTTCGAAGCCGTCCGGAAGTCGTTTTCCATGGCCTCGCCGAACTCCTCCCATGTCCGAGTTTTTGCCTCCGCGACCGCTGAAGCCGCACACCGCTTGGCCTGTCGGTACCTGTCCGCTTCCTCCGGAGTCCTATGAGCCAAAAGAACCCGATAGGACTCCTTCTTCAGCTTGACGGCATCCCTCACTGCCGGTGTCCACCAACGGGTTCTAGGATTACCGCCACGACAGGCACCAACCACCTTGCGGCCACAGCTCCAATCAGCCGCCTCGACAATAGAGGTGCGGAACATGGTCCACTCGGACTTAATGTCCAGCACCTCCCTCATGACATGTTCAAAGTTCTTCCGGAGGTGGGAATTGAAACTCTCTCTGACAGGAGACTCTGCCAGACGTTCCCAGCAGACCCTCACAATGCGTTTGGGCCTGCCAGGTCTGTCCGGCATCGTCCCCCACCATCGCAGCCAACTCACCACCAGGTGGTGATCGGTAGAAAGCTCCGCCCCTCTCTTCACCCGAGTGTCCAAAACATGAGGCCGCAAATCCGATGACACAACTACAAAGTCGATCATGGAACTGCGGCCTAGGGTGTCCTGGTGCCAAGTGCACATATGGACACCTTTATGCTTGAACATGGTGTTTGTTATGGACAATCCGTGACGGGCACAAAAGTCCAATAACAAAACACCACTCGGGTTCAGATCCGGGCGGCCATTCTTCCCAATCACGCCTCTCCAGGTTTCACTGTCGTTGCCAACATGAGCGTTGAAGTCACCCAGTAGGACAAGGGAATCACCCGAGGGAGCACTTTCCAGTACTCCCTCGAGTGTATCCAAAAAGGGTGGATACTCTAAACTGCTGTTTGGTGCGTAAGCACAAACAACAGTCAGGACCTTTCCCCCCACCCGAAGGCGGAGGGAGGCTACCCTCCCGTTCACCGGGTTGAACTCCAACGTGCAGGCTTTGAGCCGGGGGGCAACAAGAATTGCTACCCCAGCTCGTCGCCTCTCACTGCGTGCAACGCCAGTGTGGAAGAGAGTCCAGCCCCTCTCGAGAGAACTGGTTCCAGAGCCCTTGCTGTGCTTCGAGGTGAGTCCGACTATATCCAGCCGGAACTTCTCTACCTCGCGCACTAGCTCAGGCTCCTTCCCCCCCAGCGAGGTGACGTTCCACGTCCCAAGAGCTAGCTTATGTAGCCGAGGATCGGACCGCCAAGTGCCCTGCCTTCGGCTTCCGCCCAGCTCACACTGCACCCGACCTCTATGGCCCCTCCCATGAGTGGTGAGCCCATTGGAGGGGGGAACCACGTTGCCTCTTCGGGCTGTGCCCGGCCGGGCCCCATGGGGACAGGCCCGGCCACCAGGCGCTCGCCATCGTGCCCCAACTCCGGGCCTGGCTCCGGAGGGGGGCCCCGGTGACCCGCGTCCGGGCGAGGGAAATCTGAATCCTTGTTGTTTCATTCCCATAGAAGTCTTCGAGCTGCTCTTTGTCTGATCCCTCACCTAGGCTGCTCTTTGAGCTATTTTTAGAACAGGCCAGCGGGCGACTGATCTGGTCCTTACGGGCTACCTGGTGACCGCGGGCACCACGTTGGTGACCCCTGCCCTAGTATATACAATAATATAAATCAAGTCATTGTATTTCATTTAGGATTATTTAATATCTTCATTTAAATAAAAATATATTTTTATCTTTTTTAGATACAGTCAATAAATAATGTGAACATGTATCATAACATGGAAGAGAACGTGTTGTGGATGATTGTGGACTGGGAATCTTTTTTATTTAATTTTTTTAAATTTTTATTAAAAAAAAAAAAAAAAAGGTTTTCCGACGTATTACATTTTTGACGATTTCTCTTCTTAGTTATTATTTCTCCGGCTGTAGAAAAGACACGCTCACAGGGCACAGAGGAGGCGTCAGTGCGACACAGTTCGCGTATCGGTCACGTGACCAAAACAGCTCATGATCGGTCACGTGACTTTCTAAAAGCCGTACGCGCACCGACACAGGGTTTCGCTCTATGAGCTTGACGCATGCGCCGATGCATCGGTGTTGCCGGACCCATCACTATAAAAATGGGGTCCCACAGTAAATTTTTGGTGTCCCACTTTTTTGTAAGCGTTTTGAAAACAAATGATAAACGTATGCATTATCCTGTTATATCTCACATTCTATATTGTGTTGTGGAAAAATGTTGTCATAAACGTTACTTCATTCATTAAAAAAAATGATAGAAAAGAAAACAAATGTGTATGCATATGTAAATGTATTCAGTTATATCACTTTCTTCTTTCCTTCATGGATCTAAACTTTACCGCCGCTGCTAGTTTTTTCTATGTTTTTATTGAATAAGTTGTAGGTGTATTTATTTCAGTATAAAAGTGTAAAAAGTGTTTTGCTTGGGTCATGAAATGATGATAATGGTGTGCCAGGGCATACATACATTTTATATTTAAATCTCTGGAGTCTACATCAGATCTATCCCTCATTTCAAAATGTTTTAGTTTTTTTATGTTGTTTTTTGTTTGTTTGTTTTTCGCCCTTTATTTGTTTTTTTATGGCAAACACACAAAATATGCAAAATCTTCCACCAAAAATATTTTTCTTAGTGTAATATTTGATGTGAAGTAATGGGAACCTTGGATAGGTCAATAATTCTTAATAACATTGATTTTGATTCAATATTATGTTTTGAGCAATGACAGTTTGAAAGAAAAAAAAAAAACAGCTTTGTTTTATTAGTCAACATTGCAACTTTTTCTAAATTACATTTAACCTTTTAAGCTTTTTTATTTCAATTGTGTTATGTCTTTGTTTATTTTAATAGTATTTTTAGAATGTGCCGTGGGCCGCAAATGGTAAAAAAAAAAAAAAAAAAAAAAATCTGCGTCCTTTCTGATTTCAATGCGTTAAAGACACAAAAAGTGCGTTAACGCCAACACTGCTTGACAGTATAACAAAGTAAGTCACACTTATATACTCTGTAACATTCACAGTTTTGGAAAAAAGTGCAGAGGTAGAAATATTCAAAATAACCTCTAAATTTGAATTTCCCCTCGGGGATTATTAAAGTTTTTCTGATTCTGATTCTGATTGTGTGTGTGTGTGTGTGTGTGTGTGTGTGTGTGTGTGTGTGTGTGTGTGTGTGTGTGTATATATATATATATATATATATATATATATATATATATATATATATATATATATATATATATTAAGGCTGAAACGACGCGTCGACATAGTCGACGTCATCGGTTACGTAAATACGTCGACGCCGTTTTTGTGCGTCGGCGCGTCGTATATTTACGTCACACTACTGTCATGGCGGAGCGCAAAGCAGACGATGCGAGCGAGGGGAAAAAGCACGCCAAAAGTCGTCAAAAGTGTGGGAGTATTTCAATAAACGGCCTAATAATGTGTCGAGCAGAAATGGCCTATCATAGCAGCACAACGGCTATGAAGGAACATTTGAAAAGAAAACCGACAGCGTTCTTGCCATCACCATCAACTAGTCAATCGTCCGCGTGCGTATACGTTGTCATCATTACACAAAAACATGAATGTGTCATTTGTATCTGCGTTGTGAATTCATAAACTTAAGCACCGTTTCGCTCTGAGAGGCGCGTTTGGCGTGCCTGTTCAGTGTTTACAAAGACTTGCTCCTCTTTAACGCTGTGGAGAGGCGGGGCCGGCGAGCGAGCGGCGAGGTGGGGCGCGCCGGGAGCGACGCCGATCATCCAATCTCCTCTCGCTGAAGAAAAGGGGAGCAGCAGAGAGAGAGGGAAGAGAGACTGGAAGGAGCCAGAGTGAAGCTGACGTGGAGCGAGAGAGGAGAAGAGACAGAGACAGGGGACGACGAGCGAGCGAGGAAGAGGAGCCGAAAAGCGAGGAAAGAAAGAGAAAAGAGTTGGAAGAGAAAAGACTTTGTGTAAAATTAAAAGATTGTAAACCTGACAAAGCCGTCTGGCGTTCAGTCTGTCAGGTCCTGAAAGAACCCCACGGCACAAAGACGTGTCACAAACGCTAACGTTAATTAGTTGTGCAAATACCTTTTACAACATTAACAGTTACATATACTATGTACAAACGAACAATTAACTTTCACTTTAATCATACTATCATTGTTGTGTTATTAAGCAAATTAAGCAATACTTTTACTTTTGTTGTAATGTTTACACTGTACACTTTTTTTGTATTGGATGTTTAGCTTTATTTTTGCACATTTTAGCAAATAAGCAATACTTTTACTTTTGTTGAAATGTTTACACTGTTACAGAATATTTCCGTTTTGTACTTTTTTGTATTGGATGTTTATCTTTATTTTTGCACATTTTAAAGCAAAATAAGCAATACTTTTAATTTTGAAATGCTTATACTATTGCAGAATATTAAGATTTGCACTGGATGTTTACTTTTATATTTGCACATTAAAAAGCAAATAAGCTACTTTTAATTTTGTTAAATGTTAAAAGTTTTAAATGTTTACATTGTTACAGAATATTTTGTCATGTTGTTGTCAATGTTGACTGAGTGGCCATACTTTTTTTTTTGTAAATAAAAGCCATGCCTTTTGAAAAAACTGGCCTACATTTATTTTTTCCTCTTCATTTTAAATTAAAAAAATAATCGGTAAAAGGAAAAATAATCTATAGATTAATCGAAAAAATAATCTATAGATTAACCGATTAATCGAAAAAATAATCTATAGATTAATCGATAGAAAAATAATCGTTAGCTGCAGCCCTAATATATATATATATATATATATATATATATATATATATATATATATGTATGTGTGGGGAAAAAAAATCACAAGACTATTTCATCTCTACAGGCCTGTTTCATGAGGGGGGGGTACCCTCAATCGTCCTGACGATTGAGGGTACCCCCCCTCATGAAACAGGCCTGTAGAGATGAAATAGTCTTGTGATTTTTTTCCCCCACACATACATATATTGCGCTCTACTACGGTATCGAGCACTATTTTTTGGATAACCTTATTATTATATATATATATATATATATGTCTTATGTATATATATATATATATATATATATATATATATATATATATATAGTAGGGCTGCAACAACTAATCAATTATAAAAATAGTTGGCGATTAATTTAGTCATCGATTTGTTCGATCCATGCTATGCGCATGTGCAGAGGTAATTTTCTTTTCTTTCTTTTTTTAAAATTTTTTATAAACTGCAACATCTACAAACAGCTGAGAAACAATAATCAAAATAAGTATGGTGCCAGTATGCTGTTTTCCCCCCCAATAAAATACTGGAAAGAATAGAAATGTAGTTTGTCTCTTTTATCCGATTATTAATCGATTAATCGAAGTAATAATCGACAGATTAATCGATTATCAAATTTATATATATATATACATATACAGTATATATATATATATATATATATACATATATATATATATACACACACACACACACATATACACTGTATATTGTATATATGCATATATACATACATACATACATATACACATATATATATATATATACATATACACATATATATATACATATATAAGCTGAGAAACAATAATCAAAATAAGTATGGTGCCAGTATGCTGTTTTTTTTCCCAATAAAATACTGGAAAGGATATAAATGTAGTCTGTCTCTTTTATCCGATTATTAATCGATTAATCGAAGTAATAATCGACAGATTAATCGATTATCAAATTTATATATATATATATATATATATTTATACAGTATATATATATATATATATATATATATATATATATATATATACACACACACACATATACACTGTATATTGTGTATATATATATATATATATATATATATATATATATACATATATACATATATATATATACACATATATAAGCTGAGAAACAATAATCAAAATAAGTATGGTGCCAGTATGCTGTTTTTTCCCCCAATAAAATACTGGAAAGGATAGAAATGTAGTCTGTCTCTTTTATCCGATTATTAATCGATTAATCGAAGTAATAATCGACATATTAATCGATTATCAAATTAATATATATATATATATATATATATATATATATATATATATATATATATATACACAGTATATATACACACACACATATACACTGTATATTATATATATTTATATACATACATACATACATACATACATACATATACATATATATAACCATCACCCAACCATGCAAATTTTGCATTTCCTTTGGAAATCGAGGTCCCAGAGTCTGGAGGAAGACAGGAGAGGCACAGGATCCACGTTGCCTGAAGTCTAGTGTAAAGTTTCCACCATCAGTGATGGTTTGGGGTGCCATGTCATCTGCTGGTGTCGGTCCACTCTGTTTCCTGAGATCCAGGGTCAACGCAGCCGTCTACCAGCAAGTTTTAGAGCACTTCATGCTTCCTGCTGCTGACCTGCTCTATGGAGATGGAGATTTCAAGTTCCAACAGGACTTGGCGCCTGCACACAGCGCAAAATCTACCCGTGCCTGGTTTACGGACCATGGTATTTCTGTTCTAAATTGGCCCGCCAACTCCCCTGACCTTAGCCCCATAGAAAATCTGTGGGGTATTGTGAAAAGGAAGATGCAGAATGCCAGACCCAAAAACGCAGAAGAGTATAAGGCCACTATCAGAGCAACCTGGGCTCTCATAACACCTGAGCAGTGCCAGAAACTCATCGACTCCATGCCACGCCGCATTAACGCAGTAATTGAGGCAAAAGGAGCTCCAACCAAGTATTGAGTATTGTACATGCTCATATTTTTCATTTTCATACTTTTCAGTTGGCCAACATTTCTAAAAATCCCTTTTTTGTATTAGCCTTAAGTAATATTCTAATTTTGTGACACACGGAATTTTGGATTTTCATTTGTTGCCACTTCAAATCATCAGAATTAAATGAAATAAACATTTGAATGCATCAGTCTGTGTGCAATGAATAAATATAATGTACAAGTTACACCTTTTGAATGCAATTACTGAAATAAATCAAGTTTTTCAAAATATTCTAATTTACTGGCTTTTACCTGTGTGTGTGTGTGTGTGTGTGTGTGTGTGTATATATATATATATATGTATATATATATATATATATACTGTATATATATATATATGTGTGTGTATATATGTATATATATATATATATATATATATATGTATATATGTATATATATATATATATATATGTGGGGGGAGGGTAGCGGGGGGTGTATATTGTAGCGTCCCAGCAGAGTTAGTGCTGCAAGGGTTTCTGGGTATTTGTTCTGTTGTGTTACGGTGCGGATGTTCTCCCGAAATGTTTGTCATTCTTGTTTGGCGTGTGTTCACAGTGTGGCGCATATTTGTAACAGTGTTAAAGTTGTTTATACGGCCACCCTCAGTGTGACCTGTATGGCTGTTGACCAAGTATGTGTGGCATTCACTCGTGTGTGTGAAAAGCCGTAGATATTATGTGACTGGTTCGGCACTCAAAGGCAGTGCCTTCAAGGCACGCCCCCAATATTGTTGTCTGAGAAATTCGGGAGAATGGTTGCCCCGGGAAATTTTCGAGAGGGGCACTGAAATTCGGGAGTCTCCCGGGAAATCCACTCTCTCTGTCTCTGCCTCTCCCTCACGACTGCGGCTGCGTGCGCACACCTTCACAATTTGTTTTGTTTTTAACTCCTTCTT
>NC_084565.2:9972500-10057500 GCF_033978685.3 Nerophis lumbriciformis | reverse complement strand
AAATTCAGCTTTGCTAGATGACAGCATCGATAGCCTTTTATTGATTCCGGTAGGTATTCTTTTCGTGGTGGTGGGTGGGTGGTTGCTGTCATGGTGCACGTATTGGAGTGTTGTGTTGGGTTTCGTGAATGGTTGGTAGCTGTTATTTCTCAGGTTGAAAGTGACGTCAAGGAAGTTGACGGTTTGCTTGTTGGCTTCAATCGTGATCCGTAGGCCGTTCTCTTTGAAAATTTGGCATATGCGCTTCTTGGTATTCTCGCTGCTCCTTGGCGAGGCGCGACACACTGCCAGTCCGTCATCACGGTAAATACCAAGGTTCAGATTGAGGCTAGCGAGCTGGGAGAGGAGGAAACTCCCAACGAGTTCACACGTTTCTGCTCCGTCAAAACTTCCCATAGTGACGTCAAATGTTGCATTGTTCTTTTTTTGCCATGGTGTACTGTTGTGGATGAGAATGGAGTTTTTTGCGTGGATGATGATGTTTCTTTCGTTGCCTGTGATTGAGTCGTAGTCTGAGGCGAAGTCTAGTGCTTGAGTCAGTAGGTCTTGCGTGATGGAAGGGTAAAATTCCTCGATATCAAAGGAGATAAAGTTGTGCTGTTGTTTGTCTTGGATGTTGTTGAACCATTTGATTACTGCTGCTGAATTGTAACAACATGCCGCCATAGACGGAAACACCTCCTAGGTAACACATGAGCCAATCACCACGCCCCTAGGCCAGCCTGTACCCACCCACTCTGTGCCCTATATAAACCATGGTATGCGAATGCTCCCATTAAAATCTCCTGACGATTGAGGGTACCCCCCCTCATGAAACAGGCCTGTAGAGATGAAATAGTCTTGTGATTTTTTTCCCACACATACATGTATATATATATATATATGTGTGTGCATATATATATATATATATATATATGTATATATGTATATATATATGTGTATATATATGTGTATATATATATGTGTGTGTGTGTGTATATATATATGTGTATGTGTGTGTGTGTGTATATATATATATATGTATATGTGTGTGTGTGTGTATATATATATATATATATATATATATATATATATATATATATATATATATATATATACACAGATACAGCCTGGCCCCCGGCCAAAATTTTTTATCCCAATGCAGCCCCTGAGTCAAGTTTGGGGACCCCTGAATTTTTTTTAAATTAATTAAGAATCGTTACAAATAAGAATCCCGATTTATCAGAATTTTTTTTTTTTTGACACCCCTAGTATCCAGTGTTGAATATATTAAAATGTGTTTTGTGGCAATTCCAACGTGTTGAGTGGCGCTTTCCATCATCTTCAGCAGACTGTATTGCAAAATGATTAAGGTGAGAAACACTATTTATTTGAAGAAAGAAATCCAGAAGAAGTACGAAGGTGGCGTCCGCATGGCGCTCTCCTCCCCTCATCGGCAGCAAAAAGTCTTTAATTAAAAAGTCCGAGTAATAAAAATCCAAGGTTGTGTTCAACATGTGTGCTACGTACCACTGGCAGGTGGGCTTGGTTGTGAGCCATTAGCGTTAGCGTCGTCTCTAAATGGAGGTGCAGATGAGGCTCACAGACTATTCAGCAGGACCTCCTGGGGGCTAATGAGCGCACATCTTATAATTTAACCATATGGCTCCTTCTATGAGGAGCCGTGCTACAACTTGTATTTATTCACCAGATATTTTAGTTGACGTAGTTAGCATCTCCGAGAGGGGCGAATGTGTGTTGCTGCCAGGGAAATAATGGATGTCGTCCATAAAAGGTCGATGACAAGTATCAATAATAATAATAATAATAATAGATTTTATTTGTATAAAGCACTTTACATTGAGTAAACAACCTCAAAGTGCTACAGTGTATTAATAAAAATAAAAGATAATAAAAAAATAATAAAAAGTAAAAACTAGAACAGCCAAATAGCTAAAACTAGTATGCATATATCTAAAAAAAAAAAGGCTTTTTTAAAAAGAAGGATTTTTAAGCCTTTTTTAAAAGCATGCACAGTCTGTGGTGCCCTCAGGTGGTCAGGGAGAGCGTTCCAAAGACTGGGAGCGGCGGAGTAGAAAGCCCGGTCTCCCATTGTTCGTAGCTTTGTCCTCGGAGGTTGGAGGAGGTTAGCCTGTCTGGAGCGGAGGTGTCGTGTGGAGGATTTGCGGGTGAGTAGTTCTTTGAGGTAGAGGGGGGCATTTCCATGGAGGCACTGGTGGGTTAGTAGGGAGACTTTGAATTCAATCCTGAGTGGAACAGGAAGCCAGTGAAGGGATTTGAGAGTTGGTGTGATATGGTCATATTTCCGCACTCTCATCAGGATCCTAGCAGCTCTATTCTGTATGTATCACAGCTTCTGGATGTTCTTACTGGGGATCTCCACAAGAAGTGCGTTGCAGTAATCTGGTTTGTAACGGCAGTATGGGAATGAGGTGCAACTCCCCTAAATTCTTGTTTGAAGGTCGCGGCAAATTAATTTGTGTTATGTTATTTTCATTTATTATGCGCATCCCAACCAACTGTTACATCAGCCCGAGTAGAGAAGAAAAAAAAAAACAGAGACTGAGACCATCCATCCATCCATCTTCTTCCGCTTATCCGAGGTCGGGTCGAGGGGGCAGCAGCCTAAGCAGGGAAGCCCAGACTTTCCTCTCCCCAGCCACTTCGTCCAGCTCCTCCCGGGGGATCCCGAGGCGTTCCCAGGCCATAGTCGTCCATAGTCTTCCCAACGTGTCCTGGGTCTTCCCCGTGGCCTCCTACCGGTTGGACGTGCCCTAAACACCTCCCTAGGGAGGCGTTCGGGTGGCATCCTGACCAGATGCCCGAACCACCTCATCTGGCTCCTCTCCATGTGGAGGAGCAGCGGCTTTACTTTGAGCTCCCCCCGGATGACAGAGCTTCTCACCCTATCTCTAAGGGAGAGCCCCGCCACCCGGCGGAGGAAACTCATTTCGGCCGCTTGTACCCGTGATCTTGTCCTTTCGGTCATAACCCAAAGCTCATGACCATAGGTGAGGATGGGAACGTAGATCGACCGGTAAATTGAGAGCTTTGCCTTCCGGCTCAGCTCCTTCTTCACCACAACGGATCGATACAGCGTCCGCATTACTGAAGATGTCGCACCGATCCGCCTGTCGATCTCACGATCCACTCTTCCCCCACTCGTGAACAAGACTCCTAGGTACTTGAACTCCTCCACTTGGGGCAGGGTCTCCTCCCCAACCCGGAGATGGCACTCCACCCTTTTCTGGGCAAGAACCATGGACTCGGACTTGGAGGTGCTGATTCTCATCCCAGTCGCTTCACACTCGGCTGCGAACCGATCCAGCGACTGAGACACACAAAGGAATCTAGAACAAACATTTAAGACACACGATGAACACATAAATCAAAAGTCATCTGCGGTAAAAAGGTGAGTTTTAAGCTGTGCTCTAAAAGAGTCCAGAGTGGTGGCGGACTTGACATTCAGAGGGAGCTTATTCCATAGCCCAGGTGCCATCACTGAGAAAGCACGGTCTCCCTTTGTCACGAGGTTTGACCGTGGGACCTTCAGGGTCATCTGCTTGTCAGATCTAAGGCAACGACCAAGCCTGGAGCTGGTGGGTTGGTCCAGGAGATCTTTGATGTAAGCTGGGGCGAGACCATGAAGACATACGTGAAGATCATAAATTTTACTCTGTGCTTCACTGGGAGCCAGTGAAGGGAGGAGAGGATGGGAGAAATGTGTTCCCTCACTTTTGTGCCTGGCAGCTGCATCTATAGATGTTCTTGTCGGTGACCCCAGCATAGAGGGCATTGCAATAGTCCAGTCTGGAGAAGATGAGCATTAACACCATCCTCCGTAGGTCACTGGGGGAGAGGAAAGACTTGATCTTGGCTATTGCGCAGTTGGAAAAAACAGGATTTCACCACTTGCTTGTCAAACTTGAGGTCTGGGTCGCATATGACCCCAAGGTTTTTGACGTTGGGTTTTTCACGGGTGGCCAAACTTCCTAAATTCTTTCTGATCTGACTGACCGAGGTGGAGTTGCCGAACAGAAGAATTTCACTCTTGGTGTCATTGAGCTGCAGAAAGTTTTGTGACATCCACTCCTTTATGTCCCGCAAGCAGTCCTTCAAACGGTCCAGCCCAGAGGGATCGTCTGTCTTGAGTGAAAGATAGATTTGAGTATTGTCAGCGTAGCAGTGAAAGGACATTTAATGGCGATGAATGACTTGGTTGAGGGGGAGCATGTAGATGGAGAACAGGATGGGACCCAGTATTGAGCCCTGAGGGACCCCACAGGTGAGGTTGGCACAGCGGGAGTAATAGTTGGCTATGTTCACATAGAAGGTTCTGTTGTTGAGGTAGGACGTAAACCAGGACAGGGTTGGGTTAGTGATGCCGACTCCCTGTTGGATGCAATCCAGGAGAATAGTATGGTCTATAATGGGGTCAAGCAAGGGTGTGTCCTAGGCCCAACCATATTCAACATGTTCATTTCCACTGTCACCCTCCTGTCCCATAAACACCTGGACCCCACAGATGGGATTCAGATACAATACCGGCTGGATGGTAACCTTTTTAACATCTGTCGCCTCCAAGCCACCACTAAACTCACCACCCAGCATATTCTGGAACTACAGTATGCAGATGACTGCGCTGTACTTGCACACTCACCAGAGTCTCTCCAGCGCGCACTGAATGTGGTAGCCTCCATCTACAGTGCCATTGGTCTTCAGATAAACACCAAGAAAACACAAATACTCGTGCAGGAGTTTACTCCCCAGCCAAATACGCCGATCTTCACCCTTGACGGGCACCCATTAACCACCGTCCCCCACTTCACCTACCTCGGTAGCACCCTGTCGCCATCCTGCACCATTGACGATGACTTCCAGGCCCGTATTGGTCCGGCCTCTGCTGTCTTTGGAAGGCTACGGTCCAGGGTTTTCCTGAACAGGAATCTAACCATCTCCACCAAGACAGCCGTGTATAAGGCAGTCTGCCTCTCCACGCTGCTCTATAGTTCTGAAACCTGGACACCCTACCAGAGGCACATCCAGAGTCTCGAGGCCTTCCACATCCGCTGCCTCCAAAGGATCCTAGGTCTGACCTGGGAAGACAGGGTGCTCTACACTGAAATTTATGACCGGACCAACACACCCAGCATCACAGCACTCCTTGGCCAAAAACACCTAAGATGGGTCGGACATGTGATCCGTATGCCAGCCCACCGCCTACCCCGTCAGATATTGTCTGGCCAGCTTTCAGTCGGTCAAAGGTCTGCTGGGGGCCAGAAAAAACGGTACAAGGACCACATTAAAACTCTCCTGAAAAAGTATGACATCAAACCACCAGCACTGGAGTCCCTGGCTGCTGACCGCCAGACCTGGAGCTCTACCTGCCACCAGGGAATCACTCATATTCAGGAGAAGTTCACAGAGCGGATAGCACAGCGGCGTGCACAAAGACACCAACGTGCCACAGCACCAGCGACCATCACTGCTGCCTTCCCCTGCCCCTCCTGTGACAAAGTCAGTGGATCACGCATAGGCCTGAGCAGCCACCTGGCTATGCACAGGCGAAAGGCACAACAATAACCAATCCAATACTTCGTTTGGAGCAACGTCATCATCGACATCGATGGACTGCCATAAGCAAAAGTAAGAAGGTTCTGTTGTTGAGGTAGGACGTAAACCAGGACAGGGTTGGGTTAGTGATGCCGACTCCCTGTTGGATGCAATCCAGGAGAATAGTATGGTCTATAGTATTGAATGCTGCACTGAGGTCTAGGAGAACCACAGTGATGAGGAGTAGGTCGTTCAACACCTTCAAGAGGGCAGACTCAGTACTGTGGCCAGCCCTAAATCTGGACTGAAATTTCTCCAGTATGTTGTTATTTTGGAGATAGGGCTGCAGCTGGCTGAAGACGGCATTTTCTAACAGTTTAGACAGAAATGGTAATTTTGAGGTGGGTCTGTAGTTGCTGGGGTGAGTGGGATCTAAGTTGGCTTTCTTAAGAAGGGGTTGGACCACTGCTTCTTTTAGGCATGATGGGACTATACCTGTGGCCAGGGATAAGTTGTTGATGGACAGGATGTGGGCACCTACTGCATCAAAAACCTCCTTAAGGAGGAGGGCAGGGACGGCGTCCTGAGGGGATGTGGCTGGTCTCAAGGCGGCGGCCATCTTAGAGAGGGATGAGAGGGAGATGGAGATGGAGATGAACATAGAGAAAGTAAATGAGCATCTCAGAGTAACAGCTAAGTCCCGGGTGGAAGGTGGGATGTTGTTTACTTTATCTGAGAAAAACAACAGAAACTCATCACACTTTGTAGGAGATGCATCCTGGATAACAGCGGTGGGAGGGCAAACAACATAATTGATGGGTATGAATAGAATTCTGGAGTTTGGAGCATTGGCAATGAGACTGGCAATCTGAGATGTGGTTCTTCAGAAAAATACTCCGCATATCATGGACTGAAGAGAAAAGTAATGAAGAGGTATTGGCGAGGGCAAAAACAAGAAGATCTCTGATTGCAACGATTCGAAATAGGCAGCTGAAATTCCTCAGACATATTAGAAAAGACAGCTTAGAAAAACTGATGTTAACAGGAAAACTAGGAGGAAAGAAAGTGTCAGGTCGACAACAAACAACATATATCAACAGCCTAAGAAATGTTATCGGAAATATCAATAATCTAGAACTCATATATAGAGCGGATGACAGAGAAGACTAGAAAGCCTTGATCATCGAAGCCTGCAAACAGGCTTGATACCCCATGATGATGATATTTCCATGCAGTACATAGTGCTATGTTCAATGTTTCTTGTGTAGCATCCATCCATACCTCATTATTTCACCCATAATCCATCATCCAATGGTCCATAATACCCAATCACTTCATTCATCATACAACCAGTCAGCCATGCACCTTCCATCAATCATATTTTCATCATCCATCCAGGCATTGTCATTCCGGGCCACCCATTGGTCCATTCTTCTGCCAGTCATCATGGATCCATAATTAATCCATCCAATAGGGCTGTTCAAAAAAGAAGTCGATTTTCCGATTAATCATGATTCTATGGCCCCACTATGGACTAGACTCTCACACTATTAACTACATCCACTCGATGTCCATTGTACCGGTCGTCCAGGGAGGAGTCCCCACATCTGCGGTCCCCTCCAAGGTTTCTTATTTTGCCCATTGGGTTGAGTTTTTTTCTTGCCCTGATGTGGGATCTGAGCCGAGGATGTCATTGTGGCTTGTGCAGCCCTTTGAGACATGTGTGATTAAGGGCTATATGAATAAACTTTGATTGATTAATCAATTATCCATCCATCCATCTCCTTCCGCTTATCCAAGCTCGGGTTGCGGGGGCAGCAGCCTAAGCAGGGAAGCCCAGACTTCCCTCTCCCCAGCCACTTCGTCCAGCTCCTCCCGGGGGATCCCGAGGCGTTCCCAGGCCAGCCGGGAGACATAGTATTCCCAACGTGTCCTGGGTCTTCCTCGTGGCCTCCTACCGGTCGGACGTGCCCTAAACACCTCCCTAGGGAGGCGCTCGGGTGGCATCCTGACCAGATGCCTGAACCACCTCATCTGGCTCCTCTCGATGTGGAGGAGCAGCGGCTTTACTTTGAGCTCCCCCCGGATGACAGAGCTTCTCACCCTATCTCTAAGGGAGAGCCCCGCCACCCGGCGGAGGAAGCTCATTTTGGCCGCTTGTATCCGTGATTTTGTCCTTTCGGTCATAACTCAAAGCTCATGACCATAGGTTAGGATGGGAACGTAGATCGACCGGTAAATTGAGAGCTTTGCCTTCCGGCTCAGCTCCTTCTTCACCACAACGGATCGATACAGCGTCCACATTACTGAAGACGCCGCACCGATCCGCCTGTCGATCTCACAATCCACTCTTCCCTCACTCGTGAACAAGACTCCGAGGTACTTGAACTCCTCCACTTGGGGCAAGATCTCCTCCCCAACCCGGAGATGGCACTCCACCCTTTTCCGGGCGAGAACCATGGACTCGGAGTTGGAGGTGCTGATTCCCATCCCAGTCGCTTCACACTCAGCTGCGAACCGATCCAGTGAGAGCTGAAGATCCTGGCTAGATAAAGCCATCAGGACCACATCATCTGCAAAAAGCAGAGACCTAATCCTGCAGCCACCAAACCGAATCCCCTCAACACCTTGACTGCGCCTAGAAATTCTGTCCATAAAAGTTATGAACAGAATCGGTGACAAAGGGCAGCCTTGGCGGAGTCCAACCCTCACTGAAAACGTGTCCGACTTACTGCCGGCAATGCGAACCAAGCTCTGACACTGCTCATACAGGGAGCGGACCGCCACAATCAGACATTCCGAAACCCCATACTCTCTGAGCACTCCCCACAGGACTTCCCGAGGGACACGGTCGAATGCCTTCTCCAAGTCCACAAAGCACATGTAGACTGGTTGGGCAAACTCCCATGCACCCTCAAGGACCCTGCCGAGAGTATAGAGCTGGTCCACAGTTCCACGACCAGGACGAAAACCACACTGTTCCTCCTGAATCAGAGGTTCGACTATCCGGCGTAGCCTCCTCTCCAGTACACCTGAATAGACCTTACCGGGAAGGCTGAGGAGTGTGATCCCACGATAGTTAGAACACACCCTCCGGTTCCCTTTTTTAAAGAGAGGAACCACCACCCCGGTCTGCCAATCCAAAGGTACTGCCCCCGATGTCCACGCGATGCTGCAGAGTCTTGTCAACCAAGACAGCCCCACAGCATCCAGAGCCTTAAGGAACTCCGGGCGGATCTCTTGCCACCGAGGAGGATTAATCAATGATAAAAAATCAAAAATCTTTTTTTTAAATCTTTTTTTTTTTTAAATATCAGACAAATCATATTGTTGATGTAGATGATCTATATCTGCTGTACGGATTTACTTTAGAAAAGAGAAGGGTTGGACACATCTCTTGTTCCCTTATTTGTATTCAACAAAACCAATTTTCTTTTAAGTAATCTAAACATGTATCAGAGCTGTTTATTTTATGGAGGAATGCAGTTAATCATAGAATTGGCACCCAATGTTATTAAAAAGTATAGATTGGGAATCAAGAACTGATTCTGAATCGAATCGTTAGCCCCAAGAATCAAATTGTTTGGTGCCCAAAGATTCACAACTCTACCATCCAACCTCTTGTCCATCATTGTCAATCAACCTTTATTCTACCACCCAACTGTCCATCCACAAAAATCATTTTTTTCATCTCTGGGTCAATTCATTTTCCATTGATCTTTCCACTGATCAATCAACCACTCATCACGCATCCATACACAAAGAACCAGCCCCTCTCTCCTCAGCCAAGTGAAGCACGTCCAAGTTGTCTGTTGGACCGGACTTTGTCCTTAGATGAAGTCCCCAGCACGGAAGTGATGTCATACCCCCTAATTAGCCGTGGTCCAACATCTCTGCGGCACCACGGCCAACCACATCTCCGCCGCCCTGGCACTCCTCCAGCAAGTACACCCCGGAGTAATGAAGGCCGCAGATCCTTTTAGGTTTCCAAATGTCATGCACACAGCACCTCAGGCGGCTTCTTCTGCGAGGGGAGGATGTCTGCCAGTGGAAGCTCTCATCAGTAAGAATTCTAATGCATTTATTCCTCTGAATTCACTTCTGGGAAGCGTGTTCCGGTCTCCGAGCCATTTGTTCTGTAATAGGCCAATCTCCTCCTTCTCAGAGCGCTCTGGACCACTTATTTACATTTTCTAATGCGGTAAGCCAGGACTGTCTTTATCAAACCTTCCGTTGCCCTTTCCAATCCTGTTAACTGTTTTCTCATTTGCCCCCGCCGCTGCCTCTTCTCTTGTGTGCTGATGTACTAAGATGCATCAGCTCCGATAATAAGGCTTGCTGCGGAGTTGTGGATCCCCCCAAAAAAGTGGAGTGACAAAAAGAGAGGAGTCCAGAAACAGATTTACAATGAAGGAAACATCAATTCTACCACGGCACACAAATTCAATCCGCTCGGATTACACTTAACCAGGTTTCCTGAACTGCAACCGGTAGATATTGGCATGCCCGTGTAAGTAATTATATGGGCTAGCCCGTTCCTACGACTTAAGTAGGGACCGCACAAAAGTGGTCCACCTATTGGTGATGCAGATCGCGCTGTTCTTTGACAGGCCACGTCAAAGAACGGAGCCCCGAGAGATACAGCCCAAAGAAAAACGGCAAGGCGGAAAGAGATCAAAGGACTCAAAGACGTCAAAAGAGAGGTTTTTGCATACTTGCCAACCCTCCCGGATTTTCCGGGAGACTCCTGAAATTTAGCGCCTCTCCCGAAAACCTCTCGGAAGAAATTTTCTCCTGGAATTCAGTCGGAGCTGGAGGGGGCGTGGCCTCCAGCTCCATGCGGACCTGAGTCCAGTGTGCGCACACAAGGAGACGAAACAGAAGAACGAGACCGTAGTCGAAGAGCGCAGGGGAGACACTTCTCCAGGGCCGATGTATGCTCGGGGCAACACCCTTCACCTTACCCGGCAATGGGTCTCCACAGCGGACGACTTTAGGGTTTGAGTTTGAGTTTGAGTTTATTTCGAACATGCAAGTATACAACATGATACATCACAATCTCCAGGGTGAATGATGAGTCCAGCGATTAGTTGCAAATCTTGCTTTATTGATTGCTTGCACACAGCCAATCCAACACAAAACCAACTAGTCCCTCCCCGCACTCACGCTACCCCGCTCCCTCTCTTCTCTCGCCCACACACTCACTGACGTCACTCACCTCACATGCTGTCACCTATTAAAGGGCCACACACACACATACTCTATTCTCATAACACACAGTACAGTTAGTAGAACAACTGTGTTTTCATTACTGTGTATTTGATAGGTGCCATTGCCCCGGATTTGTATTGCATTGTACTTTCAAGTACAACAATGAGTAGATGAGTGTTATGTGTGTGTATATGTGTAAATAAATGAACACTGCAATTCAAGTATTTCTTTTATTTATATATATAATAAAATAAATAAATATATATATATATATATATATATATATATATATATATATATATATATATATATATATATATAGCTAGAATTCACTGAAAGTCAAGTATTTCATACATATATATATGTGTATAAATATATATATATATATATATGAAATACTCGAGTTGGTGAATTCTAGCTGTAAATATACTCCTAACCTCGCAACCACGCCCCGCCCCACCCCCGACCACGCCCCCAACCCCCACCTCCCGAAATCGGAGGTCTCAAGGTTGGCAAGTATGGGTTTTTGTCAACATCTAAAACTGAAAAAGGACTGTCTTTATCGTGTTGAAAAGTTTGCACTGTCATACGGAGCGGGAATTTTTAAGAGCAGCGAACAACCGGAAACTATTTTGTTAGCTAGTGCCATCTTAGGCGCTCCAGACTATAATTGATAGCTGTGGTCTTACACAAATAATAAATGAACCTACGCATCGCAACGGCAATACGATAGATCTAGTGCTGGTCAGGGGTGTCACCACCTCCAAAGTTATGGTACTCCCGTATACTAAAGTAATGTCCGATCATTACCTTATAAAATTCGAAGTTCTGACTCATTGTCAACAAACTAATAATAATAATAACTGCTATAGTAGCCGCAACATTAATGCCGCCACAACGATGACTCTTGCTGACCTACTGCCTTCGGTAATGGCACCATTCCCAAATTATGTCGGCTCTATTGATAACCTCACTAACAACTTTGACAATGCCCTGCGCAAAACCATTGATAGTATAGCACCGCTAAAACAAAAAAGGGCCCCTAAAAGGCGCACCCCATGGTTTACAGAGGAAACCAGAGCTCATAAATTATCATGTAGAAAGTTGGAACGCAAATGGCGCGCGACCAAGCTTGAGGTTTTCCATCAAGCATGGAGTGATAGTTTAATATCGTGTAAACGCATGCTTACCTTAGCTAAAGCTAAATATTACTCAAATCTCATTCGCCTCAACAAAAACGACCCAAAATTTTTGTTTAGTACAGTAGCATCGCTAACCCAACAAGGGACTCCTCCCAATAGCTCCACCCACTCGGCAGATGACTTTATGAATTTCTTTAATAAGAAAATTGAACTCATTAGAAAGGAGATTAAAGACAACGCATCCCAGCTACAACTGGGTTCTATGAACACAGATACAACTGTATCTACGACGGATACTGCAATACAAAATAGTCTCTCTCTTTTTGATGAAATAACATTAGAGGAACTATTACAGCGTGTAAGTGGGATAAAACAAACAACATGTTTACTTGACCCACTTCCTGGGAAACTTATCAAGGAGCTTTTTGTATTATTAGGTCCATCAGTGCTAAATATTATAAACTTATCACTTTCCTCTGGCACTGTTCCCCTAGCATTCAAGAAAGCGGTTATTCATCCTCTGCTCAAAAGACCTAACCTTGATCCTGACCTCATGGTAAACTACCGACCGGTGTCCCACCTTCCCTTTATTTCGAAAATCCTCGAAAAAATTGTCGCACAGCAGCTAAATGAACACTTAGTGTCTAACAATCTCTGTGAACCTTTTCAGTCCGGTTTCAGGGCAAATCACTCTACGGAGACAGCCCTCGCAAAAATTACTAATGATCTACTGCTAACGATGGATTCTGATGCGTCATCTATGTTGCTGCTTCTTGATCTTAGCGCTGCTTTCGATACCGTCGATCATAATATTTTATTAGAGCGTATCAAAACACGTATTGGTATG
The DNA here is from genome assembly GCF_033978685.3 of Nerophis lumbriciformis. Taxonomy (NCBI): domain Eukaryota; kingdom Metazoa; phylum Chordata; class Actinopteri; order Syngnathiformes; family Syngnathidae; genus Nerophis; species Nerophis lumbriciformis. The sequence goes on along the minus strand of NC_084565.2, from coordinate 10,044,747 downwards.
TCAGACTTAGCTTTGTCGTGGTTTAACTCTTATCTTACTGACAGGATGCAATGCGTCTCCCATAATAATGTGACCTCGGACTATGTTAAGGTAACGTGCGGAGTTCCTCAGGGTTCGGTTCTTGGCCCTGCACTCTTTAGTATTTACATGCTGCCGCTAGGCGACATCATACGCAAATACGGTGTTAGCTTTCATTGTTATGCTGATGACACCCAACTCTACATGCCCCTAAAGCTGACCAACATGCCAGATTGTAGTCAGCTGGAGGCGTGTCTTAATGAAATTAAACAATGGATGTCCGCTAACTTCTTGCAACTCAACGCCAAGAAAACGGAAATGCTGATTATCGGTCCTGCTAAACACAGACATTTATTTAATAATACCACCTTAACATTTGACAACCAAACAATTACACAAGGCGAATCAGTAAAGAATCTGGGTATTATCTTCGACCCAACTCTCTCGTTTGAATCACACATTAAGAGTGTTACTAAAACGGCCTTCTTTCATCTCCGTAATATCGCTAAAATTCGTTCTATTTTATCCACTAGCGACGCTGAGATCATTATTCATGCGTTCGTTACGTCTCGTCTCGACTACTGTAACGTATTATTTTCGGGTCTCCCTATGTCTAGCATTAAAAAATTACAGTTGGTACAAAATGCGGCTGCTAGACTTTTGACAAGAACAAGAAAGTTTGATCATATTACGCCTATACTGGCTCACCTGCACTGGCTTCCTGTGCACTTAAGAAGTGACTTTAAGGTTTTACTACTTACGTATAAAATACTACACGGTCTAGCTCCGTCCTATCTTGTCGATTGTATTGTACCATATGTCCCGGCAAGAAATCTGCGTTCAAAGAACTCCGGCTTATTAGTGATTCCCAGAGCCCAAAAAAAGTCTGCGGGCTATAGAGCGTTTTCTATTCGGGCTCCAGTACTATGGAATGCCCTCCCGGTAACAATTAGAGATGCTACCTCAGTAGAAGCATTTAAGTCCCATCTTAAAACTCATTTGTATACTCTAGCCTTTAAATAGCCCCCCTGTTAGACCAGTTGATCTGCCGTTTCTTTTCTTTTCTCCTCTGCTCCCCTTTTCCTTGAGGGGGGGGGGGGGGGGGGGGGGGCACAGGTCCGGTGGCCATGGATGAAGTGCTGGCTGTCCAGAGTCGGGACCCGGGGTGGACCGCTCGCCTGTGCATCGGCTGGGAACATCTCTACGCTGCTGACCCGTCTCCGCTCGGGATGGTGTCCTGCTGGCCCCACTATGGACTGGACTCTTACTATTATGTTGGATCCACTATGGACTGGACTCTCACAATATTATGTCAGACCCACTCGACATCCATTGCTTTCGGTCTCCCCTAGAGGGGGGGGGGGTTACCCACATATGCGTTCCTCTCCAAGGTTTCTCATAGTCATTCACATCGACGTCCCACTGGGGTGAGTTTTTCCTTGCCCGTATGTGGGCTTTGTACCGAGGATGTCGTTGTGGCTTGTGCAGCCCTTTGAGACACTTGTGATTTAGGGCTGTATAAATAAAGATTGATTGATTGATTGATTGATAGGGTTGACTTGTATCCAAACACACGGAGGGCGTGTGAAGACACGTTAGCATCTACATTGCCTATGGCAGGGGTCGGCAACCCAAAACGTTGAAAGAGCCATATTGGACCAAAAATACAACAAACAAATCTGTCTGGAGCCGCAAAAAGTTAAAAGCCTTGAGTAAGTGTTATCATGAAGGCAACACATTGAGTAAGTGTCTCAGAGGGTGAGATAACGCCTGGAAATGACTGGCTTAAAATGGCCAAAGGTATAGATGTGTGTGTCCAAGTTAAAGGAAAGGACAGGCTGTCTTCTTCTAATGGATTTATACAATCTTTGCAAGCTGGGTAACATTTGCTGTGGTCTGGAACAACATGGCACACAATCAGAAATGCAGCCAATATCACATACAGATAATGTGTCACAAATATAAATGAAATACACAGAGGGCATAAGTAAAGGAACTCAAATATACCTACAAACGAGGCATAATGTTGAATTATGTGCACACAGCTAGCCTAAATAGCATGTTAGCATGGATTAGCTTGCACTCCACGACAGTCAATAACATCAACAAAGCTCACCTTTTGTGCATTCACACACAGCATCAAACAATGAGACAAAGAAGGAGTGGCATAAAACCATACTTGCCAACCCTCCCGGATTTTCCGGGAGACTCCCGAAATTCAGCGCCTCTCCCGAAAACCTCCCGGGACAAATTTACTCCCGAAAATCTCCCGAAATTCAGGCGGAGCTGGAAGCCACGCCCCCTCCAGCTCCATGCGGACCTGAGTGACGTCGTGTGCGCAACACCACGTAAATTGTTGGTTAACCAAGAAGTAACCCCAGTACGCTATAGCCAACATTCACCAGGAGATGGCAACAGACAAACATAGATCACTATTATATTCCTCCCCTTTTAGAAATGTATAGAAGTTACTCAAAATAAATAAACAAACCAACCAAAAAATGCAGCAGCTCGATTAAAAAACTTGTACTTAAGCCACATTCTTTTCTTTTTTTTTTAGTACTGAACTCTTAACCCTCATTTGTAAAAAAAATAACATGCTTATTATACAAACAGTATTTGTACACCTTTAACACAGATTTTTATACTGTCTTCAGAGATTCAGTTTTTTTGGTGGTACTCGAAACCTTTCTGGGTACCTGCGAAAGGGTGTTCAGCATGGTTAGAAAAATAGTGACAGAGAATAGAACAATGATGGACAATTCAACCCTTAACTCAACAATGAGTAGATGAGTGTTATGTGTGTGGATATGTGTAAATAAATGAACACTGAAATTCAAGAATTTATTTTATTTATATATATATATATATATATATATATATAGCTAGAATTCACTGAAAGTCAAGTATTTCTTATATATATATATATATATATATATATGTATGTATGTATATATATATATATATATATGTATGTATGTATGTATGTATGTATATATATATATATATGTATATATATATATATATATATATATATATATATATATATGAAATACTTGACTTGGTGAATTCTAGCTGTAAATATACTACTTCTGTCTTAGCCCCGCCCCCAACCACGCCCCCGCCCCACCCAGACCACGCCCCCCCACCTCCCGAAATCGGAGGTCTCAAGGTTGGCAAGTATGCATAAAACACGTCTTTTTGTGGCAGCGTTGGAGAAATTTGTACATGTAAACAAACTATGGTGAGTTCAAGGACTGATGAAATTAGTAGGACAAAACAGCGCTGGCCAAATACTCTCATCAGTCAAATATAAACACAAATAAATTAAACAGTGGTAGTTCTAACAATTAGGAAGGTTTGTGTTATGTTTGTCCTCCAACAGAAACATTATTAAAACAACAAATATATTTCCCCCCCCATCTTTTTCCATTTTTGTAAAAGCTCCAGGGAGCCAGTTGGGCGGTGCGCTAGAGCCACGGGTTGCTGACCCCCGTATTAAACTGTAAGTACGTTAGATATAATGATTAAATACGATTACAATCAAGAGCAAAGGTAACTGATTCAGTGTTAATTTTTGAGTGGGCCCCGAAGTCAAAAACAGGAAGTGTGTCAAATGTGCATCAAAATGACCATAGGTCGCCTTTAAGTGTTTTTGAGCATTGTTGAGGATTCTTCTTCATAATTGGCAAGTCTGAGCCTTTTTTTGGGTTTTTTTTGCACACTCGGCGTAACGCGCTTGAATGAGAGCTGCTGGCGTCGCCAAGCTGAGCTGTCACCAGGCCGCTCACACGCCAGACGCAAACATGCGCTTTGTGGAGAGAGGATGTAGCTGTCAAATCACTGAAATGACTACAACCGATGAGGACGCCGGGATCGGCTGGCAACATCTGCGATCATCTCCGAAATTAACGCACGCCTCGCTGCCTTTTCGTGTCTCTGCAAAACTGGAATTATGCTGCGAAAAAGTTTACTTGCTGAAGTACTTTTATATTTTTTTAGAAATGAAGTGGAGCCTCTATAGTCGCTCGCTACACTGTGACAAAATAAAATCGGTCAAATTTACGACGTGGTCGCCAGGAATTACAAGTATGGTCAGGATGTTTGAGTCCGTTCATTTTATCGTTGATAAGTGATTTTGCTCACGGTAAATTACTATGAAAAAAACGGTTTTCTTGTTAATCTTTTTACCAAAAAAATCTATAGAATTTAGGGGAAAATACCGGCAGCTTTGGTTGCCAGCAATTCATCGCAAAAAAAATTAGGGCCATTTTTAATGTTGCCAATCAGCCTATCCCCAGGTGCATGTCTTTGGAGGTGGGAGGGGCCTATCCCCAGATGCATGTCTTTGAAGGTGGGCGGGGCCTATCCCCAAGTGCATGTCTTTGAAGGTGGGAGGGGCCTATCCCCAGATGCATGTCTTTGGAGGTGGGAGGGGCCTATCCCCAGGTGCATGTCTTTGAAGGTGGGAGGGGCCTATCCCCAGATGCATGTCTTTGAAGGTGGGAGGGGCCTATCCCCAAGTGCATGTCTTTGAAGGTGGGAGGGGCCTATCCCCAGATGCATGTCTTTGGAGGTGGGAGGGGCCTATCCCCAGGTGCATGTCTTTGAAGGTGGGAGGGGCCTATCCCCAGATGCATGTCTTTGAAGGTGGGAGGGGCCTATCCCCAAGTGCATGTCTTTGAAGGTGGGAGGGGCCTATCCCCAGATGCATGTCTTTGGAGGTGGGAGGGGCCTATCCCCAGATGCATGTCTTTGGAGGTGGGAGGGGCCTATCCCCAGGTGCATGTCTTTGAAGGTGGGAGGGGCCTATCCCCAGGTGCATGTCTTTGGAGGTGGGAGGGGCTTATCCCCAGGTGCATGTCTTTGGAGGTGGGAGGAAGCCGGAGTACCCGAAGGGAACCCGCGCAGTCACGGGCAGAACATGCAAACTCCACACAGAAAGCCCGGGGAATGGAACCCAGGACCTCTCACCAATACTAGGATCTGCACAATGCTTGTCATTTTGAGGCATGTGAGCGGCTCAATTTAACTTGAAAATATTTGTACAACCTTTCACTGGACAACTCACAACAAGTGAGCCTTAAAAAGCTCCGTAACTGCAGCTATTCAACAGACACGGCGCATTTAAGGTTCATTTTTTGATAGCTCACATGTCGCGGAAGGCCTTGTTGTGAGTTGTCCAGTGAAAGGTTGTGCAAAAAAAAATTTAAAATTTTAAATCCTCATGTACCGCTCACATGTGGAAAAGTGTTCTGTGGTCTGATGAGTCCACATTTCAAATTATTTTTGGAAACTGTGGACGTCGGTCCTCCGGACTAAAGAGGAAAAGAACCATCCGGACTGTTCTCGGGTCAAAGTTCAAAAGGCAGCATGTGTGATGGTATGGGGGTGCATTAGTGGCCAAGACATGGGTAACTTACACATCTGTGAAGGCACCATTAATGCTGAAAGGTACATACAGCTTTTGGAGCAACATATGTTGCCATCCAAACTACATTATCATGGACGCCCCTGCTTATTTCAGCAAGACAATGCCAAGCCACGTGTTACAACAGCGTGACTTTGTACAAACCCCATTTCCATATCAGTTGGGAAATTGTGTTAGATGTAAATATAAACGGAATACAATGATTTGCAAATCATTTTCAACCCATATTCAGTTGAATATGCTACAAAGACAACATATTTGACGTTCAAACTCATAAACTTTTTTTTTTTTTTTGCAACTAATAATTAACTTAGAATTTCATGGCTGCAACACGTGCCAAAGTAGTTGGGAAAGGGCATGTTCACCACTGTGTTACATCACCTTTTCTTTTAACAACACTCAATAAACGATTGGGAGCTTTGAAAGTGGAATTCTTTTCCCATTCTTGTTTTATGTAGAGCTTCAGTCGTTCAACAGTCCGGGGTCTCCGCTGTCGTATTTTACGCTTCATAATGGGCCACACATTTTCGATGGGAGACAGGTCTGGACTGCAGGAGGGCCAGGAAAGTACCCGCACTCTTTTTTTACGAAGCCACGCTGTTGTAACACGTGCTGAATGTGGCTTGGCATTGTCTTGCTGAAATAAGCAGGGGCGTCCATGAAAAAGACGGCGCTTAGATGGCCACATATGTTGTTCCAAAACCTGTATGTACCTTTCAGCATTAATGGTGCCTTCACAGATGTGTAAGTTACCCATGTCTTGGGCACTAATGCACCCCCATACCATCACACATGCTGGCTTTTGAACTTTGCGTCGATAACAGTCTGGATGGTTCGCTTCCTCTTTGGTCCGGATGACACGATGTCGAATATTTCCAAAATCAATTTGAAATGTGGACTTGTCAGACCACAGAACACTTTTCCACTTTGCATGAGTCCATCTTAGATGATCTCGGGCCCAGAGAAGCCGGCGGCGTTTCTGGGTGTTGTTGATAAATGGCTTTCGCTTTGCATAGTAGAGCTTTAACTTGCACTTACAGATGTAGCGACCAACTGTATTTAGTGACAGTGGTTTTCTGAAGTGTTCCTGAGCCCATGTGGTGATATCCTTTAGAGATTGATGTCGCTTTTTGATACAGTGCCGTCTGAGGGATGGAAGGTCACGGTCATTCAATGTTGGTTTCCGGCCATGCCGCTTACGTGCAGTGATTTCTCCAGATTCTCTGAACCTTTTGATGATATTATGGAGCGTAGATGTTGAAATCCCTAAATTTCTTGCAATTGCACTTTGAGAAACGTTGTTCTTAAACGGTTTGACTATTTGCTCACACAGTTGTGGACAAAGGGGTGTACCTCGCCCCATCCTTGTTTGTGAATGACTGAGCTTTTTTTGACATGCTGTTTTTATACCCAATCATGGCACCCACCTGTTCCCAATTAGCTTGCACACCTGTGGGATGTTCCAAATAAGTCTTTGATGAGCATTCCTCAACTTTATCAGTATTTATTGCCACCTTTCCCAACTTCTTTGTCACGTGTTGCTGGCATCAAATTCTAAAGTTAATGATTATTTGCCAAAAAAAAAAAGTTTATCAGTTTGAACATCAAATATGTTGTCTTTGTAGCATATTCAACTGAATATGGCTTGAAAATGATTTGCAAATCATTGTATTCCATTTATATTTACATCTAACACAATTTCCCAACTCATATGGAAACAGGGTTTGTACAAAGGTACGCTGTTGTAGTAAAAGAGTGCGGGTACTAGACTGGCCTGCCTGTAGTCCAGACATTGAAAATATGAAGGCTAAAATAGCAGAAGGGAGACTGTTGAACATAGCCTCCAGCCCCCTCAAGCAAGAATGGGAAAGAATTCCACTTCAAAAATGTGTCTCCTCAGTTCCCAAACCTTTACTGAGTGTTATTAAAAGGAAAGGCCATGTAACACACTGGTAAAAATGCCTTTTGTGCAATGTGTTGCTGCCATTAAATTCTAAGTTCATGATTATTTGCCAAAACTAACAAAGTTTCTCAGTGTGAACATGAAATATCTTGTCTTTGCAGTCTATTCAATTGAATATAAGTTGAAAATGATTTGTTGTATTCTCTTTTTATTTACCATTTACACAACGTGACAACTTCACTGCTTTTGGGCTTTGTGTCTATATTATAATTTTATAGTTTTGCTTATAACATGTATTGGTCAAGAACTTCCACTTGTACCAATCAGACTTTACATTATTAGTCAATTGGACATTTTAAATAGCTTTTAATGTAAGAATAATCATGTTGTTTTTACATGTCCTACATTCCCTATAGAATTTTACCATGCGTCTAAAAAATAAATAAATGTTTTTTTAAAGAATAATGAAAAGTAGCGGAACATGGAACCTTTCAACATCTTCCATCTGACACAACGTTGTGAGTTATGCACTTCCATCAATCAGCCATCACTTCTATTGTGGTCACACGGTGACAGCTTTGTCCAAACTGATATCACCGTGCAAGACCAAATGAAATTAAAGCTGCAAGCAGCGTTGGTCGGGCCCGCATATTTGGCAGGTGCTAGTCCTAAGTGTCCCAATATTTTTGTCAAGTTTTAGTTCCAAGTGTCCCAATACTTTTGTCAAGTTGTAGTCCTAAGTGTCCCAATACTATTGTCCAGTGTAGGTGTCCCAATACTTGTGTCCAGTGGTAGGCCTAAGTGTCCCAATACTTTAGTCCAGTTTTAGTCCTAAGTGTCCCAATACTTTTGTCTAGTGGTAGTCCGAAGTGTCCCAATACTTTTGTCTAGTGGTAGTCGAAAGTGTCCCAATACTTTTGTCCAGTTTTAGTCCAAAGTGTCCCCATACTGTTGTCCAGTGTAAGTGTCCCAATACTTTTGTCCAGTGGTAGTCGTAAGTGTCCCAATACTTTTGTCTACTTTTAGTGCGAAGTGTCCCAATACTTTTGTCAAGTTTTAGTCCCAAGTGTCCCAATACTTTTGTCCAGTGTAAGTGTCCCAATACTTTTGTCCAGTGGTAGTCCTAAGTGTCCCAATACTTTTGTCAAGTGTAAGTGTCCCAATACTTTTGTCCAGTGGTAGTCGCAAGTGTCCCAATACTTTTGTCCAGTGTAAGTGTCCCAATACTTTTGTCCAGTGGTAGCCCTAAGTGTCCCAATACTTTTGTCTAGTGGTAGTCCGAAGTGTCCCAATACTTTTGTCTAGTGGTAGTCGAAAGTGTCCCAATACTTTTGTCCAGTTTTAGTCCAAAGTGTCCCCATACTGTTGTCCAGTGTAAGTGTCCCAATACTTTTGTCCAGTGGTAGTCGTAAGTGTCCCAATACTTTTGTCTACTTTTAGTGCGAAGTGTCCCAATACATTTGGCAAGTTTTAGTCCTAAGTGTCCCAATACTTTTGTCCAGTGTAAGTGTCCCAATACTTTTGTCCAGTGGTAGTCGCAAGTGTCCCAATACTTTTGTCCAGTGTAAGTGTCCCAATACTTTTGTCCAGTGGTAGTCGCAAGTGTCCCAATACTTTTGTCCAGTGTAAGTGTCCCAATACTTTTGTCCAGTGGTAGCCCTAAGTGTCCCAATACTTTTGGCAAGTTTTAGTCCTAAGTGTCCCAATACTTTTGACCAGTGTAAGTGTCCCAATACTTTTGTCCAGTGGTAGTCGCAAGTGTCCCAATACTTTTGTCCAGTGTCAGTGTCCCAATACTTTTGTCCAGTGGTAGTCGCAAGTGTCCCAATACTTTTGTCCAGTGTAAGTGTCCCAATACTTTTGTCCAGTGGTAGCCCTAAGTGTCCCAATACTTTTGGCAAGTTTTAGTCCTAAGTGTCCCAATACTTTTGTCCAGTGTAAGTGTCCCAATACTTTTGTCCAGTGGTAGTCGCAAGTGTCCCAATACTTTTGTCCAGTGTAAGTGTCCCAATACTTTTGTCCAGTGGTAGTCGCAAGTGTCCCAATACTTTTGTCCAGTGTAAGTGTCCCAATACTTTTGTCCAGTGGTAGCCCTAAGTGTCCCAATACTTTTGGCAAGTTTTAGTCCTAAGTGTCCCAATACTTTTGTCCAGTGTAAGTGTCCCAATAATTTTGTCCAGTGGTAGTCGCAAGTGTCCCAATACTTTTGTCCAGTGTAAGTGTCCCAATACTTTTGTCCAGTGGTAGTCGCAAGTGTCCCAATACTTTTGTCCAGTGTAAGTGTCCCAATACTTTTGTCCAGTGGTAGCCCTAAGTGTCCCAATACTTTTGGCAAGTTTTAGTCCTAAGTGTCCCAATACTTTTGTCCAGTGTAAGTGTCCCAATACTTTTGTCCAGTGGTAGTCGCAAGTGTCCCAATACTTTTGTCCAGTGTAAGTGTCCCAATACTTTTGTCCAGTGGTAGCCCTAAGTGTCCCAATACTTTTGTCCAGTTTTAGTCCTAAGTGTCCCAATACTTTTGTCCAGTGTAAGTGTCCCAATAATTTTGTCCAGTGGTAGTCGCAAGTGTCCCAATACTTTTGTCCAGTGTAAGTCTCCCAATACTTTTGTCCAGTGGTAGTCGCAAGTGTACCAATACTTTTGTCCAGTGTAAGTGTCCCAATACTTTTGTCCAGTGGTAGCCCTAAGTGTCCTAATACTTTTGGCAAGTTTTAGTCCTAAGTGTCCCAAAACTTTTGTCCAGTGTAAGTGTCCCAATACTTTTGTACAGTGGTAGTCGCAAGTGTCCCAATACTTTTGTCCAGTGTAAGTGTCCCAATACTTTTGTCCAGTGGTAGTCGCAAGTGTCCCAATACTTTTGTCCAGTGTAAGTGTCCCAATACTTTTGTCCAGTGGTAGCCCTAAGTGTCCCAATACTTTTGTCCAGTTTTAGTCCTAAGTGTCCCAATACTTTTGTCCAGTGGTAGTCGCAAGTGTACCAATACTTTTGTCCAGTGTAAGTGTCCCAATACTTTTGTCCAGTGGTAGCCCTAAGTGTCCTAATACTTTTGGCAAGTTTTAGTCCTAAGTGTCCCAAAACTTTTGTCCAGTGTAAGTGTCCCAATACTTTTGTACAGTGATAGTCGCAAGTGTCCCAATACTTTTGTCCAGTGTAAGTGTCCCAATACTTTTGTCCAGTGTAAGTGTCCCAATACTTTTGTCCAGTGGTAGTCGCAAGTGTCCCAATACTTTTGTCCAGTGTAAGTGGGCTTTGTACCGAGGATGTCGTTGTGGCTTGTGCAGCCCTTTGAGAAACTTGTGATTTAGGGCTATATAAATAAAGATTGATTGATTGATTGAATACTTTTGTCCAGTGGTAGCCCTAAGTGTCCCAATACTTTTGGCAAGTTTTAGTCCCAAGTGTCCCAATACTTTTGTCCAGTTTTTGTTCTAAGTGTCCCAATACTTTTGTCCAGTTTTAGTCCTAAGTGTCCCAAAACTTTTGTCCAGTTTTAATCCTAAGTGTCCCAATACTTTTGTCCAGTTTTAGTCTTAAGTGTCCCAATACTTGTGTCCAGTGTAAGCATCCCAATACTTTTGTCCAGTGGTAGTCCTAAGTGTCCCAATACTTTTGTCAAGTTTTAGTCCCAAGTGGCCCAATACTTATGTCAAGTTTTAGTCCTAAGTGTCCCAATACCTTTGTCCAGCTGTAGCCCTAAGTGTCCCAAAACTTTTGTCCAGTTTTAGTCCTAAGTGTCCCAATACTTTTGTCCAGTGTAAGTGTCCCAATACTTTTGTCCAGTGGTAGTCGCAAGTGTCCCAATACTTTTGTCCAGTGTAAGTGTCCCAATACTTTTGTCCAGTGGTAGTCGCAAGTGTCCCAATACTTTTGTCCAGTATAAGTGTCCCAATACTTTTGTCCAGTGGTAGCCCTAAGTGTCCCAATACTTTTAGCAAGTTTTAGTCCCAAGTGTCCCAATACTTTTGTCCAGTGGTAGCCCTAAGTGTCCCAATACTTTTAGCAAGTTTTAGTCCCAAGTGTCCCAATACTTTTGTCCAGTTTTTGTTCTAAGTGTCCCAATACTTTTGTCCAGTTTTAGTCCTAAGTGTCCCAAAACTTTTGTCCAGTTTTAATCCTAAGTGTCCCAATACTTGTGTCCAGTGTAAGCATCCCAATACTTTTGTCCAGTGGTAGTCCTAAGTGTCCCAATACTTTTGTCAAGTTTTAGTCCCAAGTGGCCCAATACTTATGTCAAGGTTTAGTCCTAAGTGTCCCAATACCTTTGTCCAGTATTAGTCCGAAGTGTCCCAAAACGTTTGTCCAGTTTTAGTCCTAAGTGTCCCAATACTTTTGTCCAGTGGTAGTCGCAAGTGTCCCAATACTTTTGTCCAGTGTAAGTGTCCCAATACTTTTGTCCAGTGGTAGTCGCAAGTGTCCCAATACTTTTGTCCAGTGTAAGTGTCCCAATACTTTTGTCCAGTGGTAGCCCTAAGTGTCCCAATACTTTTGGCAAGTTTTAGTCCCAAGTGTCCCAATACTTTTGTCCAGTTTTTGTTCTAAGTGTCCCAATACTTTTGTCCAGTTTTAGTCCTAAGTGTCCCAAAACTTTTGTCCAGTTTTAATCCTAAGTGTCCCAATACTTTTGTCCAGTTTTAGTCTTAAGTGTCCCAATACTTGTGTCCAGTGTAAGCATCCCAATACTTTTGTCCAGTGGTAGTCCTAAGTGTCCCAATACTTTTGTCAAGTTTTAGTCCCAAGTGGCCCAATACTTATGTCAAGTTTTAGTCCTAAGTGTCCCAATACCTTTGTCCAGTATTAGTCCGAAGTGTCCCAAAACGTTTGTCCAGTTTTAGTCCTAAGTGTCCCAATACTTTTGTCCAGTGGTAGTCGCAAGTGTCCCAATACTTTTGTCCAGTGGTAGTCGCAAGTGTCCCAATACTTTTGTCCAGTGGTAGTCGCAAGTGTCCCAATACTTTTGTCCAGTGTAAGTGTCCCAATACTTTTGTCCAGTGGTAGCCCTAAGTGTCCCAATACTTTTGGCAAGTTTTAGTCCCAAGTGTCCCAATACTTTTGTCCAGTTTTTGTTCTAAGTGTCCCAATACTTTTGTCCAGTTTTAGTCCTAAGTGTCCCAAAACTTTTGTCCAGTTTTAATCCTAAGTGTCCCAATACTTTTGTCCAGTTTTAGTCTTAAGTGTCCCAATACTTGTGTCCAGTGTAAGCATCCCAATACATTTGTCCAGTGGCAGTCCTAAGTGTCCCAATACTTTTGTCAAGTTTTAGTCCCAAGTGGCCCAATACTTATGTCAAGTTTTAGTCCTAAGTGTCCCAATACCTTTGTCCAGTGGTAGCCCTAAGTGTCCCAAAACTTTTGTCCAGTTTTAGTCCTAAGTGTCCCAATACTTTTGTCCAGTGTAAGTGTCCCAATACTTTTGTCCAGTGGTAGTCGCAAGTGTCCCAATACTTTTGTCCAGTGTAAGTGTCCCAATACTTTTGTCCAGTGGTAGTCGCAAGTGTCCCAATACTTTTGTCCAGTATAAGTGTCCCAATACTTTTGTCCAGTGGTAGCCCTAAGTGTCCCAATACTTTTAGCAAGTTTTAGTCCCAAGTGTCCCAATACTTTTGTCCAGTGGTAGCCCTAAGTGTCCCAATACTTTTAGCAAGTTTTAGTCCCAAGTGTCCCAATACTTTTGTCCAGTTTTTGTTCTAAGTGTCCCAATACTTTTGTCCAGTTTTAGTCCTAAGTGTCCCAAAACTTTTGTCCAGTTTTAATCCTAAGTGTCCCAATACTTGTGTCCAGTGTAAGCATCCCAATACTTTTGTCCAGTGGTAGTCCTAAGTGTCCCAATACTTTTGTCAAGTTTTAGTCCCAAGTGGCCCAATACTTATGTCAAGTTTTAGTCCTAAGTGTCCCAATACCTTTGTCCAGTATTAGTCCGAAGTGTCCCAAAACGTTTGTCCAGTTTTAGTCCTAAGTGTCCCAATACTTTTGTCCAGTGGTAGTCGCAAGTGTCCCAATACTTTTGTCCAGTGTAAGTGTCCCAATACTTTTGTCCAGTGGTAGTCGCAAGTGTCCCAATACTTTTGTCCAGTGTAAGTGTCCCAATACTTTTGTCCAGTGGTAGCCCTAAGTGTCCCAATACTTTTGGCAAGTTTTAGTCCCAAGTGTCCCAATACTTTTGTCCAGTTTTTGTTCTAAGTGTCCCAATACTTTTGTCCAGTTTTAGTCCTAAGTGTCCCAAAACTTTTGTCCAGTTTTAATCCTAAGTGTCCCAATACTTTTGTCCAGTTTTAGTCTTAAGTGTCCCAATACTTGTGTCCAGTGTAAGCATCCCAATACTTTTGTCCAGTGGTAGTCCTAAGTGTCCCAATACTTTTGTCAAGTTTTAGTCCCAAGTGGCCCAATACTTATGTCAAGTTTTAGTCCTAAGTGTCCCAATACCTTTGTCCAGTGGTAGCCCTAAGTGTCCCAAAACTTTTGGCAAGTTTTAGTCCCAAGTGTCCCAATACTTTTGTCCAGTTTTTGTTCTAAGTGTCCCAATACTTTTGTCCAGTGGTAGTCGCAAGTGTCCCAATACTTTTGTCCAGTGTAAGTGTCCCAATACTTTTGTCCAGTGGTAGTCGCAAGTGTCCCAATACTTTTGTCCAGTGTAAGTGTCCCAATACTTTTGTCCAGTGGTAGCCCTAAGTGTCCCAATACTTTTGGCAAGTTTTAGTCCCAAGTGTCCCAATACTTTTGTCCAGTTTTTGTTCTAAGTGTCCCAATACTTTTGTCCAGTTTTAGTCCTAAGTGTCCCAAAACTTTTGTCCAGTTTTAATCCTAAGTGTCCCAATACTTTTGTCCAGTTTTAGTCTTAAGTGTCCCAATACTTGTGTCCAGTGTAAGCATCCCAATACTTTTGTCCAGTGGTAGTCCTAAGTGTCCCAATACTTTTGTCAAGTTTTAGTCCCAAGTGGCCCAATACTTATGTCAAGTTTTAGTCCTAAGTGTCCCAATACCTTTGTCCAGTGGTAGCCCTAAGTGTCCCAATACTTTTGGCAAGTTTTAGTCCCAAGTGTCCCAATACTTTTGTCCAGTTTTTGTTCTAAGTGTCCCAATACTTTTGTCCAGTTTTAGTCCTAAGTGTCCCAAAACTTTTGTCCAGTTTTAATCCTAAGTGTCCCAATACTTTTGTCCAGTTTTAGTCTTAAGTGTCCCAATACTTGTGTCCAGTGTAAGCATCCCAATACATTTGTCCAGTGGCAGTCCTAAGTGTCCCAATACTTTTGTCAAGTTTTAGTCCCAAGTGGCCCAATACTTATGTCAAGTTTTAGTCCTAAGTGTCCCAATACCTTTGTCCAGTGGTAGCCCTAAGTGTCCCAAAACTTTTGTCCAGTTTTAGTCCTAAGTGTCCCAATACTTTTGTCCAGTGTAAGTGTCCCAATACTTTTGTCCAGTGGTAGTCGCAAGTGTCCCAATACTTTTGTCCAGTGTAAGTGTCCCAATACTTTTGTCCAGTGGTAGTCGCAAGTGTCCCAATACTTTTGTCCAGTATAAGTGTCCCAATACTTTTGTCCAGTGGTAGCCCTAAGTGTCCCAATACTTTTAGCAAGTTTTAGTCCCAAGTGTCCCAATACTTTTGTCCAGTGGTAGCCCTAAGTGTCCCAATACTTTTAGCAAGTTTTAGTCCCAAGTGTCCCAATACTTTTGTCCAGTTTTTGTTCTAAGTGTCCCAATACTTTTGTCCAGTTTTAGTCCTAAGTGTCCCAAAACTTTTGTCCAGTTTTAATCCTAAGTGTCCCAATACTTGTGTCCAGTGTAAGCATCCCAATACTTTTGTCCAGTGGTAGTCCTAAGTGTCCCAATACTTTTGTCAAGTTTTAGTCCCAAGTGGCCCAATACTTATGTCAAGTTTTAGTCCTAAGTGTCCCAATACCTTTGTCCAGTATTAGTCCGAAGTGTCCCAAAACGTTTGTCCAGTTTTAGTCCTAAGTGTCCCAATACTTTTGTCCAGTGGTAGTCGCAAGTGTCCCAATACTTTTGTCCAGTGTAAGTGTCCCAATACTTTTGTCCAGTGGTAGTCGCAAGTGTCCCAATACTTTTGTCCAGTGTAAGTGTCCCAATACTTTTGTCCAGTGGTAGCCCTAAGTGTCCCAATACTTTTGGCAAGTTTTAGTCCCAAGTGTCCCAATACTTTTGTCCAGTTTTTGTTCTAAGTGTCCCAATACTTTTGTCCAGTTTTAGTCCTAAGTGTCCCAAAACTTTTGTCCAGTTTTAATCCTAAGTGTCCCAATACTTTTGTCCAGTTTTAGTCTTAAGTGTCCCAATACTTGTGTCCAGTGTAAGCATCCCAATACTTTTGTCCAGTGGTAGTCCTAAGTGTCCCAATACTTTTGTCAAGTTTTAGTCCCAAGTGGCCCAATACTTATGTCAAGTTTTAGTCCTAAGTGTCCCAATACCTTTGTCCAGTATTAGTCCGAAGTGTCCCAAAACTTTTGTCCAGTTTTAGTCCTAAGTGTCTGATATGACCGTGCAAGACCAAATGAAATGATCACAGCAGCCAGAAAGGTCTTGACACAAAAGGCGATATATAAGCCAGCCTTATTATCTGCTATGTGGATGTATGTACACTACATCTGGCCCCAGCGTCTTCCTGCTGGTTAATGGGCTCTCGCAGCCTTTTGACTCTTCATAAATCAGACTTTCCGTTTGGCACTATAACAAATTGAGTCATCTAGCGAAATGCGTGTATCCATGAATCTTGACTTGCATAAAGACAGGAGCGACAAGAGAAGGTAAAACTGCAGTATTTGCATGGCACTTCTTCTCAGCAAGCATCCACAGGATTATCTTTTCCTTTGGGCTAAATTCCGTGACCACAAATACACGTATGCACAACACTCTGCTGATGACATTGATTGGCTGAGTTAGTAAACACGAGCAAACCACATCATGGCCCGCGAGGCGTCATCACAACATGAAGTGCTTTCTAATTAATCTTAAATCCCAGGCGGTCTCTGAACGCTACATATTTTATGGCATCTTAAGGAGTATGTGAATAAATCAGATCAATGACCCTTGAAAGTACATTCCATTCATAGCACAGCATTTAAATTGTATGACCAAATCCAAACAACCTTCCCTAGTCATGGTGCACACAAAAAAAAAAGGTCACCACACACATAACCTATCATGAAAAAAGGTCCAAAGACCATAAAAAAAATCTAAATTACATCCATTCAAATCCATTAGAGTGCATTATGGGGAAAATGTAGAACACTCTCTCCACATGTATCCATGTTTGGCACATTTTACTGCTTGATATTTCTAATTGATTACAAAACTTAAAGAAGGTTGTCTCGGACGTAAACAATGTAGGAGTTAAACTTTCACATACTCTTAATATCCAATTGTATTAAATATATAATATGTACATGTATTTGGCCCCTGGCCATTTTTTTTTCAGCCCAGTGCAACTGCAAAGTCAAAATGATTGGGAACCCCTGTTCTATTGTGTTGGAAGTTTAAAAAAAAAAAAAAAATATATATATATATATATATATATATATATATATATATATATATATATATATATATTTCTTTTTTTTTTTTTTTTTTTTTTTTTATAGTACATGTTGTCTTTTTATAGTAATTCATGTTGTCTTTTTATAGTACTTCATGTTGTCTTTTTATAGTACTTCATGTTGTCTTTTTATAGTAATTCATGTTGTCTTTTTATAGTACTTCATGTTGTCTTTTTATAGTACTTCATGTTGTCTTTTTATAGTAATTCATGTTGTCTTTTTATAGTACTTCATGTTGTCTTTTTATAGTACTTCATGTTGTCTTTTTATAGTACTCCATGTTGTCTTTTTATAGTACTTCATGTTGTCTTTTTATAGTACTCCATGTTGTCTTTTTATAGTACTCCATGTTGTCTTTTTATAGTACTTCATGTTGTCTTTTTATAGTACTTCATGTTGTCTTTTTATAGTACTTCATGTTGTCTTTTTTATAGTACTCCATGTTGTCTTTTTATAATACTCCATGTTGTCTTTTTATAGTACTCCATGTTCTCTTTTTATAGTACTTCATGTTGTCTTTTTATAGTACTCCATGTTGGCTTTTTATAGTACTCCATGTTGTCTTTTTATAGTACTCCATGTTGTCTTTTTATACTACTTCATGTTGTCTTTTTATACTACTTCATGTTGTCTTTTTATAGTACTCCATGTTGTCTTTTTATAGTACTCCATGTTGTCTTTTTATAGTACTTCATGTTGTCTTTTTATAGTACTCCATGTTGTCTTTTTATAGTACTCCATGTTGTCTTTTTATAGTACTTCATGTTGTCTCTTTATAGTACTTCATGTTGTCTTTTTATAGTATTTCATGTTGTCTTTTTATAGTACTCCATGTTGTCTTTTTATAGTACTCCATGTTGTCTTTTTATAGTACTTCATGTTGTCTTTTTATAGTACTCCATGTTGTCTTTTTATAGTACTTCATGTTGTCTTTTTATAGTACTTCATGTTTGCTACCTGCCTCTGTTTTAAGGCTCATTTTTAGTACAATAACGGACAAAATTAAAAATACAATTCTGCTTCGAGCCTAGTACAAAATATTGTGTATCAAAATATCAAATACAGTATAATAATTGATATATAATAATAATAGTACAATAATACCAAAAACGCAACGATTCTTTATGCTGGTCATATTTGCACGAGGGCTTGTTGCTACGCAGAATTTGTGAAAACTGTGCGGCTCACAGCTAAGAAACAATATTTTGTTATATATATTTTGTTATATATATTTTGGCGGCCCTCTGGTGAAGAAACACTGCTGCATGTCATCTTTGCAGCATTGCTAAAACAACACGGCAAATCATCAACGGCGGTGGCGGCCATGGCCACGAGCCGCCCCTCGTTATTCCTTCCCCGTCTTCTCCAGGGAGTCAAAGGCTCCGGAGCGGTTTGCATCAATCACGTCGCCGCCGTCCAGAGAAAGTCTTGTTAAAATATAATTGGCTGCTCTTGTAAGTGCTATTCATACATTGACGGGCCACAATCCCACAATGCCTGACACACTAACCTTTCCCCGCTCGCCGCTAAATGGCAGCTGAAGATGGAGGAATGTGAATTGTCCTCAGCATTACTGTCTGGACAACATTCACCTGCAGACTTCAACTCCTCATATTCCTTTTGTGTGCGAAGCCATGAAGGAGAATCCTCACATGTGGAAACAAAGGACATCTTTTCTATTTTAACACCTCCCAGGTGGCCCAAACTGGGATGAGGAGCAGCTCCTTCCTGTCAGCCGAGAGGATGAAGATGACACTCGTGGTGACTGACATTGTGGCAGATACACCTGTCTGCCCGCCACACCTCACCTGAGACCATGCAGGCTTCTGAAGAAGCCCCTTAAAGGATATGACATCTATTTTGGAGGCCTGTATTCCACCTGTCTTCCTGTATTCCACTGCCACCTAGAACTGCTACCCTCGGGCAGACGCTATAGGGTGCTAAAAGCAGGCACAAATAGACTAAAAAACCGTTTTTACCCAGGAGCCACAGCAGCATTAAACAGGCCTGAGTGAGCACAATGTGTCCGTCATGTCCTCATGTGTCTTTTTATTTGTTTTAGACTATAATGTGCAATAATGTCAGTGTTTCCCCCAGAAAATGTGTTAGTTAAGGTGGTGTCTCTCCAGGGGGGATTTGGCAATAGACTACAGACTGTGGTGAAGTAGGCCGGCTTCGTCGCGTGAAGAAGCCTACAATTTTTGGTTGTGTTTTCCGCTCCGTATGCTGAATGGCTAAATACGATATATATTTCGATATTTTTTCCGTAAAGTAAAAACAAAACACAAAACAATCCTTGATACTAAGTATGTCATTATTTTGTCTTAGTAAGTCAATATTTACTAAGTCAAAATAATGACATACTTAGTATCTCAGGTAACGAGGACTGTTTTGTGTCCGGAAAAAATATCGAGATATATATGGCGATATACGATATGTATTTCGATATTTTTTCCGTAAAGTAAAAACTAAAGACAAAACAGTCCTAGTTACCTGAGATACTAAGTATGTCATTATTGTTTTGTTTTTACTTTACGGAAAACATATCGAGAGATATATGGCGATATACGATATTTTTACTTTACGGAAAAAATATCGGAATATATATCGTATATCGCCATTCAGCATACGGAGCGGAAAACACAACCAAAAATTGTAGGCTTCTTAACGCCTACACCTACTCAGTGGCCTAGTGGTTAGAGTGTCCGCCCTGAGATCGGTAGGTTGTGAGTTCAAACCCCGGCCGAGTCATACCAAAGACTATAAAAATGGGACCCAATACCTCCCTGCTTGGCACTCAGCATCAAGGGTTGGAATTGGGGGTTAAATCACCAAAATGATTCCCGGGCGCGGCCACCACTGCTCCCCTCACCTCCCAGGGGGTGATCAAGGGTGATGGGTCAAATGCAGAGAATAATGTCGCCACACCTAGTGTGTGTGTGACAATCATTGGTACTTTAACTTTTAACTTTAACGCGACGAAGCCGGCCTACTTCACCACAGAAAAAATATCGAGATATATAAGGTACCTGAGATACTATGTCATTATTTTGTCTTAGTAAGTCAATATTTACTAAGTCAAAATAATGACATAGTATCTCAGGTACCTAGGACTGTTTTGTGTTTAGTTTTTACTTTACGGAAAAAATATCGAGAGATATATGGCGATATACGATATATATTTCGATATTTTTTCCGTAAAGTAAAAACAAAACACAAAACAGTCCTAGTTACCTGAGATACTAAGTATGTCATTATTTTGTCTTAGTAAGTCAATATTTACTAAGTCAAAATAATGACATACTTAGTATCTCAGGTAACTAGGACTGTTTTGTGTCCGGAAAAAATATCGCGATATATATGGCGATATACGATATATTTTTTCCGTAAAGTAAAAACTAAACACAAACCAGTCCTAGTTACCTGAGATACTAAGTATGTCATTATTATCGTATATCACCATATATATCTCGATATTTTGTCTGTGGTGAAGTAGGCGGCTTCGTCGCGTGAAGAAACCTACAATTTTTGGTTGTGTTTTCCGCTCCGTATGCTGAATGGCGATATACGATATATATTCCGATATTTTTTCCGTAAAGTAAAAACTAAAGACAAAACAGTCCTAGTTACCTGAGATACTAAGTATGTCATTATTATCGTATATCACCATTATATATCTCGATATTTTTTCTGTGGTGAAGTAGGCCGGCTTCATCGCATGAAGAAGCCTACAATTTTTGGTTGTGTTTAAGTATGTCATTATTTTGACTTAGTAAATATTGACTTACAAAGACAAAATAATGACATACTTAGTACCTCAGGTAACTAGGACTGTTTTGTGTTTAGTTTTTACTTTACGGAAAAAATATCGAGAGAGAGGTATGGCGATATACGATATATATTTCGATATTTTTTCCGTAAAGTAAAAACTAAACTATGTCAAAATAATGACATACTTAGTATCTCAGGTAACTAGGACTGTTTGGTGTCCGGACAAAATATCGAGATATATATGGCGATATACGATATATATTTAGATATTTTTTCCGGAAAGTAAAAACTAAACACAAAACAGTCCTAGTTACCTGAGATACTAAGTATGTCATTATTATAAATAATAAATATAAATATCGAAATATATATTGTATATCACCATATATATCTCGATATTTTTTCTGTGGTGAAGTAGGCCGGCTTCGTCGCGTGAAGAAGCCTACAATTTTTGGTTGTGTTTTCCGCTCCGTATTCTGAATGGCGATATACGATATACATTCCAATATTTTTTCCGTAACGTAAAAACTAAAGACAAAACAGTCCTAATTACCTGAGATACTAAGTATGTCATTATTTTGACTTAGTAAATATTGACTTACTAAGACAAAATAATGACATACTTAGTATCTCAGGTAACTATCAATCAATCAATCTTTATTTATATAGCCCTAAATCACAAGTGTCTCAAAGGGCTGCACAAGCCACAACGACATCCTCGGTACAAAGCCCACATACGGGCAAGGAAAAACTCACCCCAGTGGGACGTCGATGTGAATGACTATGAGAAACCTTGGAGAGGACCGCATATGTGGGTAACCCCCCCCCCTCTAGGGGAGACCGAAAGCAATGGATGTCGAGTGGGTCTGACATAATATTATGAGAGTCCAGTCCATAGTGGATCCAACATAATAGTAAGAGTCCAGTCCATAGTGGGGCCAGCAGGACACCATCCCGAGCGGAGACGGGTCAGCAGCGTAGAGATGTTCCCAGCCGATGCACAGGCGAGCGGTCCACCCCGGGTCCCGACTCTGGACAGCCAGCACTTCATCCATGGCCACCGGACCTGTGCCAGAGGAGAAAAGAAAAGAAACGGCAGATCAACTGGTCTAACAGGGGGGCTATTTAAAGGCTAGAGTATACAAATGAGTTTTAAGATGGGACTTAAATGCTTCTACTGAGGTAGCATCTCTAATTGTTACCGGGAGGGCATTCCATAGTACTGGAGCCCGAATAGAAAACGCTCTATAGCCCGCAGACTTTTTTTGGGCTCTGGGAATCACTAATAAGCCGGAGTTCTTTGAACGCAGATTTCTTGCCGGGACATATGGTACAATGCAATCGACAAGATAGGACGGAGCTAGACCGTGTAGTATTTTATACGTAAGTAGTAAAACCTTAAAGTCACTTCTTAAGTGCACAGGAAGCCAGTGCAGGTGAGCCAGTATAGGCGTAATATGATCAAACTTTCTTGTTCTTGTCAAAAGTCTAGCAGCCGCATTTTGTACCAACTGTAATTTTTTAATGCTAGACATAGGGAGACCCGAAAATAATACGTTACAGTAGTCGAGACGAGACGTAACGAACGCATGAATAATGATCTCAGCGTCGCTAGTGGATAAAATAGAACGAATTTTAGCGATATTACGGAGATGAAAGAAGGCCGTTTTAGTAACACTCTTAATGTGTGATTCAAAGGAGAGAGTTGGGTCGAAGATAATACCCAGATTCTTTACTGATTCGCCTTGTGTAATTGTTTGGTTGTCAAATGTTAAGGTGGTATTATTAAATAAATGTCGGTGTTTAGCAGGACCGATAATCAGCATTTCCGTTTTCTTGGCGTTGAGTTGCAAGAAGTTAGCGGACATCCATTGTTTAATTTCATTAAGACACGCCTCCAGCTGACTACAATCCGGCGTGTTGGTCAGCTTTAGGGGCATGTAGACTTGGGTGTCATCAGCATAGCAATGAAAGCTAACACCGTATTTGCGTATGATGTCGCCTAGCGGCAGCATGTAAATACTAAAGAGTGCAGGGCCAAGAACCGAACCCTGAGGAACTCCGCACGTTACCTTAACATAGTCCGAGGTCACATTATTATGGGAGACGCATTGCATCCTGTCAGTAAGATAAGAGTTAAACCACGACAAAGCTAAGTCTGACATACCAATACGTGTTTTGATACGCTCTAATAAAATATTATGATCGACGGTATCGAAAGCAGCGCTAAGATCAAGAAGCAGCAACATAGATGACGCATCAGAATCCATCGTTAGCAGTAGATCATTAGTCATTTTTGCGAGGGCTGTCTCCGTAGAGTGATTTGCCCTGAAACCGGATTGAAAAGGTTCACAGAGATTGTTAGACACTAAGTGTTCATTTAGCTGCTGTGCGACAATTTTTTCGAGGATTTTCGAAATAAAGGGAAGGTGGGACACCGGTCGGTAGTTTACCATGAGGTCAGGATCAAGGTTAGGTCTTTTGAGCAGAGGATGAATAACCGCTTTCTTGAATGCTAGGGGAACAGTGCCAGAGGAAAGTGATAAGTTTATAATATTTAGCACTGATGGACCTAATAATACAAAAAGCTCCTTGATAAGTTTCCCAGGAAGTGGGTCAAGTAAACATGTTGTTTGTTTTATCCCACTTACACGCTGTAATAGTTCCTCTAATGTTATTTCATCAAAAAGAGAGAGACTATTTTGTATTGCAGTATCCGTCGTAGATACAGTTGTATCTGTGTTCATAGAACCCAGTTGTAGCTGGGATGCGTTGTCTTTAATCTCCTTTCTAATGAGTTCAATTTTCTTATTAAAGAAATTCATAAAGTCATCTGCCGAGTGGGTGGAGCTATTGGGAGGAGTCCCTTGTTGGGTTAGCGATGCTACTGTACTAAACAAAAATTTAGGGTCGTTTTTGTTGAGGCGGATGAGATTTGAGTAATATTTAGCTTTAGTTAAGGTAAGCATGCGTTTATACGATATTAAACTATCACTCCATGCTTGATGGAAAACCTCAAGCTTGGTCGCGCGCCATTTGCGTTCCAACTTTCTACATGATAATTTATGAGCTCTGGTTTCCTCTGTAAACCATGGGGTGCGCCTTTTAGGGGCCCTTTTTTGTTTTAGCGGTGCTATACTATCAATGGTTTTGCGCAGGGCATTGTCAAAGTTGTTAGTGAGGTTATCAATAGAGCCGACATAATTTGGGAATGGTGCCATTACCGAAGGCAGTAGGTCAGCAAGAGTCATCGTTGTGGCGGCATTAATGTTGCGGCTGCTATAGCAGTTATTATTATTATTAGTTTGTTGACAATGAGTCAGAACTTCGAATTTTATAAGGTAATGATCGGACATTACTTTAGTATACGGGAGTACCATAACTTTGGAGGTGGTGACACCCCTGACCAGCACTAGATCTATCGTATTGTCGTTGTGATGCGTAGGTTCATTTATTATTTGTGTAAGACCACAGCTATCAATTATAGTCTGGAGCGCCACGCACTGAGGGTCCGATGGGGTATTCATATGGATATTAAAGTCCCCCATTATGATTATATTGTCTGCGTGCGTCACTAGATCAGCAACGAACTCTGAGAATTCATTAATAAAGTCAGAGTAGGGCCCTGGGGGGCGGTAGATAACAGCCATATCGAAAGGCAGCGGTGCAACAGACCTCATAGTAAGCACCTCAAACGATTTGTATTTATTATTTAGGTTAGGGGTAAGGTTAAAGTTTTCATTGTATATTAGTGCGACCCCCCACCCCTTTTAAGGGGACGGGCAATATGCGCATTCGTATAGTTAGGAGGAGATGCCTCATTTAGCGCAAAAAATCCGTCTGGTTTGAGCCAGGTTTCGCTAAGACCAATGACGTTAAGATTGTTGTCTCTAATGACCTCATTAACTAATAACGTTTTGGGAGACAATGATCTTATGTTTAAAAAGCCCATATTATAAGTATTGGGCTGTTTTGACGAGTTTTTGTTTAAATTATCCGTAGTAGAAATATTAATAATGTTGCGTTTATTATACGTAGTGCACTTTAAATAGTTTCGACCATATCTAGGAATTGATACGACGGGAATTTTCAGATTGTTTGCTTGATGCTGCGATCGACTGAACGCATCATGATTTGCCACCTCAGTAGAATGCATATCTACCCCGGACACATTCACAACAGAAAACACATTATGTGAGTTGTGTGTTATTCTAAGAAAATTGCTATGCGTACAGGAATTATCCAGCCTGGTGCTGGCTAGTTCTAGCTTAACTGACTCCTCACCCGGACTAGCAGGCTCTGTAATTGCCTGTGACCGGGCTTGCTCTAGTGTAGTTAGTCAAATGTGACTTAAACAGCAGTCTATATTCTTAGACAGGATGATGGCGCCTTCCTGGTTAGGGTGAAGGCCGTCCCTCATCAGCAAGCCTGGTTTGCCCCAGAAAGAGGGCCAATTATCAATAAACGTTAGTCCCTGTTGTCTACAGAAGCTAGCCAGCCACTTGTTAAGCGAGACTAATCTGCTATATCTCTCATCATTGAGACTGTTTTGTGTTTTGTTTTTACTTTACGGAAAAAATATCGAGATACTAAGTATGTCATTATTTTGACTTAGTAAATATTTACTTACTAAGACAAACTAATGACATACTTAGTATCTCAGGTAACTAGGACTGTTTGGTGTCCGGAAAAAATATCGAGATATATATGGCGATATACGATATATATTTAGATATTTTTTCCGTAAAGTAAAAACTAAACACAAAACAGTCCTAGTTACCTGAGATACTAAGTATGTCATTATTATAAATAATAAATATAAATATCGAAATATATATCCTATATCACCATATATATCTCGATATTTTTTCTGTGGTGAAGTAGGCCGCCTTCGTCGCGTGAAGAAGCCTACAATTTTTGGTTGTGTTTTCCGCTCCGTATGCTGAATGGCGATATACGATATATATTCCGATATTTTTTCCGTAAAGTAAAAACTAAAGACAAAACAGTCCTAGTTACCTGAGATACTAAGTATGTCATTATTTTGACTTAGTATATATTGACTTACTAAGACAAAATAATGACATACTTAGTATCTCAGGTACCTAGGACTGTTTTGTGTTTAGTTTTTACTTTACGGAAAAAATATCGAGAGATATATGGCGATATACGATGTATATTGCGATATTTTTTCCGTAAAGTAAAAACAAAACACAAAACAGTCCTAGTTACCTGAGATACTAAGTATGTCATTATTTTGACTTAGTAAGTCAATATTTACTAAGTCAAAATAATGACATACTTAGTATCTCAGGTAACTAGGACTGTTTTGTGTCCGGAAAAAATATCGAGATATATATGGCGATATACGATATATATTTAGGACTGTTTTGTGTTTAGTTTGTACTTTACGGAAAAAATATCGAGATACTAAGTATGTCATTATTTTGACTTAGTAAATATTGACTTACTAAGACAAAATAATGACATAGTATCTCAGGTACCTAGGACTGTTTTGTGTTTAGTTTTTACTTTACGGAAAAAATATCGAGAGATATATGGCGATATACGATATATATTTCGATATTTTTTCCGTAAAGTAAAAACTAAACACAAAACAGTCCTAGTTACCTGAGATACTAAGTAGGTCATTATTTTGACTTAGTAAATATTTTTTTCCGTAAAGTAAAAACAAAACACAAAACAGTCCTAGTTACCTGAGATACTAAGTATGTCATTATTTTGACTTAGTATATATTGACTTACTAAGACAAAACAATGACATACTTAGTATCTCAGGTACCTAGGACTGTTTTGTGTTTAGTTTTTACTTAACGGAAAAAATATCGAGAGATATATGGCGATATACGATATATATTCCGATATTTTTTCCGTAAAGTAAAAACAAAACACAAAACAGTCCTAGTTACCTGAGATACTAAGTATGTCATTATTTTGACTTAGTAAGTCAATATTTACTAAGTCAAAATAATGACATACTTAGTATCTCAGGTAACTAGGACTGTTTTGTGTCCGGAAAAAATATCGAGATATATATGGCGATATACGATATATATTTAGGACTGTTTTGTGTTTAGTTTTTACTTTACGGAAAAAATATCGAGATACTAAGTATGTCATTATTTTGTCTTAGTAAGTCAATATTTACTAAGTCAAAACTAAAACTATGTCATTATTTTGTCTTAGTAAGTCAATATTTACTAAGTCAAAATAATGACATAGTATCTCAGGTACCTAGGACTGTTTTGTGTTTTGTTTTTACTTTAGGGAAAAAATATCGAAATATATATCGTATATCGCCATATATCTCTCGATATTTTTTCCGTAAAGTAAAAACTAAACACAAAACAGTCCTAGGTACCTGAAATACTAAGTATGTCATTATTTTGACTAAGTAAATATTGACTTACTAAGACAAAATAATGACATACTTAGTATTTCAGGTACCTAGGACTGTTTTGTGTTTAGTTTTTACTTTACAGAAAAAATATCGAGATACTAAGTATGTCATTATTTTGACTTAGTAAATATTGACTTACTAAGACAAAATAATGACATAGTATCTCAGGTACCTAGGACTGTTTTGTGTTTAGTTTTTACTTTACGGAAAAAATATCGAAAGATATATGGCGATATACGATATATATTTTGATATTTTTTCCGTAAAGTAAAAACTAAACACAAAACAGTCCTAGTTACCTGCGATACTAAGTATGTCATTATTTTGTCTTAGTAAGTCAATATTTACTTAGTCAAAATAATGACATACTTAGTATCTCAGGTAACTAGGACTGTTTTGTGTTTTGTTTTTACTTTACGGAAAAAATATCGAGATACTAAGTATGTCATTATTTTGACTTAGTAAATATTGACTTACTAAGACAAAATAATGACATACTTAGTATCTCAGGTACCTAGGACTGTTTTGTGTTTAGTTTTTACTTTACGGAAAAAATATCGAGAGAGATATATGGC
This sequence comes from Nerophis lumbriciformis, assembly GCF_033978685.3. Classification (NCBI taxonomy): domain Eukaryota; kingdom Metazoa; phylum Chordata; class Actinopteri; order Syngnathiformes; family Syngnathidae; genus Nerophis; species Nerophis lumbriciformis. The sequence goes on along the minus strand of NC_084565.2, from coordinate 10,017,086 downwards.
GATATACAATATATATTTCGATATTTTTTCTGTAAAGTAAAAACAAAACATGAAACAGTCCTAGTTACCTGAGATACTAAGTATGTCATTATTTTGTCTTAGTAAGTCAATATTTACTTAGTCAAAATAATGACATACTTAGTATCTCAGGTAACTAGGACTGTTTTGTGTTTTGTTTTTACTTTACGGAAAAAATATCGAGATACTAAGTATGTCATTATTTTGACTTAGTAAATATTGACTTACTAAGACAAAATAATGACATACTTAGTATCTCAGGTACCTAGGACTGTTTTGTGTTTAGTTTTTACTTTACGGAAAAAATATCGAGAGATATATGGCGATATACGATATATATTTCGATATTTTTTCCGTAAAGTAAAAACAAAACATAAAACAGTCCTAGTTACCTGAGATACTAAGTATGTCATTATTTTGTCTTAGTAAGTCAATATTTACTTAGTCAAAATAATGACATACTCAGTGTCTCAGGTAACTAGGACTGTTTTGTGTTTTGTTTTTACTTTACGGCAAAAATGTCGAAATATATATCGTATATCGCCATTCAGCATACGGAGCAGCGGAAAACACAACCAAAAATTGTAGGCTTCTTCACGCGACGAAGCCGGCCTACTTCACCACAGTCTGTAGTCTATTTCCAAATTGCCCCTGGAGAGACACCACCATAACTAACACATTTTCTGGGGGAAATGTCATTATTTTGTCTTAGTAAGTCAATATTTACTAAGTCAAATTAATGACTTACTGTAAATAAGCGTTTGCAATAAGCGTTTGGAAAAAAATAGTTAAGAGTGGGGCCACATGCTGACATATGCTCAACTCATCATGCTTAATTTATTACAGCATTTGGGAAGCCTCTAGTTGATTTTTATTCTGTAAATGTTATATTTTTATCAACATGGGATAGCAGGGACCCTGCCATTCAAAACTAGGCTGCTACATTACTAATGATTAATGTGGCATCAAGGGTTGGAATTGGGGGTTAAATCACCAAAAATGATTCCCGGGCGTGGCCACCGCTGCTGCTCACTGCTCCCCTCACCTCCCAGGGGGTGATCAAGGGTGATGGGTCAAATGCAGAGAATAATTTCGCCACACCTAGTGTGTGTGTGTGACAATTATTGGTACTTTAACTTTAACTTTCAACTATAGCTGAAACAATAGTACAATAGCAATAGGAGAGACTATTCTTTGTTGTTAAGGCGGCCGCCTTAACTCTACTATGCAAAGCCAAAGCCATTTATCAACAACACCCGGAAACGCTTTGTTGGGCCCGAGCTCATCTAAGATGGACTGATGCAAAGTGGTTTGACAAGTCCACATTTCAAATTGTTTTTTGGAAACTGTTGACGGAGAGGAAAATAATCATCCGGATTGTTATAGGCGCAAAGTGTAAAAGCCAGCATGTGTGATGGTATGGGGGTGTATTAGTGCCCAAGGCATGGGTAACTTACACATCTGTGAAGGCACCATTAATGTTGAAAGGTACATACAGCTTTTGGAGCAACATATGTTGCCATCCAAACTACATTATCATGGACGCCCCTGCTTATTTCAGCAAGACAATTTCCATTACAAAAGCGTGACTAGACTGGCCTGCCTGTTTCTCAGTGTGAACATTAAATATCTTGTCTTTGCAGTCTATTCAATTAAATATAAGTTGAAAAAGGTTTACCATTTACACAACGTGACAACTTCACTGCTTTTGGGCTTTTGTATAAGGAGAAACATTGATGGTGACAACACAAAGTCGAGTTTTTCTGTCGGCCAATAGATGGATTCTCCTCAGGGCCTATTTGTGGGGACGGCAGCAAGTTAATTTAAAGGTCTTGAGGGAGCTGTTTGGCCGCACATAACGTATCTAGCGAGTGGTATTCCTCCTGCTGTGTACACAAACGAGACAGTCGTGCGTCTAAAGGACGTCTCCTTGTGCCGAGCGCAGTTCTTCCAGGCTGCCGTCGGCATTCCTGTCCTCGTTCTCTCTGTCTCTCTCTCTCGCCGCGTACACCCCATGAATAATGCAAAGCCAGCCAGGTGATAAATTCTCCGGTGTAAATCCGCCAGGCGCATCAGAAGAAGCGACTGCGATTTGACAGCGCATCATCACACTGGAGAGGCGTCGGCGGGAGGCGGGAGGCGTGAGGCGGGAGGGCACGTCAGTCTGAAGAAGGCGTGCTGACGGGGGATTACCGCCGGAAGGAGGGTGTGTGTCATTTGGGCCCTCGACGAACGATCAGATCGCTGCTTAGTGGAAAAAAATCTCCGGCTGATAACGAGTGAGCAGGCGGCGGACGATCGCTCACAACCATTGGCAGAAAAATGGTATTTAAATTATCAAAAAACTTTCCGTTCTGAGTTCCCAATGAACAGACAAGAGGCTGTTTTTGTTGCACCAAGCAAAGGCTTGGAAAATTCCATTGTGTACGATTGGAGGAGACGGGAGGAGGTTATCTGTTGTCATCGAAGACCTGCCCAAGCTGAATCCAGGACTAGCCCAAGCCCGAGGCAGCTCCTTTTTTTGTTTTCAATGTGACCAAAAACAAGAGCTGTTTATATACCCCCCATTCCTTTGGAAGCACATGTCGTTGTGTAAACAGGGAGTGTCCAAATAAAGGAGGAGACGTAAACCTTTTTCGTCAGAGCGTGGTGCAAGACTGTAAGAGAGTACGGTCGCCGCGTCTCTCCTCAATATTGAGTCCAAATTTTATTCTGTCTCTGTTTGATTCTTTGCTTCTTGTCTTGTTTAATAGATGTCATCAGTGTTTGAACCTGACAACCATTACCCTAAATAAGCCCCAAATTATTCCCTACGTTATAAAACGGGGCGATTTTAGTTTTTTTTTTGAAAACACAAAAAAACCAAGCAAATACACTGAAAAGGTGTTCTATAGTTTGTGCTACGGCGCCATCTTTTGAACGAGTCCGCTCACTGCAGCTGCCCATAGCGTTTTTACATTTGCAACATTTGTAAGTTTCGTAATACAACTAAGGTTTATGGTTGTTCCCATTGGGTTCAATCAATCAATCAATGGGAGGGGAGACTGGATGCAATGGACGTCGAGTGGGTCTGACATAATAGTGTGAGAGTCCAGTCCATAGTGGATCTAACATAATAGTGTGAGAGTCCAGTCCATAGTGGATCTAACATAATAGTCTGAGAGTCCAGTCCATACTGGATCTAACATAATAGTGAGAGTCCAGTCCATAGTGGATCTAACATAATAGTGTGAGAGTCCAGTCCATAGTGGATCTAACATAATAGTGTGAGAGTCCAGTCCATAGTGGATCTAACATAATAGTGTGAGAGTCCAGTCCATAGTGGATCTAACATAATAGTGAGAGTCCAGTCCATAGTGGATCTAACATAATAGTGAGAGTCCAGTCCATAGTGGATCTAACATAATAGTGTGAGAGTCCAGTCCATAGTGGATCTAACATAATAGTGTGAGAGTCCAGTCCATAGTGGATCTAACATAATATTGTGAGAGTCCAGTCCATAGTGGATCTAACATAATAGTGAGAGTCCAGTCCATAGTGGATCTAACATAATAGTGAGAGTCCAGTCCATAGTGGATCTAACATAATAGTGTGAGAGTCCAGTCCATAGTGGATCTAACATAATAGTGTGAGAGTCCAGTCCATAGTGGATCTAACATAATAGTGTGAGAGTCCAGTCCATAGTGGATCTAACATAATAGTGAGAGTCCAGTCCATAGTGGATCTAACATAATAGTGTGAGAGTCCAGTCCATAGTGGATCTAACATAATAGTGTGAGAGTCCAGTCCATAGTGGATCTAACATAATAGTGAGAGTCCAGTCCATAGTGGATCTAACATAATAGTGTGAGAGTCCAGTCCATAGTGGATCTAACATAATAGTGAGAGTCCAGTCCATAGTGGATCTAACATAATAGTGAGAGTCCAGTCCATAGTGGATCTAACATAATAGTGTGAGAGTCCAGTCCATACTGGATCTAACATAATAGTGAGAGTCCAGTCCATAGTGGATCTAACATAATAGTGTGAGAGTCCAGTCCATAGTGGATCTAACATAATAGTGTGAGAGTCCAGTCCATAGTGGATCTAACATAATAGTGTGAGAGTCCAGTCCATAGTGGATCTAACATAATAGTCTGAGAGTCCAGTCCAGTGCCGGCCCAAGCCTCCATGGGGCCCTAAGCAAAATTTGATTTTGGGGCCCTCTATTTCTGCCAATAATATTGATTGATCATTCACACACCTACTATAAACTCATTGCGGCTCTGGCAGTATTGTTTACATTATCCTATTGTCAGCCTGGCATGTCTTTACAAATGACATGTCATTTATAAAGATATGGGGGTGGCCCAGTTAAGAACATAAATAATACCAATGAATGATGCCCAGAGTGCCACATATGGTTCCTAATCTTAAAATGTAGAAAACATTCAGCTACAAGAGTGGCCTGGGGTTGAACAGTCCAAGTGATAAAGCTTTGTATTTACAGTAAAAGTGTCATCTTGTCTCATCAGTCTTGTACATATTAGTCTTTAATTACTAGTTTATATTTTTAGTTAATTGTTCATATTTAATGTTTACTTTGTACAAAGAGAGCGCAGTCTACTGAAGTTAAATTCCATGTGTGTTAAACATAACTGGACAATAAAGCTGATTCTGATTCACTTTATTATTTTGGTAACAAAAACCTGAAACAGCAATGTGCAAAAATGTTGACCTAAAATTGTGTTTTTGTACAATAATATATCTTTGATCATTTAGAAATCATCAGTCAGACTCGTACATGGAAGAAAATAAAAAATAATAATTTTTTGTTAATTGCTTTTGGGGGCCCCCTGGTGGCCGCGGGGCCCTAAGCAAGCGCTTAGTACGCTTATGCCTTGGGCCGGCTCTGGTCCAGTCCATACTGGATCTAACATAATAGTGAGAGTCCAGTCCATAGTGGATCTAACATAATAGTGTGAGAGTCCAGTCCATAGTGGATCTAACATAATAGTGAGAGTCCAGTCCATAGTGGATCTAACATAACAGAGTGAGAGTCCAGTCCATAGTGGATCTAACATAATAGTTAGAGTCCAGTCCATAGTGGATCTAACATAATAGTGAGAGTCCAGTCCATAGTGGATCTAACATAATAGTGAGAGTCCAGTCCATAGTGAATCTAACATAATAGTGAGAGTCCAGTCCATAGTGGATCTAACATAATAGTGAGAGTCCAGTCCATAGTGGATCTAACATAATATTGTGAGAGTCCAGTCCATAGTGGATCTAACATAATAGTGAGAGTCCAGTCCATAGTGGATCTAACATAATAGTGAGAGTCCAGTCCATAGTGGATCTAACATAATAGTGTGAGAGTCCAGTCCATAGTGGATCTAACATAATAGTGTGAGAGTCCAGTCCATAGTGGATCTAACATAATAGTGAGAGTCCAGTCCATAGTGGATCTAACATAATAGTGTGAGAGTCCAGTCCATAGTGGATCTAACATAATAGTGAGAGTCCAGTCCATAGTGGATCTAACATAATAGTGTGAGAGTTCAGTCCATAGTGGATCTAACATAATAGTGTGAGAGTCCAGTCCATAGTGGATCTAACATAATAGTGAGAGTCCAGTCCATAGTGGATCTAACATAATAGTGTGAGAGTCCAGTCCATAGTGGATCTAACATAATAGTGAGAGTCCAGTCCATAGTGGATCTAACATAATATTGTGAGAGTCCAGTCCATAGTGGATCTAACATAATAGTGAGAGTCCAGTCCATAGTGGATCTAACATAATAGTGAGAGTCCAGTCCATAGTGGATCTAACATAATAGTGTGAGAGTCCAGTCCATAGTGGATCTAACATAATAGTGTGAGAGTCCAGTCCATAGTGGATCTAACATAATAGTCTGAGAGTCCAGTCCATACTGGATCTAACATAATAGTGAGAGTCCAGTCCATAGTGGATCTAACATAATAGTGTGAGAGTCCAGTCCATAGTGGATCTAACATAATAGTGTGAGAGTCCAGTCCATAGTGGATCTAACATAATAGTGAGAGTCCAGTCCATAGTGGATCTAACATAATAGTGTGAGAGTCCAGTCCATAGTGGATCTAACATAATAGTGAGAGTCCAGTCCATAGTGGATCTAACATAATAGTGTGAGAGTTCAGTCCATAGTGGATCTAACATAATAGTGTGAGAGTCCAGTCCATAGTGGATCTAACATAATAGTGAGAGTCCAGTCTATAGTGGATCTAACATAATAGTGAGAGTCCAGTCCATAGTGGATCTAACATAATAGTGTGAGAGTCCAGTCCATACTGGATCTAACATAATAGTGAGAGTCCAGTCCATAGTGGATCTAACATAATAGTGTGAGAGTCCAGTCCATAGTGGATCTAACATAATAGTGTGAGAGTCCAGTCCATAGTGGATCTAACATAATAGTCTGAGAGTCCAGTCCAGTGCCGGCCCAAGCCTCCATGGGGCCCTAAGCAAAATTTGATTTTGGGGCCCTCTATTTCTGCCAATAATATTGATTGATCATTCACACACCTACTATAAACTCATTGCGGCTCTGGCAGTATTGTTTACATTATCCTATTGTCAGCCTGGCATGTCTTTACAAATGACATGTCATTTATAAAGATATGGGGGTGGCCCAGTTAAGAACATAAATAATACCAATGAATGATGTCCAGAGTGCCACATATGGTTCCTAATCTTAAAATGTAGAAAACATTCAGCTGCAAGAGTGGCCTGGGGTTGAACAGTCCAAGTGATAAAGCTTTGTATTTACAGTAAAAGTGTCATCTTGTCTCATCAGTCTTGTACTTATTAGTCTTTAATTACTAGTTTATATTTTTAGTTAATTGTTCATATTTAATGTTTACTTTGTACAAAGAGAGCGCAGTCTACTGAAGTTAAATTCCATGTGTGTTAAACATAACTGGACAATAAAGCTGATTCTGATTCACTTTATTATTTTGGTAACAAAAACCTGAAACAGCAATGTGCAAAAATGTTGACCTAAAATTGTGTTTTTGTACAATAATATATCTTTGATCATTTAGAAATCATCAGTCAGACTCGTACATGGAAGAAAATAAAAAATAATAATTTTATGTTAATTGCTTTTGGGGGCCCCCTGGTGGCCGCGGGGCCCTAAGCAAGCGCTTAGTACGCTTATGCCTTGGGCCGGCTCTGGTCCAGTCCATACTGGATCTAACATAATAGTGAGAGTCCAGTCCATAGTGGATCTAACATAATAGTGTGAGAGTCCAGTCCATAGTGGATCTAACATAATAGTGAGAGTCCAGTCCATAGTGGATCTAACATAATAGTGTGAGAGTCCAGTCCATAGTGGATCTAACATAATAGTGAGAGTCCAGTCCATAGTGGATCTAACATAACAGAGTGAGAGTCCAGTCCATAGTGGATCTAACATAATAGTTAGAGTCCAGTCCATAGTGGATCTAACATAATAGTGAGAGTCCAGTCCATAGTGAATCTAACATACGGTAATAGTGAGAGTCCAGTCCATAGTGGATCTAACATAATAGTGAGAGTCCAGTCCATAGTGGATCTAACATAATAGTGAGAGTCCAGTCCATAGTGGATCTAACATAATAGTGTGAGAGGTCCAGTCCATAGTGGATCTAACATAATAGTGAGAGTCCAGTCCATAGTGGATCTAACATAATATTGTGAGAGTCCAGTCCATAGTGGATCTAACATAATAGTGAGAGTCCAGTCCATAGTGGATCTAACATAATAGTGAGAGTCCAGTCCATAGTGGATCTAACATAATAGTGTGAGAGTCCAGTCCATAGTGGATCTAACATAATAGTGTGAGAGTCCAGTCCATAGTGGATCTAACATAATAGTGAGAGTCCAGTCCATAGTGGATCTAACATAATAGTGTGAGAGTCCAGTCCATAGTGGATCTAACATAATAGTGAGAGTCCAGTCCATAGTGGATCTAACATAATAGTGAGAGTCCAGTCCATAGTGGATCTAACATAATAGTGAGAGTCCAGTCCATAGTGGATCTAACATAATAGTGTGAGAGTCCAGTCCATAGTGGATCTAACATAATAGTGAGAGTCCAGTCCATAGTGGATCTAACATAACAGAGTGAGAGTCCAGTCCATAGTGGATCTAACATAATAGTTAGAGTCCAGTCCATAGTGGATCTAACATAATAGTGAGAGTCCAGTCCATAGTGGATCTAACATAATAGTGAGAGTCCAGTCCATAGTGAATCTAACATAATAGTGAGAGTCCAGTCCATAGTGGATCTAACATAATAGTGAGAGTCCAGTCCATAGTGGATCTAACATAATAGTGAGAGTCCAGTCCATAGTGGATCTAACATAATAGTGTGAGAGGTCCAGTCCATAGTGGATCTAACATAATAGTGAGAGTCCAGTCCATAGTGGATCTAACATAATATTGTGAGAGTCCAGTCCATAGTGGATCTAACATAATAGTGAGAGTCCAGTCCATAGTGGATCTAACATAATAGTGAGAGTCCAGTCCATAGTGGATCTAACATAATAGTGTGAGAGTCCAGTCCATAGTGGATCTAACATAATAGTGTGAGAGTCCAGTCCATAGTGGATCTAACATAATAGTGTGAGAGTCCAGTCCATAGTGGATCTAACATAATAGTGAGAGTCCAGTCCATAGTGGATCTAACATAATAGTGTGAGAGTCCAGTCCATAGTGGATCTAACATAATAGTGAGAGTCCAGTCCATAGTGGATCTAACATAATAGTGTGAGAGTTCAGTCCATAGTGGATCTAACATAATAGTGTGAGAGTCCAGTCCATAGTGGATCTAACATAATAGTGAGAGTCCAGTCCATAGTGGATCTAACATAATAGTGAGAGTCCAGTCCATAGTGGATCTAACATAATAGTGAGAGTCCAGTCCATAGTGGATCCAACATAATATTGTGAGAGTCCAGTCCATAGTGGATCTAACATAATAGTGAGAGTCCAGTCCATAGTGGATCTAACATAATAGTGAGAGTCCAGTCCATAGTGGATCTAACATAATAGTGTGAGAGTCCAGTCCATAGTGGATCTAACATAATAGTGTGAGAGTCCAGTCCATAGTGGATCTAACATAATAGTGTGAGAGTCCAGTCCATAGTGGATCTAACATAATAGTGAGAGTCCAGTCCATAGTGGATCTAACATAATAGTGAGAGTCCAGTCCATAGTGGATCTAACATAATAGTGAGAGTCCAGTCCATAGTGGATCTAACATAATAGTGTGAGAGTTCAGTCCATAGTGGATCTAACATAATAGTGTGAGAGTCCAGTCCATAGTGGATCTAACATAATAGTAAGAGTCCAGTCCATAGTGGATCTAACATAATAGTGAGAGTCCAGTCCATAGTGGATCTAACATAATAGTGTGAGAGTCCAGTCCATAGTGGATCTAACATAATAGTGTGAGAGTCCAGTCTAGGAGACCATCTCGAGCGGAGACGGGTCAGCAGCGCAGAGATGTCCCCAACCGATGCACAGGCGAGCGGTCCACCCGGGGGCCCGACTCTGGACAGCCAGCACTTGGTTTTTTTTCTTGCCCTGATGTGGGATCTGCGCCGACGATGGCTTGTGCAGCCCTTTGAGACACTTGTCATTAAGGGTTATGCATTTTAACTTTGATTGACTGATTGAACTAAAACTGTTCATACTTGGGAAGGTAACGTGACCGCGGTGAGACACGTTACTTTTACCCTACCGATGATGTATTGTTGCAATAGCAATCCTTCTTTTTAGAGCTTTCAACCGGAAGTAGAAGTGCCGTTCCGTCTTCTGGCCGTCCATAGCGTATCTACTCGGATGCATTCTTCATTTCTCACTCCAAGCAACATTTTTAAGTTTTACAATATAACTAAAACTATTCATACGTACTAAACCGTGCCATGTGCGATGTCTGTAGGAGTGTTTTCACGCATATTTGAACGCGCTATCGTGATTTAATCAAGCGAGCGTCGTTGGCATTAGCTAACAGGCTAACACGTTTACGAGTGTCTGTGTTAGTATTATTAACTTACAACGGTATTGTTTCAGTTTCACAAATTCCTCAGTAAATTCACCAAAACGTCACCGTGTAGTTATTGAGTCTGTTTAGCTGATTGGGGAGCTAGCTTGCGCAGCTAGTGGGTCCATGACCATGACTTCTGTTTTGTTTGATTGGCCGTTTTACTGCCCTGTTACAGACACTGTTAAGAAACAACTAAGGTATGTAAATAAACTGCATATTTCTGTGTAAATAACTCATTTTACAACGTATATACCTGCGGCTTATAGTCCAGTGCGGCTAATATATGGAACACTATTGTTTTCTTCTTCTTTCTTCTATGCGCTTTATAGTCCGGAAAATACGGTAAAATTAAGCTAAAATTCTAACATAAAACTTAAGCATGAAACGTTAGCATATTACAATTAAGGTATGCAAAAAAAACATTTACAAACTCTAAATAACTAATATCACAATGTATATATCTGCAGCTTATAGTCCAGTGATGCTAATATATGGAACAATATTGTTTTGTTTTCTTAAATTTAGTGGGTGCGGCTTATATACGCTTTATAGTCCGGAAGATACGATAAAATTAAGCTAAAATTCGAACATAAAACGTTACCATGCATTTATAAGTCTGAAAATTATGTAAAAAAACATTTACAAAATCTAAATAACTATTATCACAACGTATATATCTGCAGCTTATAGTTCAGTGTGACTTCTATATGGGGAAAAAATAGTATATATATTTAGCGGGTGCAACTTATATACCGGTGTGCTTTATAGTTCGGAAAATATGATAAAATTAAGCTAAAATTCGAACATAGCATGCATTTATAAGCATGACAAATAAGTAAAAAAACATTTACAAAATCTAAATAACTAATATCACAACGTATATATCTGCGGCTTATAGTTCCGTGTGACTTCTATATGGGGAAAAAATAGTATATATATTTAGTGGGTGCAACTTATATACCGGTGCGCTTTATAGTCCGGAAAATACAATAAAATTAAGCTAAAATTCGAACATAGCATGCATTTATAAGCATGACAAATATGTAAAAAAAACATTTACAAAATCTAAATAACTAATATCACAATGTATATATCTGCGGCTTATAGTTCAGTGTGATTTCTATATGGGAAAAAAATAGTATATATATTTAGTGGGTGCAACTTATATACCGGTGCGCTTTATAGTCCGGAAAATACAATAAAATTAAGCTAAAATTCGAACATAGCATGCATTTATAAGCATGAAACGTTAGCATATTACAATTAAGGTATGTAAAAAAAAACATTTACAAAATCTAAATAACTAATATCACAACGTATATATCTGTATACCGGTGCGCTTTATAGTCCGGAAAATACGATAAAATTAAGCTAAAATCAAACATAAAACGTTTGCATGCATTTATAAGCATGAAACGTTAGCATATTACAATTAAGGTATGTAAAAAAAAAAACATTTACAAAATCTAAACAACTAATATCACAACAAATTTTTATCTGCGGCTTATAGCTCCGTGTGACTTCTATATGGAAAAAAAAAAATAGTATATATATTTAGTGGGTGCACCTTATATACCGGTGCGCTTTATAGTCGGGAAAATACGATAAAATTAAGCTAAAATTCGAACATAGCATGCATTTATAAGCATGAAACGTTAGCATATTCCAATTAAGGTATGTAAAAAAATGTTTACAAAATCTAAATAATTAATATCACAACATATATATCTGCGGCTTATAGTCCAGTGATGCTAATATATGGAACAATGTTGTTTTCTTCTCAAATTTAGTGGGTGCGGCTTAAATACGCTTTATAGTCCGGAAGATACGATCAAATTAAGCTAAAATTCGAACATAAAACGTTAGCATGCAATTATAATCATGAAAGGTATGTGAAAAAACATTTACAAAATCTAAATAACTAATATCACAACGTATATATCTGCGGCTTATAGTTCCGTGTGACTTCTATATGGGGAAAAAATAGTATATATATTTAGCGGGTGCAACTTGTATACCGGTGTGCTTTATATTCCGGAAAATACGATAAAATTAAGCTAAAATTCGAACATAGCATGCATTTATAAGCATGACAAATATGTAAAAAAAACTTTTACAAAATCTAAATAACTAATATCACAACGTATATATCTGCGGCTTATAGTTCCGTGTGACTTCTATATGGGGAAAAAAATAGTATATATATTTAGCGGGTGCAACTTATATATCGATGCGCTTTATAGTTCGGAAAATACGATAAAATTAAGCTAAAATTCGAACATAGCATGCATTTATAAGCATGAAACGTTAGCATGTTACAATTAAGGTATGTAAAAAAAACTTACAAAATCTAAACGACTAATATCACAACAAATTTTTATCTGCAGCTTATAGCTCCGTGTGACTTCTATATGGAAAAAAAAATAGTATATATGTTTAGTGGGTGCACCTTATATACCGGTGCGCTTTATAGTCCGGAAAATACAATAAAATTAAGCTAAAATTCGAACATAGCATGCATTTATAAGCATGAAACGTTTGCATATTACAATTAAGGTATGTAAAAAAAACATTTACAAAATCTAAATAACTAATATCAATATATATGGAGAAAAAATAGTATATATATTTAGTGGGTTTGTCGTCCATTCATTTGAGGTTTAGACTTCTATATTATATTGAAGTTCCCTGATTCGGGCCTCAAAAACACAGGATATGTTCCTATCATAAAAACACAGGATATATTCCTATCATAAAAACACAGGATATGTTCCTATAATAAAGGATATGTTCCTATCATAAAGGATATGTTCCTATCATAAAGAGGATCTTCGTGGTGTGTTTTTGAAGCAGATATTTTAAAAAAAAAACCCGAGCACAAAAAGTGCACAGTTGTAATGAATAGCTGGTGAAAGCGCAATTAAGCACTCAGTGTACTCGTTACACGGCCCAGACCGCTGCCGGGCTTGTGGGAGGCAGAATCCGGCATCCTCGCACATGGAAAAGGAGCTTTTTGAATGCTGTGTGATTGGCGCCTCTGAATGAGCAGGTGCACGGGTAGAAAGACGCCATCCGTCCGTCTCGTGTTGGCCTGGTGGGGGCGCTGCGATGCACTCGCTACATGGCGGAACATCGCTACATGCATTGAGGTGAAAAGAGATAATGTCATCAGGTCTTCAGAGGCCATCAAATCTGACAAAAACTAGAGATTGATTTGCTTCTTTACCTTTAGTTTATTAAAGGTGCTCTAACCAACACAATGTATGTCAGGGGAAGTATTTGGGCCACTCCACCAAACTGATGTCATCTCTCAAAATAAACACTTTGTTTTGACTTTTTAAACTCTTAATCTGATAATGCACACATTGAACCACACTAAATGTAATTTGAGAGTGAGTTTTTAGGCACAGCACATCACACTGACTAAAAAAAACATTTTATTATCGAAAATGAAATAATTTAGACAGCAAGACTGTGCAGAAATGTCAAAGTTCAAATATTATCGACTTGAAAAAAATATTAATAAAGGGTGAACCTACTTAGAGTGGTGCACCCTTTAAATTTTAGAGGTAAAAAGTAGGTGCTCATACATTAGCCGCGCTGGACTATAAGCCGCAGATATGTTGAGAAATGGGTTATTTACACAGAAATATTCTGTAAATGCTTTAATTGTTCCCAAACGGTGTCTGTAACACGGCAGAATTTTTTTTTTTATCGAAAATGAAATAATTAATATCACATTTTGTGGTGTTAATGTGTGAAACTGGTATCTAAACATGATGTAACTCCTCTCCTCTGGATGCAAGTGCTCCTACAGCAGGAATACAAATTCTATATTCCTACAAAATACAAAAACTGGCAAGACACCAATACAATGCAGGTATTCTTATTTATTTTTTGTCATTAAAAGCGTTTTTATGTCCTTTATGTGTAGAACTGTTTAAAAAAGCATAATGTTTACAAAGTTACAAACTAATTGTCCAGTCAGGGTGATTACAACTTGAAAATTATCTGGTTATTGATGATGAAAAATGATATCTATCTGCCATTGATCATGATTAATTTTGAGTTAACTATGAACAAACTGCGATTAATCGTGGTTAAAATTGTAATGGTTTGACAGCCCTAATATATAAACATGGCCCGCCACGTCATTTAATGTGGTCCTCCACACCATTAAGGTAATTACATTACCAAACATCTTTGACAATCAAAGCATGATCGAAACAATCCACATTTTGTGGTTTTAATGTGTGAAACTGCTATCTAAACATGGTGTAGCTCCTCTCCTCTGAATGCAAGTGCTCCTACAGCAGGAATACAAATTCTATTTTCCTACAAAATACAACATTTGGCAAGACACCAACGCACTGCAGGTATTTATTTATTTTTTGTCATTAAAAGCGTTTTTATGTTCTTTATGTGTAGAGCTGTTTAAAAAAGCATAATGTTTACAAAGTTACAAACTAATTGTCCAGTCAGGGTGATTACAACTTGAAAATTATCTGTCTAATGTATAGTTATTGATGATGAAAAATGATATCTATCTGCCATTGATCGTGATTAATTTTGAGTTAACTATGAACAGACTGCGATTAATCATGGTTAAAATTGTAATCGTTTACTAGCCTTAATATATAACCATATATAAACATGGCCCGCCACGTCATTTAATGTGGTCCTCCACACCATTAAGGTAATTACATTACCAAAGATCTTTGGCAATCAAAGCATGATCGAAACAATCCCCATTTTGTGGTATTAATGTGTGAAACCGGTATCTAAACATGGTGTAGCTCCTCTCCTCTGAATGCAAGTGCTCCTACAGCAGGAATACAAATTCTATATTCCTACAAAATACAAAAACTGGCAAGACACCAACACAATGCAGGTATTCTTATTTATTTTTTGTCATTAAAAGCGTTTTTATGTCCTTTATGTGTAGAGCTGTTTAAAAAAGCATAATGTTTACAAAGTTACAAACTAATTGTCCAGTCAGGGTGATTACAACTTGAAAATTATCTGTCTAAGTTATGGTTATTGATGATGAAAAATGATATCTACCTGCCATTGATCGTGATTTATTTTGAGTTAACTATGAACAGACGGTGATTAATCGTGGTTAAAATTGTAATGGTTTGACAGCCCTAATATATAAACACATATAAATATGGCCCGCCACATCATTTAATGTGGTCCTCCACACCATTAAGGTCGTTGAAGAAGCAGGAGGAGAAGAAAAAGCAATAGGGAAAAAGGGCGGGGGAAAGAAGCAAGAGAAGAAGAAGCTATTTGAATGCGAACACTTGTTGTGGAATTTATTTTCAATTACCAAACATCTTTGACATGCAAAGTATGATCGGAAAAATCCAAATTTTCTGGTATTAATGTGTGAAACTGCTATCTAAACATGGTGTAGCTCCTCTCCTCTGAATGCAAGTGCTCCTACAGCAGGAATACAAATTGTATTTTCCTACAAAATACAACATCTGGCAAGACACCAACGCACTGCAGGTATTTATTTATTTATTGTCATTAAAAGCGTTTTTATGTCCTTTATGTGTAGAGCTGTTTAAAAAAGCATAATGTTTACAAAGTTACAAACTAATTGTCCAGTCAGGGTGATTACAACTTGAAAATTATCTGTCTAAGGTATGGTTATTGATGATGAAAAATGATATCTACCTGCCATTGATCGTGATTTATTTTGAGTTAACTATGAACAGACGGTGATTAATCGTGGTTAAAATTGTAATGGTTTGACAGCCCTAATATATAAACACATATAAATATGGCCCGCCACATCATTTAATGTGGTCCTCCACACCATTAAGGTCGTTGAAGAAGCAGGAGGAGAAGAAAAAGCAATAGGGAAAAAGGGGGGGGGGAGAGAAGCAAGAGAAGAAGAAGCTATTTGAACGCGAACACTTGTTGTGGAATTTATTTTCGATTACCAAACATCTTTGACATGCAAAGTATGATCGAAAAAATCCACATTTTCTGGTATTAATGTGTGAAACTGCTATCTAAACATGGTGTAGCTCCTCTCCTCTGAATGCAAGTGCTCCTACAGCAGTAATACAAATTCTATTTTCCTACAAAATACAACATCTGGCAAGACACCAACGCACTGCAGGTATTTATTTATTTATTTATTTTTTGTCATAAAAAGCGTTTTTATGTCCTTTATGTGTAGAGCTGTTTAAAAAAGCATAATGTTTACAAAGTTACAAACTAGTTGTCCAGTCATAGTAATTAAAACTTGAAAATTATCTGTCTAAGGTATGGTTATTGATAATGAAAAATAATATCATTCTGCCATTGATCGTGATTCATTTTGAGGTAACTATGAACAGACGGTGATTAATTGTGGTTAGAATTGTAATGGTTTGACAGCCGTAATATATAAACATATATAAACATGACCCGCCACGTCATTTAATGTGGTCCTCCACACCATTAAGGTAATTACATTACCAAACATCTTTGACAATCAAAGCATGATCGAAACAATCCACATTTTGTGGTTTTAGTGTGTGAAACTGCCATCTAAACATGGTGTAGTTCCTCTCCTCTGAATGCAAGTGCTCCTACAGCAGGAATACAAATTCTATTTTCCTACAAAATACATTTGGCAAGACACCAACACACTGCAGGTATTTATTTATTTATTTATTTTTTGTCATTAAAAGCGTTTTTATGTCATTTATGTGTAGAGCTGTTTAAAAAAGCATAATGTTTACAAAGTTACAAACTAGTTGTCCAGTCATGGTAATTAAAACTTGAAAATGATCTGTCTAAGGTATGGTTATTGATAATGAAAAATAATATAATTCTGCCATTGATCGTGATTAATTTTGAGTTAACTATGAACAGACGACGATTAATCGTGGTTAAAATTGTAATGGTTTGACAGCCCTAATATATAAACATATATATCGTATATAAACATGGCCCGCCACGTCATTTAATGTTGTCCTCCACACCATTAAGGTAATTACATTATCAAACATCTTTGACAATCAAAGCATGATCGAAACAATCCACATTTTGTGGTTTTAATGTGTGAAACTGGTATCTAAACATGGTGTAGCTCCTCTCCTCTGAATGCAAGTGCTTCTACAGCAGGAATACAAATTCTATATTCGTACAAAACACAAAATCTGGCAAGACACCAACGGACTGCAGGTATTTATTTATTTTTTGTCATTAAAAGCGCTTTTATGTCCTGTGCTGTTTAAAAAAGCATAATGTTTACAGAGTTCCAAACTAATTGTCCAGTCATGGTAATTAAAACTAGAAAATGATCTGTCTAAGGTATGGTTATTGATGATGAAAAATGATATCTACCTGCCATTGGTCATGATTAATTTTGAGTTAACTATGAACAGACGGCGATTAATCATGGTTAAAATTGTAATCGTTTACTAGCCTTAATATATAACCATATATAAACATGGCCTGCCACGTCATTTAATGTGGTCCTCCACACCATTAAGGTAATTACATTACCAAAGATCTTTGGCAATCAAAGCATCATCGAAACAATCCACATTTTGTGGTATTAATGTGTGAAACTGGTATCTAAACATGGTGTAGCTCCTCTCCTCTGAATGCAAGTGCTCTTACAGCAGGAATACAAATTCTATATTCCTACAAAACACAAAATCTGGCAAGACACCAACGGACTGCAGGTATTTATTTATTTTTTGTCTTTAAAAGCATTTTTATGTCCTGAGCTGTTTTAAAAAAGCATAATATTTACAAAGTTCCAAACTAATTGTCCAGTCAGGGTGATTACAACTTGAAAATTATCTGTCTAAGGTATGGTTATTGATGATGAAAAATGATATCTACCTGCCATTGATCGTGATTAATTTTGAGTTAACTCTGAACAGACGGTGATTAATCGTGGTTAAAATTGTAATGGTTTGACAGCCCTAATATATAAACACATATAAATATGGCCCGCCACATCATTTAATGTGGTCCTCCACACCATTAAGGTAATTACATTACCAAACATCTTTGACAATCAAAGCATGATCGAAACAATCCACATTTTGTGGTTTTAATGTGTGAAACTGGTATCTAAACATGGTGTAGCTCCTCTCCTCTGAATGCAAGTGCTCCTACAGCAGGAATACAAATTCTATTTTCCTACAAAATACAACATTTGGCAAGACACCAACACAATGCAGGTATTTATTTATTTATTTATTTTTTGTCATTAAAAGCGTTTTTATGTCATTTATGTGTAAAGCTGTTTAAAAAAGCATAATGTTTACAAAGTTACAAACTAATTGTCCAGTCAGGGTGATTACAACTTGAAAATTATCTGTCTATGGTATGGTTATTGATGATGAAAAATGATATCAATCTGCCATTGATCGTGATTAATTTTGAGTTAACTATGAACAAACTGCGATTAATCGTGGTTGAAATTGTAATGGTTTGACAGCCCTATTATATAAACACATATAAACATGGCCCGCCACATCATTTAATGTGGTCCTCCACACCATTAAGGTCGTTGAAGAAGCAGGAGGAGAAGAAAAAGCAATAGGGAAAAAAGGGGGGGGGGGGGGGGGAGAGAAGCAATTGAAGAAGAAGCTATTTGAACGCGAACACTTGTTGTGGAATTTATTTTCAATTACCAAACATCTTTGACATGCAAAGTATGATCGAAAAAATCCACATTTTCTGGTATTAATGTGTGAAACTGCTATCTAAACATGGTGTAGCTCCTCTCCTCTCAATGCAAGTGCTCCTACAGCAGGAATACAAATTCTATTTTCCTACAAAATACAACATTTGGCAAGACACCAACGCACTGCAGGTATTTATTTATTTTTTGTCATAAAAAGCGTTTTTATGTCCTTTATGTGTAGAGCTGTTTAAAAAAGCATAATGTTTACAAAGTTACAAACTAATTGTCCAATCAGGGTGATTACAACTTGAAAATTATCTGTCTAAGGTATGGTTATTGATAATGAAAAATAATATCATTCTGCCATTGATCGTGATTCATTTTGAGGTAACTATGAACAGACGGTGATTAATTGTGGTTAGAATTGTAATGGTTTGACAGCCCTAATATATAAACATATATAAACATGACCCGCCACGTCATTTAATGTGGTCCTCCACACCATTAAGGTAATTACATTACCAAACATCTTTGACAATCAAAGCATGATCGAAACAATCCACATTTTGTGGTTTTAGTGTGTGAAACTGCCATCTAAACATGGTGTAGTTCCTCTCCTCTGAATGCAAGTGCTCCTACAGCAGGAATACAAATTCTATTTTCCTACAAAATACAACATTTGGCAAGACACCAACACACTGCAGGTATTTATTTATTTATTTATTTTTTGTCATTAAAAGCGTTTTTATGTCATTTATGTGTAGAGCTGTTTAAAAAAGCATAATGTTTACAAAGTTACAAACTAGTTGTCCAGTCATGGTAATTAAAACTTGAAAATGATCTGTCTAAGGTATGGTTATTGATAATGAAAAATAATATAATTCTGCCATTGATCGTGATTAATTTTGAGTTAACTATGAACAGACGACGATTAATCGTGGTTAAAATTGTAATGGTTTGACAGCCCTAATATATAAACATATATATCGTATATAAACATGGCCCGCCACGTCATTTAATGTTGTCCTCCACACCATTAAGGTAATTACATTACCAAACATCTTTGACAATCAAAGCATGATCGAAACAATCCACATTTTGTGGTTTTAATGTGTGAAACTGGTATCTAAACATGGTGTAGCTCCTCTCCTCTGAATGCAAGTGCTTCTACAGCAGGAATACAAATTCTATATTCGTACAAAACACAAAATCTGGCAAGACACCAACGGACTGCAGGTATTTATTTATTTTTTGTCATTAAAAGCGTTTTTATGTTCTGTGCTGTTTAAAAAAGCATAATGTTTACAGAGTTCCAAACTAATTGTCCAGTCATGGTAATTAAAACTAGAAAATGATCTGTCTAAGGTATGGTTATTGATGATGAAAAATGATATCTACCTGCCATTGGTCATGATTAATTTTGAGTTAACTATGAACAGACGGCGATTAATCATGGTTAAAATTGTAATCGTTTACTAGCCTTAATATATAACCATATATAAACATGGCCTGCCACGTCATTTAATGTGGTCCTCCACACCATTAAGGTAATTACATTACCAAAGATCTTTGGCAATCAAAGCATCATCGAAACAATCCACATTTTGTGGTATTAATGTGTGAAACTGGTATCTAAACATGGTGTAGCTCCTCTCCTCTGAATGCAAGTGCTCTTACAGCAGGAATACAAATTCTATATTCCTACAAAACACAAAATCTGGCAAGACACCAACGGACTGCAGGTATTTATTTATTTTTTGTCTTTAAAAGCATTTTTATGTCCTGAGCTGTTTTAAAAAAGCATAATATTTACAAAGTTCCAAACTAATTGTCCAGTCAGGGTGATTACAACTTGAAAATTATCTGTCTAAGGTATGGTTATTGATGATGAAAAATGATATCTACCTGCCATTGATCGTGATTAATTTTGAGTTAACTCTGAACAGACGGTGATTAATCGTGGTTAAAATTGTAATGGTTTGACAGCCCTAATATATAAACACATATAAATATGGCCCGCCACATCATTTAATGTGGTCCTCCACACCATTAAGGTAATTACATTACCAAACATCTTTGACAATCAAAGCATGATCGAAACAATCCACATTTTGTGGTTTTAATGTGTGAAACTGGTATCTAAACATGGTGTAGCTCCTCTCCTCTGAATGCAAGTGCTCCTACAGCAGGAATACAAATTCTATTTTCCTACAAAATACAACATTTGGCAAGACACCAACACACTGCAGGTATTTATTTATTTATTTATTTTTTTTTTGTCATTAAAAGCGTTTTTATGTCATTTATGTGTAGAGCTGTTTAAAAAAGCATAATGTTTACAAAGTTACAAACTAGTTGTCCAGTCATGGTAATTAAAACTTGAAAATGATCTGTCTAAGGTATGGTTATTGATAATGAAAAATAATATAATTCTGCCATTGATCGTGATTAATTTTGAGTTAACTATGAACAGACGACGATTAATCGTGGTTAAAATTGTAATGGTTTGACAGCCCTAATATATAAACATATATATCGTATATAAACATGGCCCGCCACGTCATTTAATGTTGTCCTCCACACCATTAAGGTAATTACATTACCAAACATCTTTGACAATCAAAGCATGATCGAAACAATCCACATTTTGTGGTTTTAATGTGTGAAACTGGTATCTAAACATGGTGTAGCTCCTCTCCTCTGAATGCAAGTGCTTCTACAGCAGGAATACAAATTCTATATTCGTACAAAACACAAAATCTGGCAAGACACCAACGGACTGCAGGTATTTATTTATTTTTTGTCATTAAAAGCGTTTTTATGTCCTGTGCTGTTTAAAAAAGCATAATGTTTACAGAGTTCCAAACTAATTGTCCAGTCATGGTAATTAAAACTAGAAAATGATCTGTCTAAGGTATGGTTATTGATGATGAAAAATGATATCTACCTGCCATTGGTCATGATTAATTTTGAGTTAACTATGAACAGACGGCGATTAATCATGGTTAAAATTGTAATCGTTTACTAGCCTTAATATATAACCATATATAAACATGGCCTGCCACGTCATTTAATGTGGTCCTCCACACCATTAAGGTAATTACATTACCAAAGATCTTTGGCAATCAAAGCATCATCGAAACAATCCACATTTTGTGGTTTTAATGTGTGAAACTGGTATCTAAACATGGTGTAGCTCCTCTCCTCTGAATGCAAGTGCTTCTACAGCAGGAATACAAATTCTATATTCGTACAAAACACAAAATCTGGCAAGACACCAACGGACTGCAGGTATTTATTTATTTTTTGTCATTAAAAGCGTTTTTATGTCCTGTGCTGTTTAAAAAAGCATAATATTTACAAAGTTCCAAACTAATTGTCCAGTCAGGGTGATTACAACTTGAAAATTATCTGTCTAAGGTATGGTTATTGATGATGAAAAATGATATCTACCTGCCATTGATCGTGATTAATTTTGAGTTAACTCTGAACAGACGGTGATTAATCGTGGTTAAAATTGTAATGGTTTGACAGCCCTAATATATAAACACATATAAATATGGCCCGCCACATCATTTAATGTGGTCCTCCACACCATTAAGGTAATTACATTACCAAACATCTTTGACAATCAAAGCATGATCGAAACAATCCACATTTTGTGGTTTTAATGTGTGAAACTGGTATCTAAACATGGTGTAGCTCCTCTCCTCTGAATGCAAGTGCTCCTACAGCAGGAATACAAATTCTATTTTCCTACAAAATACAACATTTGGCAAGACACCAACACAATGCAGGTATTTATTTATTTATTTATTTTTTGTCATTAAAAGCGTTTTTATGTCATTTATGTGTAAAGCTGTTTAAAAAAGCATAATGTTTACAAAGTTACAAACTAATTGTCCAGTCAGGGTGATTACAACTTGAAAATTATCTGTCTATGGTATGGTTATTGATGATGAAAAATGATATCTATCTGCCATTGATCGTAATTAATTTTGAGTTAACTATGAACAAACTGCGATTAATCGTGGTTGAAATTGTAATGGTTTGACAGCCCTATTATATAAACACATATAAACATGGCCCGCCACATCATTTAATGTGGTCCTCCACACCATTAAGGTCGTTGAAGAAGCAGGAGGAGAAGAAAAAGCAAGAGGGAAAAAAGGGGGGGGGGGGGGGAGAGAAGCAATTGAAGAAGAAGCTATTTGAACGCGAACACTTGCTGTGGAATTTATTTTCAATTACCAAACATCTTTGACATGCAAAGTATGATCGAAAAAATCCACATTTTCTGGTATTAATGTGTGAAACTGCTATCTAAACATGGTGTAGCTCCTCTCCTCTCAATGCAAGTGCTCCTACAGCAGGAATACAAATTCTATTTTCCTACAAAATACAACATTTGGCAAGACACCAACGCACTGCAGGTATTTATTTATTTTTTGTCATAAAAAGCGTTTTTATGTCCTTTATGTGTAGAGCTGTTTAAAAAAGCATAATGTTTACAAAGTTACAAACTAATTGTCCAATCAGGGTGATTACAACTTGAAAATTATCTGTCTAAGGTATGGTTATTGATGATGAAAAATGATATCGATCTGCCATTGATCGTGATTAATTTTGAGTTAACTATGAACAGACTGTGATTAATCGTGGTTAAAATTGTAATCGTTTACTAGCCTTAATATATAACCATATATAAATATGGCCCGCCACGTCATTTAATGTTGTCCTCCACACCATTAAGGTAATTACATTACCAAACATCTTTGACAATCAAAGCCTGATCGAAACAATCCACATTTTGTGGTTTTAATGTATGAAACCGGTATCTAAACATGGTGTAGCTCCTCTCCTCCGAATGCAAGTACTCCTACAGCAGGAATACAAATTCTATATTCCTACAAAACACAATCTGGCAAGACACCAACGGACTGCAGGTATTTATTTATTCTTTGTCTTTAAAAGCGTTTTTATGTCCTGAGCTGTTTAAAAAAGCATAATGTTTACAGAGTTCCAAACTAATTGCCCAGTCATGGTAATTAAAACTAGAAAATGATCTGTCTAAGGTATGGTTATTGATGATGAAAAATGATATCTACCTGCCATTGATCGTGATTAATTTTGAGTTAACTATGAACAGACGGCGATTAATCGTGGTTAAAATTGAAATGGTTTGACAGCCCTAATATATAAACATATATAACCATATATAAACATGGCCCGCCACGTCATTTAATGTGGTCCTCCACACCATTAAGGTAATTACATTACCAAAGATCTTTGGCAATCAAAGCATGATCGAAACAATCCACATCTTGTGGTATTAATGTATGAAAACGGTATCTAAACATGGTGTAGCTCCTCTCCTCTGAATGCAAGTGCTCCTACAGCAGGAATACAAATTCTATATTCCTACAAAACACAAAATCTGGCAAGACACCAACGGACTGCAGGTTTTTTTTGTTTTTTTTGTCATTAAAAGCGTTTTTATGTCCTGAGCTGTTTTAAAAAAGCATAATATTTACAAAGTTCCAAACTAATTGTCCAGTCATGGTAATTAAAACTAGAAAATGATCTGTCTAAATTATGGTTATTGATGATGAAAAATGATATCTACCTGCCATTGATCGTGATTAATTTTGAGTTAACTATGAACAGACGGCGATTAATCGTGGTTAAAATTGAAATGGTTTGACAGCCCTAATATATAAACTTATATAAACATATATGTAGCGGTGTGCTACAGACATATCATCCCTACCACTCTGCTACTTAGCGATGACATCATTTCTTATCTGCAGCCCATAAAAGGCGCTGAGAAGTCAACTGCAGGTTTTATGGGTAATCCTGTCAAAACACATTTTTATGTGGGATGCCCTTAAAGTCCAAACTAAACTTCTCAACACTTCCTGTTAAGTTCTGTCACGAGCCCGGCTGTCTATCACGGGGGTGACCTTGGAAGAGAGTAACTTCCTCCCGACGTGCCGCCATTACTCCGCTATCTCTGCAGGACCTCCGTGCGGCGCGAACAATTTCTTTTTATGTGCCGCAGTCAATCAAGACACTTTTGTGCCAACGTTTCCCCCACAAAAATAAGACGCTTGGCATTCACGTCCCGTCTCCAAACGCTGCCCTCCATCTCCCACGTCCTCCTGGGCTTTGGACGCCGCCCAAGGAACATTTTCCGAGGTAAACATCCGCGGCGAACGTGTCACCCGGCTGGCGGCGCTCCATCAGAAGACTAAAACGGCGCTTGAAGGCTTCTCGCCGTCCTCTGCTTTTTTCCCATCTTCTCAAGTGTGACTTTTGACCTCCAGCCTGCCGTTGGAGGAGTTGATTGTTCAACAAGTAAAAAGTGTTTTGACCAGCGACGACTGAAAAGTCAACTGCTGTGAATAATAAATAACCAGGAATGACTTTGACTTTGACAGCATCAATCACACTCATAACACAGTGTGGACTTCAACTTTATCCTAAAGTAATGTCATTTAAGACTCGTTTGCATTGAGGGCCACATGACATTGATGACTGCGATCAGAGGGCCACACCTAATGATGTTGAAAACCACTTTGAATGACATGCCACAATAATTTGAATGACACGCCACAATAAATGATGTGGAAGACCACATTGAACGACATGGCGGCCCACTTTAACTATATATATATATATATATATATATATATATATATATATATATATATACATACAGTATATATGTTTATATATATATATATATATATGTGTGTGTATATATATATATATATATATATACATATACATGCAGTATATATGTTTATATATATGTGTGTGTGTATATGTATATATGTATATGTGTGTATATGTATATATACATATGTGTGTGTATATGTATGTGTATATATATGTATATATATATACATATGTGTGTATATGTGTATATATATGTATGTGTATGTATGTATGTATGTATGCTCGTATATATGTATGTGTATATATATGTAAATATATGTATGTATATATATGTATGTGTATATATGTATGTGTGTGTATGTATATATATATTTTTATATAAATGTGTGTGTATATATATATCTATATATATATATATATATATATATATATATATATATATATATCTATATATATGCGTATATATATATATGTATGCGTATATATATATACAGGTAAAAGCCAGTAAATTAGAATATTTTGAAAAACTTGATTTATTTCAGTAATTGCATTCAAAAGGTGTAACTTGTACATTATATTTATTCATTGCACACAGACTGATGCATTCAAATGTTTATTTCATTTAATTTTGATGATTTGAAGTGGCAACAAATGAAAATCCAAAATTCCGTGTGTCACAAAATTAGAATATTACTTAAGGCTAATACAAAAAAGGGATTTTTAGAAATGTTGGCCAACTGAAAAGTATGAAAATGAAAAATATGAGCATGTACAATACTCAATACTTGGTTGGAGCTCCTTTTGCCTCAATTTCTGCGTTAATGTGGCGTGGCATGGAGTCGATGAGTTTCTGGCACTGCTCAGGTGTTATGAGAGCCCAGGTTGCTCTGATAGTGGCCTTCAACTCTTCTGCGTTTTTGGGTCTGGCATTCTGCATCTTCCTTTTCACAATACCCCACAGATTTTCTATGGGGCTAAGGTCAGGGGAGTTGGCGGGCCAATTTAGAACAGAAATGCCATGGTCCGTAAACCAGGCACGGGTAGATTTTGCGCTGTGTGCAGGCGCCAAGTCCTGTTGGAACTTGAAATCTCCATCTCCATAGAGCAGGTCAGCAGCAGGAAGCATGAAGTGCTCTAAAACTTGCTGGTAGACGGCTGCGTTGACCCTGGATCTCAGGAAACAGAGTGGACCGACACCAGCAGATGACATGGCACCCCAAACCATCACTGATGGTGGAAACTTTACACTAGACTTCAGGCAACGTGGATCCTGTGCCTCTCCTGTCATCCTCCAGACTCTGGGACCTCGATTTCCAAAGGAAATGCAAAATTTTCATGGTTGGGTGATGGTTTGGGGTGCCATGTCATCTGCTGGTGTCGGTCCACTCTGTTTCCTGAGATCCAGGGTCAATAAATCAAGTTTTTCAAAATATTCTAATTTACTGGCTTTTACCTGTATGTATGTATGTATGTATGTATGTATATATATATATATATATATATATATATATATATATATATATATGCGTATATATATATATATATGCGTATATATATATATATATATATATATATATATATATATATATATATGTATGCGTATATATATATATATATATATATATATGCGTATATATATATATATATATATATATATATATATATATATATATGTGTGCGTACAAACCCCGTTTCTATATGAGTTGGGAAATTGTGTTAGATGTAAATATAAACGGAATACAATGATTTGCAAATCCTTTTCAAGCCATATTCAGTTGAATATGCTACAAAGACAACATATTGATGTTCAAACTCATAAACTTTTTTTTTTTTTGGCAAATAATAATTAACTTGGAATTTCATGGCTGCAACACGTGCCAAAGTAGTTGGGAAAGGGCATGTTCACCACTGTGTTACATGGCCTTTCCTTTTAACAACACTCAGTAAAGGTTTGGGAGCTGAGGAGACACATTTTTGAAGCTTCTCAGGTGGAATTCTTTCCCATTCTTGCCATGTACAGCTTAAGTTGTTCAACAGTCCGGGGGTGTCCGTTGTGCTATTTTAGGCTTCATAATGCGCCACACATTTTCAATGTCTGGACTACAGGCAGGCCAGTCTAGTACCCGCACTCTTTTACTATGAAGCCACGTTGATGTAACACCTGGCTTGGCATTATCTTGCTGAAATAAGCAGGGGCGTCCATGGTAACGTTGCTTGGGTGGCAACATATGTTGCTCCAAAAGCTGTATGTACCTTTCAGCATTAATGGTGCCTTCACAGATGTGTAAGTTACCCATGTCTTGGGCACTAATACACCCCCATACCATCACACATGCTGCCTTTTACACTTTGCGCCTATAACAATCCGGATGGTTCTTTTCCTCTTTGGTCCGGAAGACACGACATCCACAGTTTCCAAAAACAATTTGAAATGTAGACCACAGAACACTTTTCCACTTTGTATCAGTCCATCTTAGATGAGCTCAGGCCCAGCAAAGCCGACGGAGTTTCTGGGTGTTGTTGATAAACGGTTTCTGCCTTGCATAGGAGAGTTTTAACTTGCACTTACAGATGTAGCGACCAACTGTAGTTACTGACAGTGGGTTTCTGAAGTGTTCCTGAGCTCCTGTGGTGATGTCCTTTACACACTGATGTCGCTTGTTGATGCAGTGCAGCCTGAGGGATCGAAGGTCACGGGCTTAGCTGCTTATGTGCAGTGATTTCTCCAGATTCTCTGAACCCTTTGATGATATTACGGAGCGTAGATGGTGAAATCCCTAAATTCCTTGCTATAGCTGGTTGAGAAAGGTTTTTTCTTAAACTGTTCAACAATTTGCTTACGCATTTGTTGACAAAGTGGTGACCCTCGCCCCATCCTTGTTTATGAATGACTGAGCATTTCATGGAAGCTGTTTTTATACCCAATCATGGCACCCACCTGTTCCCAATTAGCCTGCACACCTGTGGGATGTTCCAAATAAGTGTTTGATGAGCATTCCTCAACTTTATCAGTATTTATTGCCACCTTTCCCAACTTCTTTGTCACGTGTTGCTGGCATCAAATTCTAAAGTTAATGATTATTTGCACAAAAAAAAAATGTTTATGAGTTTGAACATCAAATATGTTGTCTTTGTAGCATATTCAACTGAATATGGGTTGAAAATGATTTGCAAATCATTGTATTCCATTTATATTTACATCTCACACAATTTCCCAACTCATATGGAAACGGGGTGTGTATATATATATATATGTATATATATGTATGTATGTATGTATATATATATATATATATATATATATATATATATATATATATATATATATATATATATATATATATATATATATATATCAACATCAACCTCACTTTCTCCAATTTAAGGAGATAAAGAACCAGCAGGTGTGGCAGCAAAATTCAGATTTAATGTCATCATACTTGCCAACCTTGAGACCTCCGATTTCGGGAGGTGGGGGGGTGGGGGCGTGGTCGGGGGTGGGGCAGGGCGTGGTTAAGAGGGGAGGAGTATATTGGCAGCTAGAATTCACCAAGTCAAGTATTTCATATATATATATATATATATATAGCTATCCTGAAAATATGCAAACAAAACTGTGTTTAGATAAATGATACTTCAAACTTGCATAAATAAATATTAAGGAATATAACATAACTTGGCTTCTGAGAGCTTCAAAATGTAATAAATAAAATGCTAAAGTTGTTGATAAACAAGCAATTATTTTAATAATTAAATATGGTCATTTTAAATGAATTATTATGATAATTTAAAATGATCTATTTCAAATGTTTATTTTAATGTATAATTCTAATGCCTGGATGTAATAAGGAGTCAGAAAAAATACAAATAAAAATACAATTCATTTTGATGTTTTTAGCAAAATATAGTAATTTTTTTTTGTTGTTTTTTTGTTTTAAATTAATAAATATATTTATTTTTAGGTAAGATAAACATAATAATACAATTTATCTCTCGTCTGGATGATTTAGTTCTTGTCACCCTGTTGTCCTCCCGTCATGAAAAAAGGCCGTCCTCACTCAGGTCCGCATGGAGCTGGAGGGGGTGTGGCCTCCAGCTCCGGCTGAAAATCGGTAGATTTTCGGGAGAATATTTGTCCTGGGAGGTTTTCGGGAGAGGCGCTGAATTTCGGGAGTCTCCCGTAAAATCCGGGAGGGTTGGCAAGTATGAATGTCATATGTTATGTGCTGTATTGTAGAAAATAATTCAGCCTATTAACCCTTCTATAGTTGCGGACAATTAATCAATTTGTATTATGACTGGGTTCCTTTTTTTTTATGCGTATTTAATATTTTTAATTGTATTTTGTTCCCAGTGACGGCTGCTTTTTTTTGTTTTGTTTGGCCAGTGTGTAGGCCAGCACCCGTACACGTGCACGCTCCATGGAGGCTGATAGGACAATCAACCAGGTTGTGTGTGTGTGTGTGTGTGTGTGTGTGCGTGTCTTATCCCTGCATTCTCCTTATGCAAATGAGCGGCAGCATCCTCCTTTGTTACGGCAGGTCTGTGCTGCTTTTATCGCGGGCGCTGGCGAGCCTGCGGAAATGAAGGCGATGCAAATAGTCAGCGGCGTGCAGATAAAGCAGAAGACCTTCAGACTGCATCGCTTCATCCGATTAGGTTCCGGGGCCCCGGCCGAGGCACGCGGATGATGGCTTCCACGCCGCCAGCTGCACAGGTGCAGAGCCGCGGCTTCAGATTGTGGGAACTGGTCCTAAAGGTGAGGTCGGCTGCGAGAGAACGACCATCGTGAAGGCACATGTTCGCGGAGATGTTGCGCAACATCCTCATGTGACTTGCGAGCCAGGATGTGCTCTCCGGCTTCTCTGGATCCACCGTCAAATCTCCCGGGATGGCCTCGGCAGCTTCCTGGACACCCGCCCGCTGTCTCTGAATGTGGCTTCCCGCGTTTGGAAGGTCCCTGGGGACCCGCGGGCCTAACAGCGTGAGGCTCGCTGAGGGCCCGGGGCCAACTGAAGAGTGCGATTAAACAACGGCGCCATTTGACGCTCGCTGGGGAGGAGGAAGAAGATTTCAAACGAGCAAAACTGCAATAAAATTCGCCGCGGAAATGACGGCTATGAAGGACTAAAGAGTGCACCCGCTACATTTTATATTAGCCGCACCAGACTATAAGTTACAGATCTATACGTTGTCAAATTAGTTATTTACACAGAAATATTTGGTAAATGTTCAATTATTTAATTCTTAATTATTTCAAAACCACAGGGCAGTAAAACGGCTTATCAAACAAAACAGAAGCCACAGTCATGGACCCGCTAGCTGCGCAATCTAGCTCTCCAATCAGCTAAACAGACTCAATAACCAAAAAATGATTTCAGGGGGTGATCAAGGGTGATGGGTCAAATGCAGAGAGTAATTTCGCTACACTTAGTGTGTGTGTGTGTGTGTGTGTGTGTGTGTGTGTGTGTGTGTGTGTGTGTGTGTGTGACAATCATTGCTACTTTAACTTTTTTTTTTTTTTTTTTTAACTCCACAGTGACGTTTCGGTTGAATTTACAGAGGAATTTGTGAAAAGTAATGTGGAAGTCGCCTCCCAGCAGCTCCACTGCAGACGCGGCACAAGAGCCCAGCGTGCAGGTTCAACAGCTTGTCCTGAAGAATTTGGAGCTAATCCTCCTTTTTCATTGTCCCATTTAAAGCAGCAGTTCCATTGACAGCAAAACAGGCCCAGAGCATAATACTACCACCACCATGCTTGACGGTAGGAATGGTGTTTCTCCTCCAAACATATTGCTGGGTATTGTGGCCAAACGGCTCCATTTTTGTTTCATCTGACATCACATGGACAAAGATAAGACCTTCTGGAGGAAAGTTCTGTGGTCAGATGAAACAAAAATGGAGCTGTTTAGGCCACAATACCCAGCAATATGTTTGGAGGAGAAACACCATTCCTACCGTCAAGCATGGTGGTGGTAGTATTATGCCCTGGGCCTGTTTTGCTGCCAGTGGAACTGGTGTCAATCCTTTCCGAGTCCGGGCCAGGTGAGGTTCCCCGTGTTGAGTCAAATTAAGCCGCAGGCTCCACTCCTGGTGCCCTTGAGTCAATTCCTTTAAGTTTCAGCTTTGCAACCAGACACCGCGTACAAGAGGCCGAAATGAAGTATCTTCCGTCGGGTGGCGGGGCTTTCCTTCAGAGATAGGGTGAGAAGCTCTGTCATTCGGGCATCGATTCATAGTTGCCCACCGAACGCCTCCCTGGGCAGGTGTTTAGGGCATGAGACCAGGACACGGTGGTGAGACTATGTCTATGTCTCCCAGCTGGCCTGGGAACGCCTTGCAATCCCCCGGTAAGAGCTGGGGAGAGGGAAGTCTGGGCTTCTCTGCTTAGGCTGCTGCCCCCGCTACCCAATCTGGAAAATCACATTTTTTTTGACACCCCTAGTTTTTTTCCACGCATATTCAGATAAAAAAATGACCGTTTACGTAACAGTTAGTACAGCAGCATGTCTTTACCCTACATTACATAACTCATGCCAAAAATATCCATGCTGTTCTTTGATGAAGAAGTGAAATGAAAGCCCGGGTGGTCAAACACAACAAACATCAGAGACGGGATGATTGTTCCTTTCATCGCAGTTTGAAGAGCGGTGGAAAGTTTCATGGCAGGTTGCCATGGTTACATGTAATGCACCTTTTAGAGGGAAATCGCCTGCAAATCCTTGACGGCTGCATGTGGATTTGATGGGAACCGTCACTGAAATACAAACCCCGTTTCCATATGAGTTGGGAAATTGTGTTAGATGTAAATATAAACGGCATACAATGATTTGCAACATTTTCAACCCATATTCAGTTGAATATGCTACAAAGACAACATATTTGATGTTCAAACTCATAAACTCTATTTTTTTTTTTGCAAATAATAATTAACTTAGAATTTCATGGCTGCAACACGTGCCAAAGTAGTTGGGAAAGGGCATGTTCACCACTGTGTTACATGGCCTTTCCTTTTAACAACACTCAGTAAAGGTTTGGGAACTGAGGAGACACATTTTTGAAGCTTCTCAGGTGGAATTCTTTCCCATTCTTGCTTGATGTACAGCTTAAGTTGTTCAACAGTCCGGGGGTCTCCGTTGTGCTATTTTAGGCTTCACATTTTCAATGGGAGACAGGTCTGGACTACAGGCAGGCCAGTCTAGTACCCGCACTCTTTTACTATGAAGCCACGTTGATGTAACACGTGGCTTGGCATTGTCTTGCTGAAATAAGCAGGGGCGTCCATGATGGCAACATATGTTGCTCCAAAACCTGTATGTACCTTTCAGCATTAATGGCGCCTTCACAGATGTGTAAGTTACCCATGTCTTGGCCACTAATACACCCCCACACCATCACACATGCTGCCTTTTACACTTTGCGCCTATAACAATCCGGATGGTTCTTTTCCTCTTTGGTCCGGAGGACACGACGTCCACAGTTTCCAAAAACAATTTGAAATGTGGACTCGTCAGACCACAGAACACTTTTCCACTTTGTATCAGTCCATCTTAGATGAGCTCAGGCCCAGCGAAGCCGACGGCGTTTCTGGGTGTTTTTGATAAACGGTTTTCGCCTTGCATAGGAGAGTTTTAACTTGCACTTACAGATGTTGCGACCAACTGTAGTTACTGACAGTGGGTTTCTGAAGTGTTCCTGAGCCCATGTGGTGATATCCTTTACACACTGATGTTGCTTGTTGATGCAGTACAGCCTGAGGGATGGAAGGTCACGGGCTTAGCTGCTTACGTGCAGTGATTTCTCCAGATTCTCTGAACCTTTTGATGATATTACGGAGCGCAGATGGTGAAATCCCTAAATTCCTTGCAATAGCTGGTTGAGAAAGTTTTTTCTTAAACTGTTCAACTATTTGCTCACGCACTTGTGCACAAAGTGGTGACCCTCGCCCTATCCTTGTTTGTGAATGACTGAGCCTTTTTTGGGAAGCTGTTTTTATACCCAATCATAGCACCCACCTGTTCCCAATTAGCCTGCACACCTGTGGGATGTTCCAAATAAGTGTTTGATGAGCATTCCTCAACTTTATCAGTATTTATTGCCACCTTTCCCAACTTCTTTGTCACGTGTTGCTGGCATCAAATTCTAAAGTTAATGATTATTTGCAAAAAAAAAAAAAATGTTTATCAGTTTGAACATCAAATATGTTGTCTTTGTAGCATATTCAACTGAATATGGGTTGAAAAGGATTTGCAAATCATTGTATTCCATTTATATTTACATCTAACACAATTTCCCAACTCATATGGAAACGGGGTTTGTAACTTCAAATGTCAGCAGACCCTCATGAAGGAGCAGTTCCTCCTCCATGTCACCAGGGGGCAGTGTATCATTAGACGGTGAAACACCAACTTTAAATGTGTCCAGTTATATTTATGTATTTTTTATTTCCTGTAATATAATGTAGTTTTTGCGTAATCAGGAGATAAATGTACTTTCCATTGCCAGACTCGATATACCGGTAGCTTTAATTGTGATGAGTGTTCGATACTGATGTTTAATCTGCAGTTTATTGTGTGAATGTATTAACACTAAACCTTCTATTTTGTTCATGTAAAATACACAATGGACGTTATGCTTTTTGTTGACACCAAAGCCTGCTGCTTCAGCATTTCCTCAAGAAACTTGGGGGAAACATCAGTAGAAGAGGATGCAAAATAGCTTACCTTCTTTTTCGCTCGTTTTTCAGGGACCAGATTGCTCTTCTTTCTCCGTGTTTCAGGTTCTAACTCAGCCTTTTTCCACTTTTCCAACGTCAGCAAACCCTCATGAGGTATTAACTCTAGTCCGGAAGCAGTTCCTCCTCCATGTCACCAGGGGGCAGTGTATCAGTAGACGGTGACACACTAACCTTAAATGTGTCCAGTTACATTTATGTATTTTTTTATTTCCCGTAATATCATTTATTTTTTGCGTAATCAGGAGATAAATGTACTTTCCATTGCCAGACTCGATATACCGTTAGTTTTAATTGTGATGAGTCACATACATCATTTCTACAGTTTATTGTGTGAATGTATCAACACTAAACCTTCTATTTTGTTTATGTAAAACACACAATGGACGTTATAGTTTTTGTTGACACCAAAGCCTGTTTCCTCATTCTATTTCAGCATTTCCTCAAGAAAATTGGGGAAAACATCAGTAGAAGAGGACGCAAAATAGAATACTAGTGGCTTACTTTCTTCGTTTTTGAGGGACCGGTCTGCTCTTCTTTCACCGCGTTTCAGGTTCTGACTCAGCCTTTCTCCGCTCGAGGGTGCTCCCGATTGTCGGGATCGCATTTGGCTTCAGTCTTTTACCGTAAATCCCGGACTACGAGCCGCTGCTTTTTTCTTACACTTTGAACACCGCGGCTAATTGGGGGGATTTTTCTCCAAAAAACAGCCATAGTAAAAATAGTTCCAAAAAACAAAACAAGCGAACACACCTGGAAAGTGTTTCATTGTTTGTGCTATGTCGCCATCTTACGGGTGGTGCTTTGTTTCTTTTTGCTGTTCCGTTTCGAGTTGTACTTAATGTTTCTACTCGTATGGATTCTTCATTCGTCACTCCAAGCAACGTTTGTTAAGTTTTACAATATAACTAAAACCATACTTGCCAACCCTCCCGGATTTTCCGGGAGAGTCCCGAAATTCAGCGCCTCTCCCGAAAACCTCCCGGGACAAATTTTCTCCCGAAAATCTCCCGAAATTCAGGCGGAGCTGGAGGCCATGCCCCCTCCAGCTCCATGCGGACCTGAGTGACGTGTTGACAGCCTGTTCTCACGTCCGCTTTCCCACAATATAAACAGCTAATGATGGAGGGCGAGTTCTTGGTTTCTTATGTGGGTTTATTGTTAGGCAGTTTCATTAACGTCCTCCGAGCGCGGTAACAACACACAACAACAGCAGTCAAGTTTTCGTCTACCGTAAAGCAGTTCGTCTGCCATAAACAGCAATGTTGTGACACTTTTAAACAGGACAATACTGCCATCTACTGTACATGCATATGTGACCCACCCATAATGTGTCACATTTTTGTGTTGATTTATTTATTTTATTTTGTGGTTTGAATTCGTTTTTGGAGCTGTCATTACACATTTATCAGTATTCACATTGGTCAGTAGGGGGCAGTAGGGCGTTTCTTCCCAATTGAATGCTATCACCTGCAGACCGGAAGTGTCTTGTCATTCTGATGAGAGCGACCAGTCTGTGAACAATTGAAACGTCCTGTGTGCTTTTTCCTCCTGTATAACAGGTTAGTTTTGGTGAATCAACTCACTGAATAATATCCATGTGATCTTTATAAGTTTAAGTACACATTCTGATGGTGGAGCCTAACTCTAAAGTGTTTGTGAGTTGTAGTTTGTATTTGTGAATGAATCCAGTGCACAGCTGCAGTAATCAATACAAAAAGGCGACGTGAGTACGCAATGTTTATATAGGAACTTCTGATCCTAATTCAGACTCCCAAATTAGAGCTCCCGTTTTCTTATTGATTTTATAATGTATATTTGTATAATGTGTGTGTTCTGAAATAGTGACAGAGAATAGAACACGGATGGACAATTCAACTCTTAAATCAACAATGAGTAGATGAGTGTTATGTGTGTGTAAATGTGTAAATAAATGAACACTGAAATTCAAGTATTTATTTTATATATATATATATATATATGTATGTATACATATATATATATGTAATAATATATATATATATAGCTAGAATTCACTGAAAGTCAAGTATTTTTTTTATATATATATATATATATATATATATATATATATATATATATATCTTAACCACGCCCCCCCCCCCCCCCCCCCACCTCCCGAAATCGGAGGTCTCAAGGTTGGCAAGTATGACTAAAACTATTCTTACTTACTAAGGCGTCCCATGTGTGATGTCTGTAGGAGTGTTTTCATGCATATTTGTGCTTGTTATCGTAATGTAATGAAGCTAGCGTTGTTAGCATGAGCTAATATGCTAACACGTTTACGAGTGTCTGTGTTAGTATTATTAACTTAACAATGGCATTCGTTTTGTATTGTTTCACTTTCACAAATTTCTGAGTAAATTCACCAAAACGTAGAGTTATTGAGTCTGTGTAGCTGATTGGAGAGCTAGCTTCAAAATCAACCAAAACTGAAAGTTCTTAAATGGGGCTTCAAACGCAAAAATGATGAAACTGTATTTTCATTTCTTTACAATCATTACTTATATCATTTATTTATTTGAGCACTTTTTATTTTAGCATGTTTCATCGATTTTATTGAGTTCCTTCTTTTGCAGTGTATTTAATTAGTATTTATTTTTCTAATCAGCCTGACCTAAGCCTTGATGATAATAATTGTGATTAACACATGCTTTCGTATCATTCGACAAGACGTATCTTGTAAAAGTGTAAGTAGGTTAGATGTAATTATTCACATCATGAGAACAATTATTAATTTAGTGGTCCCCAGGTCCCTCATTAGTGGAAAAATTGGGCCCCGAGGTCAAAAAAATAAATAAACAATGTTTAAAAATCAGGTCTTAATCTGAGGTGAGGCGTACCGAGGGATCTATTCAGACACAAAAACTGTTTTGTTGCGCATTCAAAGCTCAAACGGGAAGTCTTAAATTGCACCAAAAAGTCATATAATGTTAACGAGCCGCTGTAAATGCGAGTAAAACAATAAGTTAATTATGGCGGCAATAACGCCCCGCTAGTAGCGCTGCGTTCGTAACCCGCCGGGAACCATCGAGAGGATCGCGCGGAAATAAATTCGATTCGCAGTAAAACGAAAAGAGGAGGGGAATGGAGATGGAATCGCCATGGCAACGCTTTGCTGGGAGGAGTGTGGCTTTAATGCAGGAAGTTCTTTGTATGGATAACAGACCAGGGAAACAAAGTCCGAGGTGAAAGCTCACATGTTCATGGATGAGATAAGGACTCGGCTCCTTTCTAGTCCGGGGTCATGTTTATTTCATCACGCTGACCACCAAAATAAATCTGCACATACCTTTTTTTTTCCCCCCCCGCCCCAACCCCCGCGTACACGACACGCACATTTACATTTAGATGACAGGCGGCGAGGTGAATGATTCCTGCAGATAGACCGTGATGAAGGGATAAGAGCGCAATCCTCGCCCGCCAGGAAGGTTAAGTAGAGCCCGGGCGGACACACCCGGCGCCGTAAACTTCGCCGTGAGCCGCTTAGCTGGGAGTCGCACCAGATTTCTTGGGAATTAGCAGAACAGCTGATGATTCGAGGAAGTGTCGTCGTCATTTTTGCCTTTAAAGCTCCATTTAAGAACGTTCGGTTTTGGCTGATTTTGAAGCTAAAATACACTGCAAAAGAAGGAAGTCATTAAAATTGATGAAAATTGCTCAAATAAATACATTCTATAAGAAATGATTGTGAAGAAGTGAAAATACAGCTTCACCACTGTAGTCATCATTTTTGCGTTTAAAGCTCCATTTAAGAACGTTCAGTTTTAGGTGATTTTGAAGCTAAAATACACTGCAAAAAAAGGAAATCATTAAAATTGCTCAAATAAAAAAATTCTATAAGAAATGATTGTGAAGAAATGAAAATACAGCTTCACCACTGTAGTTATCATTTTTGCATTTAAAGCTCCATTTAAGAACTTTCAGTTTTGGCTGATTTTGAAGCTAAAATACACTGCAAAAGAAGGAACTCATTAAAATTGATGACAAATGCTCAAATAAATACATTCTATAAGAAATGAAAATACAGCTTCACCACTGTAGTCATCATTTTTGCATTTAAAGCTCCATTTAAGAACTTTCAGTTTTGGCTGATTTTGAAGCTAAAATACCCTGCAAAAAAAGGAAATCATTAAAATTGCTCAAATAAAAAAATTCTATAAGAAATGATTGTGAAGAAATGAAAATACAGCTTCACCACTGCAGTCATCATTTTTGCCTTTAAAGCTCCATTTAAGAACTTTCCGTTTTGGCTGATTTTGAAGCTAAAATACACTGCAAAAGAAGGAACTCATTAAAATTGATGACAAATGCTCAAATAAATAAATTCTATAAGAAATGACTGTGAAGAAATGAAAATACAGCTTCACCACTGTAGTCGTCATTTTTGCCTTTAAAGCTCCATTTAAGAACGTTCAGTTTTGGGTGATTTTGAAGCTAAAATACACTGCAAAAAAAGGAAATCATTAAAATTGCTCAAATAAAAAAATTCTATAAGAAATGATTGTGAAGAAATGAAAATACAGCTTCACCACTGTAGTTATCATTTTTGCGTTTAAAGCTCCATTTAAGAACTTTCCGTTTTGGCTGATTTTGAAGCTAAAATACACTGCAAAAGAAGGAACTCATTAAAATTGATGACAAATGCTCAAATACATTCTATAAGAAATGAAAATACAGCTTCACCACTGTAGTCATCATTTTTGCATTTAAAGCTCCATTTAAGAACTTTCAGTTTTGGCTGATTTTGAAGCTAAAATACCCTGCAAAAAAAGGAAATCATTAAAATTGCTCAAATAAAAAAATTCTATAAGAAATGATTGTGAAGAAATGAAAATACAGTTTCACCACTGTAGTCATCATTTTTGCCTTTAAAGCTCCATTTAAGAACTTTCCGTTTTGGCTGATTTTGAAGCTAAAATACACTGCAAAAGAAGGAACTCATTAAAATTGATGACAAATGCTCAAATAAATAAATTCTATAAGAAATGACTGTGAAGAAATGAAAATACAGCTTCACCACTGTAGTCGTCATTTTTGCCTTTAAAGCTCCATTTAAGAACGTTCAGTTTTGGGTGATTTTGAAGCTAAAATACACTGCAAAAAAAGGAAATCATTAAAATTGCTCAAATAAAAAAATTCTATAAGAAATGATTGTGAAGAAATGAAAATACAGCTTCACCATTGTAGTTATAATTTTTGCGTTTAAAGCTCCATTTAAGAACTTTCCGTTTTGGCTGATTTTGAAGGTAAAATACACTGCAAAAGAAGGAACTCATTAAAATTGATGACAAATGCTCCAATAAATACATTCTATAAGAAATGAAAATACAGCTTCACCACTGTAGTCATCATTTTTGCGTTTAAAGCTCCATTTAAGAACGTTCAGTTTTGGCTGATTTTGAAGCTAAAATACCCTGCAAAAAAAGGAAATCATTAAAATTGCTCAAATAAAAAAATTCTATAAGAAATGATTGTGAAGAAATGAAAATACAGTTTCACCACTGTAGTCATCATTTTTGCCTTTAAAGCTCCATTTAAGAACTTTCCGTTTTGGCTGATTTTGAAGCTAAAATACACTGCAAAAGAAGGAACTCATTAAAATTGATGACAAATGCTCAAATAAATAAATTCTATAAGAAATGACTGTGAAGAAATGAAAATACAGCTTCACCACTGTAGTCATCATTTTTGCGTTTAAAGCTCCATTTAAGAACGTTCAGTTTTGGGTGATTTTGAAGCTAAAATACACTGCAAAAGAAGGAACTCATTAAAATTGATGACAAATGCTCAAATAAATACATTCTATAAGAAATGAAAATACAGCTTCACCACTGTAGTCATCATTTTTGCCTTTAAAGCTCCATTTAAGAACTTTCCGTTTTGGCTGATTTTGAAGCTAAAATACACTGCAAAAGAAGGAACTCATTAAAATTGATGACAAATGCTCAAATAAATAAATTCTATAAGAAATGACTGTGAAGAAATGAAAATACAGCTTCACCACTGTAGTCGTCATTTTTGCCTTTAAAGCTCCATTTAAGAACGTTCAGTTTTGGGTGATTTTGAAGCTAAAATACACTGCAAAAAAAGGAAATCATTAAAATTGCTCAAATAAAAAAATTCTATAAGAAATGATTGTGAAGAAATGAAAATACAGCTTCACCACTGTAGTTATCATTTTTGCGTTTAAAGCTCCATTTA
The DNA here is from genome assembly GCF_033978685.3 of Nerophis lumbriciformis. NCBI lineage: Eukaryota > Metazoa > Chordata > Actinopteri > Syngnathiformes > Syngnathidae > Nerophis > Nerophis lumbriciformis. Next base: position 9,976,729 of record NC_084565.2, on the reverse strand, counting down.
AGAACTTTCCGTTTTGGCTGATTTTGAAGCTAAAATACATTGCAAAAGAAGGAACTCATTAAAATTGATGACAAATGCTCAAATAAATAAATTCTATAAGAAATGACTGTGAAGAAATGAAAATACAGCTTCACCACTGTAGTCGTCATTTTTGCCTTTAAAGCTCCATTTAAGAACGTTCAGTTTTGGGTGATTTTGAAGCTAAAATACACTGCAAAAAAAGGAAATCATTAAAATTGCTCAAATAAAAAAATTCTATAAGAAATGATTGTGAAGAAATGAAAATACAGCTTCACCACTGTAGTCATCATTTTTGCGTTTAAAGCTCCATTTAAGAACTTTCCGTTTTGGCTGATTTTGAAGCTAAAATACACTGCAAAAGAAGGAACTCATTAAAATTGATGACAAATGCTCAAATAAATAAATTCTATAAGAAATGAAAATACAGCTTCACCACTGTAGTCATCATTTTTGCGTTTAAAGCTCCATTTAAGAACGTTCAGTTTTGGGTGATTTTGAAGCTAAAATACACTGCAAAAAAAAGGAAATCATTAAAATTGCTCAAATAAAAAAATTCGATAAGAAATGATTGTGAAGAAATGAAAATACAGCTTCACCACTGTAGTCATCATTTTTGCGTTTAAAGCTCCATTTAAGAACTTTCCGTTTTGGCTGATTTTGAAGCTAAAATACACTGCAAAAGAAGGAACTCATTAAAATTGATGACAAATGCTCAAATAAATACATTCTATAAGAAATGAAAATACAGCTTCACCACTGTAGTCATCATTTTTGCGTTTAAAGCTCCATTTAAGAACGTTCAGTTTTGGGTGATTTTGAAGCTAAAATACACTGCAAAAAAAGGAAATCATTAAAATTGCTCAAATAAAAAAATTCTATAAGAAATGATTGTGAAGAAATGAAAATACAGCTTCACCACTGTAGTTATCATTTTTGCGTTTAAAGCTCCATTTAAGAACTTTCCGTTTTGGCTGATTTTGAAGCTAAAATACACTGCAAAAGAAGGAACTCTTTAAAATTGATGACAAATGCTCCAATAAATACATTCTATAAGAAATGAAAATACAGCTTCACCACTGTAGTCATCATTTTTGCCTTTAAAGCTCCATTTAAGAACTTTCCGTTTTGGCTGATTTTGAAGCTAAAATACACTGTAAAAAAAGGAAATCATTAAAATTGTTCCAATAAAAAAATTCTATAAGAAATGATTGTGAAGAAATGAAAATACAGCTTCACCACTGTAGTCATCATTTTTGCGTTTAAAGCTCCATTTAAGAACTTTCCGTTTTGGCTGATTTTGAAGCTAAAATACACTGCAAAAGAAGGAACTCTTTAAAATTGATGACAAATGCTCAAATAAATACATTCTATAAGAAATGAAAATACAGCTTCACCACTGTAGTCATCATTTTTGCGTTTAAAGCTCCATTTAAGAACGTTCAGTTTTGGGTGATTTTGAAGCTAAAATACACTGCAAAAATACACTGCAAAAAAAGGAAATCATTAAAATTGCTCAAATAAAAAAATTCGATAAGAAATGATTGTGAAGAAATGAAAATACAGCTTCACCACTGTAGTTATCATTTTTGCGTTTAAAGCTCCATTTAAGAACTTTCCGTTTTGGCTGATTTTGAAGCTAAAATACACTGCAAAAGAAGGAACTCTTTAAAATTGATGACAAATGCTCCAATAAATACATTCTATAAGAAATGAAAATACAGCTTCACCACTGTAGTCATCATTTTTGCCTTTAAAGCTCCATTTAAGAACTTTCCGTTTTGGCTGATTTTGAAGCTAAAATACACTGCAAAAAAAGGAAATCATTAAAATTGCTCCAATAAAAAAATTCTATAAGAAATGATTGTGAAGAAATGAAAATACAGCTTCACCACTGTAGTCATCATTTTTGCGTTTAAAGCTCCATTTAAGAACTTTCCGTTTTGGCTGATTTTGAAGCTAAAATACACTGCAAAAGAAGGAACTCATTAAAATTGATGACAAATGCTCAAATAAATACATTCTATAAGAAATGAAAATACAGCTTCACCACTGTAGTCATCATTTTTGCCTTTAAAGCTCCATTTAAGAACTTTCAGTTTTGGCTGATTTTGAAGCTAGCTCTCCAATCAGCTAAACAGACTCAATAACTCTACGTTTTGGTGAATTTACTGAGGAATTTGTGAAAGTAAAACAATACAAAAAGAATGCCATTGTAAGTTAATAATACTAACACAGACACTTAGCATACTAGCTAATGCTAACGACGCTAGCTTCAATACATTCCGACAGCACGTACAAATATGCATGAAAACACTCCTACAGACGCTTTAGTAAGTAAGAATTGTTTTAGTTATATTGTAAAACTTACAAACGATGAATGAAGAATCCAACCAAACCAAATAAATCCAAGCATTTCCCTTTTGCAATCCGTGCAAATCCTGTTAGCAGCGTAATTTGACTACTCAACCACTAGATACCGCCAGAGTAGCGCAGAGTACACGCATTGTTGCTTTCAATCTGCCAACTATTCATGTGTAATAAAAAAGATGTTGATGGTGAGTTGGTAGTGACATGAATGTTGAGTGGATGTGGTTATACAAATACGAATATTGCAAAGTTTGTGTTATTGCCATAAAAATGGGTTTTCTTTGACAAAAAGGGCATACAAAAAAAACAAAAAAACCTTTCGATAGATTTGAAGTTGATTTAAGTATTGAAAGTTAAATATATATATATATATATATATATATATATATATATATATATATATATATATATATATACCGTATTTTCCGCACTATAAGGCGCACCGGATTATTAGCCGCACCTTCTATGAATTACATATTTCATAATTTTGTCCACCAATAAGCCGCCCCGGACTAAAAGCCGCGCCTACGCTGCGCTAAAGTGAATGTCAAAAAAACGCTGCGCTAAAGTGAATGTCAAAAAAACAGTCAGATAGTTCAGTCAAACTTTAATAATATATTGAAAACCAGCGTTCTAACAACTCTGTCCCAAAATGTACGCAAATGTGCAATCACAAACATAGTAAAATTCAAAATGGTGTAGAGCAATAAATAGCAACATAATGTTGCTCGAACGTTAATGTCACAACACACAAAATAAACATAGCGCTCACCTTCTGAAGTTATTCTTCATTCGTAAATCCTTCGAATTCTTCGTCTTCGGTGTCCGAATTGAAAAGTTGCGCAAGCGTGGGATCCAAAAATGGCCGGCTCCGCCTCGTCGAAGTCATCGGATTCAGTGTCGCTGTTGTTGTGCAGCAGTTCTGTGAATCCTGCCTTCCGGAAAGCTCGGACCACAGTTGTGACCGAAACTATCTGCCCAGGCATTTACGATCCACTGGCAGATGTTGGCGTATGTCGACCGGCGCTATCTGCCCGTCTTAGTGAAGGTGTGTTCGCCTTCGGAGCTGTGTGAAAAAAGCCACCCGGCCTCTTCGCGTAAACTTCCCTTAACCACTCGCTCATCTTTTCTTCATCCATCCATCCCTTCGAGTTAGCTTTTATGATGACGCCGGCTGGAAAGGTCTCTTTTGGATGGGTGGAAGTTAGCATGGCAAGCTAGAACCACAGTGAAGGATGACTCCTCATTCCCTGTGGTGCGAATATTCACCGTACGTGCTCCCGTTCCACAGTGCAGTTCACAGGAATATCAGTTGCTGTGAAATACGGTAGTAATCCGTGTGCGGATGGAGAGATTGCGTCTTTTTATGATCCGGATCCTTGTCGCGTAGTAGGAGCCATTTTGTGGTCTTTACAGATGTAAACAGGAAATGAAACGTACGGTGATATCCGCGCGTTTTTTCTTCTTCTTCCGGGGGCGGGTGAAGCGCTTCCTGTTCTATGGGGGCGGGTGCTTTCCTTGGCGGTTGCTTGCGTAGAAGAAGAAGCGCTTCCTGTTCTACCGGGAAAAAAGATGGCGGCTGTTTACCGAAGTTGCGAGACCGAAACTTTATGAAAATGAATCGTAATAAAGCGCACCGGGTTATTAGGCGCACTGTCAGCTTTTGAGAAAAATTGTGGTTTTTAGGTGCGCCTTATAGTGCGGAAAATACGGTATATATATATACATGCATACATATATATATGCATACTGTATGTGTATATATACAGGTAAAAGCCAGTAAATTAGAATATTTTGAAAAACTTGATTTATTTCAGTAATTGCATTCAAAAGGTGTAACT